>NC_051269.1:3600706-3923800 GCF_015220745.1 Sebastes umbrosus
AATCACGCTGACTGGGAAGCTGGATATTAGCATGCTGCGCAGCACATTTAAGTCCATCGCAGCCGATGACTCCTTTCATTAACTTGGACATAATGATCAAGGGGAGAGCGCGAATGCAGTCCCCCACTAATTATGCAGTTGAGATTCCCACATTTGGGGAATTCACAGGAGTCAGCACAACCGCAGTGCAATGGCTGAGCCTCGCCCTGGGTGAACAACATAAGAATTTAATAAATTTAGTTTTCCATATACCATTTCGAATATTCATACATATCGTTTTATGTATTACAGTGATGTCATCGTCCTTTGATGTGATGTCATCGTCCTTTGATGTTGTCACACATTCTGAAAAATTTGGCTAGTTTGGGTTGACACTTGAAGCGTGTTACTACAATACACTCACAGTTGACAATCTCTACTCAGTTGGTTATTTGTTACATACATCTTTTTTTCTTCAAAATAATGCTTCTTTTCAAGAATGTGGTTGGTATTAATATGTATTTGTTTTTATCTTTAAAAAAAAATGATTGTCATAAAATACTTGATCATTGTATCTCCCCTGCCAGGTACATTTGAGTTGGATGCAACTGGCATTGCTCAACACACAGGTTCACAACGTACACCAGTCACTGCTGCACAGCAACACTGCCACTTTTCTGGACATACTGCAAAAGTATCAGAATGAACATTGCCGCAATCACACTGACTAGGAAGCTGGATATTAGCATGCTGCGCAACACATTTAAGTCCATCGCAGCCGAGGACTCCTTTCATTTAACTTGGACATAATGATCAGGGGAGAGCGCGAACGCAGTCCCCCACTAACAGAAATTATGCAGTTGAGATTCCCACATTTGGGGAATTCACAGGGGTCAGCACAACCGGAGTGCAATGGCTGAGCCTCGCCCTGGGTGAACAACATACTTGATCATTGTATCTCCCCTGCCAGGTAAGTATGAGTTGGATGAGTCAGAGACAGGGTGGTCATTCTCAGACACAGCACTCTGGCTGACAGTTGCAACAGCGCAAAATCCTAGAGTTCAGTGCCTTTAGCACTAGCTCACCTTGGCAAGCTGTTTCTGCCTCTAAGAAAGCAAACACAGCCCAGCAACCGCACAAAACCTTAAACCAAAGCATGCTAGCAATGGAAGAAGGTTTAGAATACATTTCTTCCACAAAGAAAGAGCAACCTCGGAGAGGAGTACACACAAATGATTTGGTCCCATCCAAAAGACCACACCCACTTCTTGCTGTCATGGGGATCACGGGCAACTGGCATTGCTCAACACACAGCTTCACAGCGTACACCAGACACTGCTGCACAGCAACACAGCCAGTTTTCTGGACATACTGCAAAAGAATCCAAAGGCCTCAAAATGAACATTGCCACAATCACGCTGACTGGGAAGCTGGATATTAGCATGCTGCGCAGCACATTTAAGTCCATCGCAGCCGATGACTCCTTTCATTTAACTTGGACATAATGATCAGGGGAGAGCGCGAATGCAGTCCCCCACTAATTATGCAGTTGAGATTCCCACATTTGGGGAATTCACAGGAGTCAGCACAACCGCAGTGCAATGGCTGAGCCTCGCCCTGGGTGAACAACATAAGAATTTAATAAATTTAGTTTTCCATATACCATTTCGAATATTCATACATATCGTTTTATGTATTACAGTGATGTCATCGTCCTTTGATGTGATGTCATCGTCCTTTGATGTTGTCACACATTCTGAAAAATTTGGCTAGTTTGGGTTGACACTTGAAGCGTGTTACTACAATACACTCACAGTTGACAATCTCTACTCAGTTGGTTATTTGTTACATACATTTTTTTTCTTCAAAATAATGCTTCTTTTCAAGAATGTGGTTGGTATTAATCTGTATTTGTTTTTATCTTTAAAAAAAAAATTATTGTCATAAAATACTTGATCATTGTATCTCCCCTGCCAGGTACATTTGAGTTGGATGCAACTGGCATTGCTCAACACACAGGTTAGAGAGAATAGGGCTACACTTCATGTCAAACTCATTTTGACAGGTGTGACTAATCAGGAATGTCTGGAATTTCCGGAACGAATTGGCTTCCTGTATCCCCCTTCCGGAACGAATTGGCTTCCTGTATCCCCCCTCATACCGGAAACCACGCCCACCCCCCTGCTTGTGTGGAATTTCCGGAACGAATTGGCTTCCTGTATCCCCCCTCATACCGGAAACCACGCCCACCCCCCTTTTTTCCCACGCTACGTCATGGTAGGCGTATTTCCCTCCGCCTCCGTGGGAATTTTTTTAAATCCGCCGGAGGCGGGGTAAAAAAAAATGAGAGGGAGGGGTGGGGTTTTTTAAGATAGAATAAAAGTGGATTTTTCATTCTTTCCTTCTACCTTGTACTCAGCATGGATCCTCAAGCGTTGATTACGATCGAAATGGAGAACTGTAACCCTTTGGAAGAAGAAGAGGCTTCGTCTTCCTCTAACGGAAAACCTTCTGATGGCTGGTCCTCAGCATTGCTCAGTCAGACGCCTGTAACAGTTTATCAAGATGTTACTGAGGTACCAGGAGCTCCAAAGAGATGTATGATGTATCTGTGCCGTACTCAGATGCCTCCTCCTTCAGGATCTCTGCATGAAGAATGGTCTCTATATCCCTGGATGTCTGGATCCTGGGGTTATGTGTTCAAGTATGAGTGGGGTGAGCTGTGGATGTACCAGCTGGGTGAGGGGGAAATTCTGGGTCCTTCAACCCTCGTGACGGTGTTGAGCATCGAGGATTGGGCTGTGATGAAACTGATGATAAGGATGGCTGTTGCTATGACTAAGAGCCCTGTGGAAGAAGAGAAAAAAGAGGCCTCATCTGAAGAAGAGAGCGAGGATGTTGATGTGACTACGTCAGATTCAGGTTGTTGTTCTTGTTTGGAGGAGGAGGAGGAGGAGGAGGAGGGGAATGAGAATAAGGAGAATGAGGAGAAAAAGGAGAACGGAAAGAGAGTGCGTAGTCCTATTCGTCCTCCTCTTGGGGAGAAACGTCAGAGATTGGGTATTCGGTTTGATGACCTGGAGTTGGCTAAGATGAAAATCATTTTGGGAACAATATGGCCATCCAAAAGCACAGGCTCAGGCAAATGGATGACTCAAGCCAGTCTGCGTTCAGACAGTTCACAGGCATTCCCGGAACAGGAGAAATCCGTCAGCATCTTTGTGATGGAGAGATTTAATCCTGACTGCGGGTTATTCCGCAACGTTCTAGTGATACCCGCAAAGGAATGGCTCCGCAGGATGTTGGAGATAAGGGAGAGGATTTCTACCCTTTTCCAGAGTTGTCGCAACTGGAGAGAGGCGATGGTGGCAAGAAAAACTCTAAAATTTTGAGTTTCGCTGGAAAAAACAAAAAAAAAAAACACATATCTGAGACTCACCACAATTCCCACGCCTCCTTAACCACGCCTCTTTGTACCTCCCACTTCTAAACCACACCCCCCTTCTGGTATTATAAAGAACGCTGTCATTCCCGTTGCACTTTTTGAATATGCCCTGTACACGATCAAACGGGTCCCTCCATCCTCGTAAGCTCTTCTCTTCTTCTTCTTCCGACTTCATCTACCTCGGCTCCATGGATTTAACAGAAGTTTGTCAGCAAAGTATGGACGTTATCTCGGAGGACGAGCAGACGGTGCCCGAGGTACAGAGCCAGGCCTTGGAGGACGAGCAACCGTCGTCCCAGGTAGCGGATAAGGACGTGGAGGACGAGCAAACATTACCCGAGACACCTCCTTGTTCGGAGGAGGAGGAGGAGGAGGAGGAGGAGGAGAAGGAGGAGAAGGAGGAGGAGGAGGAGGAGGAGGATGAGAATAAGGAGAATAATGTGGACGGGGTTGACGGATGGATGGCTGGATGGATCGTGGACAGCATCAAATCTGCTGTTTATCATCTGCTCAGCCTGGCTATCCGCAAGTACCGCGTCGATGAATGCTATGGATGTCAGATCAGTCATCCTAGCCAGAGAAATCATGCCTGCTTGGAGGTGTTGGAGGAAGACTTTCTCCAGGATCACTATGAACATTTGATGAAACGACTCAACACCCCTTGCTTCATTCCCTCCATTCAACGCCTGCTGAGGAGCCGCAACGTCAACATGGATGATCTCAGAGTCCGGATGGTGGCAGAGACTCTCCTGCATGAGTTGAAAACGGTCAAGTGCAGATGGGAAGCTCTCTCTGATGCGTGTGAGAATCTGACCGGAGAGGATACTGAGAAACTGAAACAGCTGCAGACCACCGGTGACAGCTATAACGACCATTGATAAGCTGAAATGATCTGACCCACCGGTGACAGCTATAACGACCATTGATAAGCTGAAATGATCTGACCATACCTTGTTACCAAATGTTTTCTTTTTAGTAATCATATATCCAAAGTTTTGTAGTTTGTATTCATATATCCAAAGTTTTTTTTTAGTAATCATATATCCAAAGTTTTGTAGTTTGTATTCATATATCCAAAGTTTTTTTTAGTAATCATATATCCAAAGTTTTTTTTTAGTAATCATATATCCAAAGTTTTGTAGTTTGTATTCATATATCCAAAGTTTTGTATTCATATATCCAAAGTTTTGTATTCATATATCCAAAGTTTTTTTTACCTTGTTACCAAATGTTTTCTTTTTTTTGATAATCATATATCCTGTTTTTTCTTGAGTTTTGTATTCTCGAGTTTGTATTGAGATTGTAACCTGTTGAGTAAAAAAAAAGAGAAATAAAATTTTTTTAAATAAAAAAAATGCTATTGTTTTTCTTCCTTTTTTTTTTAAAAAAAAAAAAAAAAAAAAAGTTTATAAAAGCCAGCTCACACAGAGATTTGTCACAGTTTTTTAGAAGACAGGATGGCAGAGAGACGGGTGATGAAAAAAGTGTATTACAACCCCCTTCATCCGGCAAGCTTTGGAGGAGTTGAACGACTCCGTCAGGGTGTAGAAGATGAAATGGGTGAAAAAGTCAGTGTTTATGATGTTAAAGATTTTTTATCAGAGCAAGACGCTTATACTCTGCACAAACCAGCCCGAGTACATTTCAAGAGAAACAGAGTGTTTGTGACCAAACCGTTGAAACAATTTCAAGCCGACCTGTGCGATATGCAAGCCTTGGCCAAACATAATGACGGATTCAATTATTTATTGACCGTTATAGACGTATTTTCGAAAAAAGCCTATGCGCGCGTCTTGAAGAAGAAGACGGCGTCTGAAGTGGCAAAGGCTTTCGAGTCGGTGTTACTGGAGAGTCAAATACCTGAAAAGCTACAAACAGATGCGGGTAAAGAATTTTTCAACAAGAGGTTTCAGGCTCTGATGCAGAAATATGGTATGGTGCATTTTAAGACGGCTAGTGACTTAAAGGCCTCGGTGGTGGAGAGATTTAATCGTACGTTAAAAACGAGAATGTGGAGATATTTTACGGCTCACAACACCAAACGTTACCTCGAGGTCCTACCCGACCTGTTGATTAGCTACAACAACAGTTACCATAAGAGTATAAAAATGACTCCTATGGAGGTAACCTCTACGAATGCTGTTCAAGTGTTTCATCACCTGTACGGTACAATCTCCTCACGTCCAAAAATAAAAATGAATTTTAAAAAAGGGGATCTGGTCAGAATATCAAAGTTGAGAGGAGTGTTTGATAAAAAATATGAACAGAGTTTTACGGACGAAGTGTTTACAGTGACGGGTAGCATTCCACGCACACCCCCCGTATACAAACTACAAGATTATGACGGCGAGCCTATTGAGGGTTCGTTTTATGAAGCCGAGCTGCAAAAAGTAAAAATGACCGGCGACAAAATGTTTCATGTGGAGAAAATCTTAAAACGACGCGTCGTCAAAGGTGAAAAACAGGTTTTAGTCAGATGGAAAAACTGGCCAGAGAAGTTCAACAGCTGGGTTAAAGCCTCGGAGGTGGTGGGTATATAAAAAACCTCGTACCAAGCTCCTCGGATCATTCAGAGAAAAAAAAATACAGAATCATGGACCATACCAACGTCGATGGGTTTTACGTGACTCTACCTTCCAACGCTAGTAAGGAATTATTTAAAAGTAATACCAGTAGTTGTTTCACCGTGGATTTGGCTAAACCCATTGAACTGAGTGGCGAATGGGTGGTGGGTCTGTGTGAATTCATCTACCCTCGCACCTGGTATAATTTATCCTCGCCAGCGTCCTATTTTGAACTGAACCGAACGATTGAAGAACCTCAACCCTTGGTGATTGTAAAATTCGGTCGAGGAGGACATTACAACCGTCATAAAGATCTCCTGGACCAGGTGACCTCGGCCGTCAAAAAGTATGACCCCTCCTTTGAAGCTTCTTTCAACAACGTGACCAAATGCCTCGATATCAAAGGCGAAGGTCAATATAAAATCCGCGCCTATCCTCCTTTGGCTTATATGTTAGGAATAAAAGTCAACGAGTGGTGGACTCTGTCAACGCGTTCTACCCCTTACCCCTGCGATTTAAACGCTGGAATATATAACCTGTTTCTATACACTGATATTGTTCAGTATCAAACGGTCGGCGACAGCTACTCACCGCTGCTGTGTGTAGTGAACGTGAAAGGTGATTACGGAGACGTGGTGAGTCTCAGATATAATACGGTACATTACCTACCCGTATCGAAAAATTACATCAAATCCATCCATATTGAAATTAAAACAGACCGCAACAAGTACGTGGACTTTGTTTATGGGAAAACGATAATCAAGCTGCACTTCAGACCCGTGCAGCGTTCTCTACCTCTTCATTAAGAAGGATGGCCATGTTACGTCTCCGGGAGGATCCTCATCGTTTTGTCAGCTATTATGAAAGTCAAGTGGGAGGGACTCTACCCGGTTTTTACGGAGCACCGGTGATGTACGGTAGAGGTATAGGATCAATCTTCTCAAAATTGTTTCGTTTCGTAGCTCCTCTACTGAAGAGGGGTTTTGCCGTAGCCAAACCTCATCTTAAAACGGCCGCCACCAACATAGCCTCTGAGGCGGTCCAGAGAGTGGTGGGAAAACTGACGCAGCAGAAGAATCAAGAGGGTTCCGGAGGTATTATGGTCTTATCACGTAGAAAGAGGAAACGCCCACCAGGCAGCCGAGTTTCCTCTAAAAAACGCTCCAAACGTAAAAAGAGCAAATCATTCGGGAGTGACGGCGTGAAGAGAAGCAAGTCTGCGCAGAGCTCCGATATATTTTAATTTTTTTTTAAACGTCTAGTCAAACATTTAAAAAAATGGCTCTTTTACATCAGAAATCACCCGAGTGCACTCTGGCAGAACTGGATCTATTTTCAGCTCCTATGACACAATTATCCATAGAGGATAAAAAATATCAAGAATGTCAACCCCTCTCAGCGCTGAACGACAACTCTCCCATTGAATTCTTCATCCCCGGAGACGGTGAAAAGTATCTTGATCTGAATGACACCATGCTACATCTCCGGGTGAAAATTACGGAGAAGGACGGAACCAACATCCCCGCCGATACGGCCGTAGGGCTCATCAATTATCCTCTCAATACGATTTTCAGCCAATGTGACGTTATTCTGGGGGATAGATTGATTTCACAATCCAGCTCCACACATCCTTACAGAGCCATGATCGAGACTCTGCTCAACTATTCGGAAGATACGTTAAAGAGTCAATTCAGCGCCGGTCTGTTTTACAAAGACACCGCGGGTTCTATCAACTCTGTCGTTGTCAATAACGGTCCTAACAAAGGGCTCGTCCAAAGAGGCGCCTTCACGGCCGAGTCCAAAGAAGTCGACCTGCTGGGCCCGCTTCACACCGACATATTTTTCTGCGAGAGACTTTTGCTGAACTCTGTAGATTTGAGAATTAAACTGATACGCAACAACGATGCCTTCTGTCTGATGGGAACACGCGACTCAGAGTTTGCTCTGAAGATAACAGGCGCCTCCCTGTTTATCAAAAAAGTCACCGTTTCCCCGGCCGTCAGATTGGGTCATGAGGCGGCCCTGATGAGAGGAAATGCCCTCTACCCCCTCTCACGCGTGACTGTGAAAACCTACTCCATCCCTGAGAATTCCAGGATCTGTAACCAGGAGAATCTCTTTCTGGGCGCTATACCTAAATATGTAGTTCTGGCTATGGTACACCATGACGCCTTCACAGGCAGGAGGGACCTGTCCCCCTTTCATTTCAGACACAACGACGTGGAGTACCTGGCGCTCTGTCAGGACGGACGACAGGTTCCCTCTAAAGCCTTTCAACCCCAGTTTGATCGAGGGAATTCGGTCAGAGAGTTTTACCACATGTTTACCGCCACGGGGAGACACCTCAAAGATTTACCTCTGAGTATCGATCGTAGGGAATTTAACGAGGGGTATTCTCTGTTTGCTTTCAATCTGGAACCGACCGACGACACCGCTGCCCTGTCCCCTGTTTCCAACGGAAATTTGAGGCTGGAGATGAGATTCAGGGTCCCTCTGCCTCAGACAACCACACTTATCGTATACGCCTGTTACGATTCCATTCTGGAGATCAATGCTAAAAGACAGGTGTTGGTGGATTATTATTAAAAAAAATTAAAAAAAATATATTTTTTTTTTTAAAAAATGGATAATCGCCGGCTGGACCATCTTTTACATCGTCTGTTGGGAGATGTATTCTGAGGGGTGTGGGCTTCTGATCAGCTAGCCTTACTGACGCATGAGTTTCAAGCACCAGCCTACTTCATCGTCAACACTCACCCATCACATCTACCTGGAGAACATTGGTTATCTCTGACTCTGGAACAGGATGGCTCTGCCACCTTTTTTGACTCTTATGGATTCCCGCCTGATTTTCCACACTACCCCTCCAGCATCTTGGAGTTTCTGGAAAACCGCTCAGAGAAAATACTGTATCATGACCGTCAGCTTCAACACCCTCTGTCGATCGTTTGCGGGCAGCATTGTGTTTTTTATCTCTGCCATAAGGCCTGCGAATTATCTTATAAAGAAATATTGTCTCTGTATCACCACGATGTCTTAGAAAATGATCGTATAGTATCTAATTTTGTGACTAAATATCAACGCTGTCTCACTCCACATCAACGTGGTCAGAATTTTCATCACAGGGCCTGCTCTTTACACATGTTTAGAGATGCTTGTAAAACGCTTGTAAAACGCATGTAAAAAAAATCAACAATAAACATTTATTGAAATGTATTTATTTCATTTTTTCTTGTGTGTGTGAGAAAACATACAAAAAATCAAAAAGTCATCCAGCTCGGGGATAGGATGATTCTCTTTTTTATCCTCTTTGATCGTATGAGGGGTGTTTTTTCTTCAAACTCCTCTTCATCCGTTTTGAGATCCCTGTACTGCTCGCGCGCAAAACGGTTAGTCAACATAGATAAGGGGATGTTTACTTCAGCCAAGGTATTTAAGAAACTTAACCAGCCTTTCGGAGAAGATGAGTTTTTTTTAGGAGTCAGTGAAAGGTTTTTGAATAAATCCATGATATGAGAACCTTTGACCACGTTCCCCCGATAAACAAATTCACCCTTGGAAGTCCAGTCCACGTTGCCTTCTGATAATTTCTGCATAATGTACCGAGCGTTTTTACGAGAGCGCGGGTGTAGGTTTTTTATGACCTCTAGTCTGTCTTTCCCTGTCTGAGCAGATGTAGACGCAGTCCTCTCAGATGCCTGGACAGATGTAGGTGCAGGCTGCAGGGGTTCAGGCTGCAGGGGTTCAGGCTGCAGGGGGTCAGGCTGCAGGGGGTCAGACTGCAGGTGGAGAGTAACCCTACGTTCATCATTCTGACCTTGTCTCATGAGAGTGAGATATCTGTGCAGCAAAGCTTCATACCTCTTCACCTTTTCATAGGAACTCAAACCTCTCTCGTCGAGTATAGCTCTCATTTTTTCATCCAAATCATTTTCAGCCGTCTGTCTGATGGAGGAGGAAGGGGAGGAGGAGGAGGTTTGGGATAGCCTGTTCATCTCATGGGGTGTCAGGAGAAACATTTTGTTCACCTTGGCCATCTTTTACATCTATTTTTTCTGAATCAAGTTTCCAAAAAGACCCCCTAGGAGAGGTATGGCTGCGGACAGCAGAGGAAAAATAAATCCCCCCGTCTGTTTCTTCAAAACTCGATGTTTACGTTTTAAACTGGTTTTCTTATCAGCCAGCAGTCTGATGATCTTTTTTTGACTTTTCAGTTTTTTGTATTGAGAAGTAGATAGAGGAATGTTCCCCTTTAAAAGATTTAAAGCTATCTCACACAGCGTCTGGAGAAAGTCGGGGGAGCCGTGGGCGATGATATCTTTACGTTTCTGAGGCGTGGCGTGGTACAGAGCCTTTAGTAAGGCGGCGTTCCTTTTTATACGCTTTGACATGATGACCTACTTGGCTTTAGGCAGGTAGATGACGGGCCACTGGTCGGGTAGTAAACCACTCCTCACTCTGTAGCGTTCTGGACAGGAAGGTGTGAGGTCCAGGATTAAATACCCGTAGGGATCTCTGGTGGCATCTTCAAAACTTTCCAAGAAAAATGTTTTTTGCGAGGGGAAAATTTGACGACCTAGAATATTCATCTGTAATTTGTCTCTGGGGTTTTTAAACAACACCATATAATTGCAGTTTAAACTGATAGTGCGGCTGTATTTACCCTGATGAAATACATTCTGAGTCAACATCATGACAGACATATTTTTGTGATGTCGGTACTGTGTGAAAATTTTAACCACCTCAGCATGATCAGAGGCTTGAAAAATAACATCGTCCAGGATGATCAGAGTATCTTCAAAATCCTCAAAAGAATCAGGCAGCCCCTCAATAAATTTTATCTTTTTATTCATTTTCTGCAGTTCACCGTACATGGGTTGAAAAGAAGTATAAATCCACACAATATTCTCAGGTACAGTATTCATCACAGTTTTCCAGTACAGATTTTACAAAATAGGTTTTCCCGCATCCGCTGGGTCCCACCATCAGACATGAAAAAGGCACTTTTAGTCTAGGGTCAAATTCAACCTCCTCCATCATGGCAAGGTGTGACATTTTTTTTTTTTTCCCCCCTTTTCATAAAAAAAAAAAATCCAAATCTAATAACCAAAAGGCAGAGTCGTACCGTCAGGGAAGAGACGTCTTTTGTCGTAGACCACTCGAAACTTTTTCTGGAATGCCGAGTTTTTCAGCAGAAACCCCTTTTTATCCCTTCTAATGCCCTGCTGAGGGGCCTCAAGCACCGTCTCCTTCATACCATTAAGGTAGCCTTCCACCAACCCTCTCACGCTGTCAAAGTTGATCTTTTCACAACACTCACGAGTTTGGGTTATACCTTTCATTTTCACTACTACTTTTTTCAATGTTCTGGTTTGATAGGCATAACTCTTGGGACCTGCTGCTACAAATTCCTGAATAGTGTCACCCCCCAACTCGTCTGTCAAATCCCCCAAATAATTACCCAATTCCAGAGGGGTCTCTCCTTCTTTCACTGCATAGATCAGACTGTCTGTATCGGTATAAAGAACGTTGTGCTGCAACTTTTCTAAATAACTGTACAACTTTAGACGCGCATAGGCGGTGGTAAATGCGGCTATAAAGATGTTATTTGACCTACCGGGGGGTATGACGCAACGATCGTTATAGCTCCATTGAATCAGAGCTATATAACCCTCTCTTTTTACCGGTAAGAAGGAAACGTGTCTGAGATCGTATTGACCTGAAAAGGCAATGTTGAAAAACTGATTTGGGGTCCTGACGAGGCTGGTTTGGATCAGATTGGTTCTCTGCGCAAACTTACCCCAGAAGCTGTTAAGACACAGCTTAGACACCTGCCTCTTGGCAGGGTTTGCCTCAATTTTTGCCGGGTCTAATCGGATGCCCTGATGCTTCTCGTACTCGTCAATGTAGGTTTTCCTACATTTTCCTTCGGGGTAACCTGAAGCTTCCTGCTTACCTTTTAGAAAGGTGTGTATGTAGTCGTTAAACACGCTGCTGCTACGTTGTTCAAAGTGCCACACCTCTGTGATTTTTCCCACCTTGTAGCCCAGCTCTAAGGCTTTGTTTAACTCGACAGTCACCCAGACCCCCGTCAGAGCTCTGGCCTCCTCATCATGAGTGCAAGAACCGCTCTGATGATTGATTTCAGCGCAGGTGCGGCAGAGGGTAAACACTAATTTACCTTGAGACGTTTTATACGGTAAAACGGGGAAAAACAACCCTCGCGGGGGGTGGACAACGGCTCTGATCAGCCCAAAGTACTGACAGGGATCACCAAAATCCTCGTGGATGATGATGGGGTGGTGTAGAGGATAAGAGCAGTTGACATTGACGTACGGATACAGGGAGGTGACGTCTACATAATGCACACTTTCTTCGGGAGGAGTACTATAACGTAACCTCAAGGCCGAAGTCCGACCTCCGTAAAGGGCCGAGCGAGGGTAGAGAGGTTCGGGAGAAACGTAGCTCTTTAGGAACTTTTTTACCTCCTCATTTGATTTTTTCATCTCTGTCCATTCATGCTCCGTCATCACTATGGTACGAACACCATGAACGTTCCTCAACTCCTGCAATCTCGCCTCACTAGAAGCGTGCAGATCCCCGTAAGGAGCGTTTGTCAGAGGACAAATTTCATCAGACCGGAAGCACGAGGGGCAGCCGTGAAAAAAACACCCCTGGAACTCCCAGACCCATTTCTCATTATCTCTCACAGCGTAGCCGTCTACATAGTATCGATCGATTTGCATTTCCCCCCTGTTTAGAGCATGCTGGATACATATTTTTTCAGAATAGGCTACCCACTCCAGCCATTGGATGGACACGCTGGAGTATGCTTTGGATTGACGTCTGTAGTCGTCGGGGGAAGGTATGGCCAGAGTTTTTTCAGGCAAGAAATTGGTGAGAAACACTTTCATGCACGCAGAGGCTATGGTCATGCAGCTTAAAGGGTCCACACGCGTTTCTTTGATAAACTGGTCTCTGAATTTCATACACCCCACCCGGAGAATATCAACGTCGTTTTGACAGTAGTACAGAGCCTCCTTCTCAAAGTTAAAGACACCTCGAGAGACCTCTCTGTACCAACCGTAAAACCCTTCCTGCTCAGCGGACAACATGCGTTCTACGCCGTAATCGGAGGGAGGCGGGTAAGGACCTACATAGTTTAACCGTTCCTGTGAGCTGAATTTGTGAGGGAAATGACCCTTGGATTTATCCTCAAAACCTAAAGCCTTAGGTATAGCGCTGAGACGCATGGTGAGGAAAGACAGAGAGTCGATGAACCTCAACTGGAAATCGGATTCTGTGAAGCTGATAATTTTACTACCTTGCATGATGATAGAGGGCGTCATACCCTCTCCCACCAGGTAACTAAGGACCAAGTAGCTGTCAAATCCTTTAGCGTTGTGCGCTATAAAGGTAGCCTCCCTATGTTTGCTCTTCCTGAAATTTTGGACAAACTTTTCAACGCAATTTAGACCATAAGCGTTCCACTCTTCACCATGGAGCGATTTTGTACATACCAGATAGGGTACATGTACACCCTCCGGGTTGACGAATGTTTCAAAATCGTAAAAGAATATAGCGTCGGTGTATTCATCTTCCTTTGGAAGAGGTCGCATGTAACACTGATGCTGATCGGAGGGAATTTCAGAGTCGCTGAGATTCCCCCCACAGATTCTACATCTTTCAGCTGTGCACTTGTGTTTCTCCTGGCGTGAGACGAGATGTTTACAGCCGAGGCATTTGTACATTTGCTGGCAGATACTGAGATTCGAATGAGAGAGGGGTCTAGGCTGTCTGTGTTTAGAGTAACACGCTTGTGTACGGCAAGTCCTGTTACAGGCTGAGCAGAATACACTTTCAGCATAATGAGTAGCGCAGTCAGGATCGAGGCAGAGATTACAATGATTAGGACAGAAGTGTTTCTCGTGGGACTTGTAACCCCTGTGACAGTAATTGCAGACATAGGGGACTCCTAAAAGAGCCTTAAGATTTTTTATACCGTAGTAGTGGTTTTCAAACAAGAAAAGATACAGCGGATGAGGTGACTTGGGAAACTCTGTTTCAAAAGGTAAAAGAGTTCGGTCCTCAGACCGTCGACAATACACCACAATTTTACGATTCAGTATCTGTTCAAATCTGCCTATGTCACTCAGGGTAACTTCCGTCTGATCATTCAGGCCTGCCAAACGTTGCAACTCTCTGCCGCGTTCCCGGGCTTGACTATCGTTGAAATTGGGATTGGTGAGATGAGCCAAGCCTATGGCAAAGCAGAGACGGTCATTTTCATTGTTTACTATGTACAGATGGGCTCGTTTCAGGTTTATGATTTCGTTATCTAACAGTTGATGCTGCTTTCGTCTACCACCGCCTCGAGGGTTTCGCAACACTTGAACGATTAATTCTAGCTGGGAGCCTTCATTGATTTGACCGTTAGATTGTATTAACCTGGCTAACAAACCTTCGAAAGCCGCCACTATGTTGTCGTCCTGCTCGTCGTATTTAATGATGATGTGATCTCGCACATTTTCACCTATTATCTCGAGCTGTATGAGGTCGTTACGTCTAACCTCGGGTCTGACTCTCTCGGCTAGATCTGTAAGGTTTTGGACAACGTCTAAATAAAATTGAGCAAGATCGGGTACAGCTCCGAGGGTAGGAACGTTAAAGACGCGTCTTATTTCCAGATTGTTAAAAGGCTCGCGCGGCGTTACGGTTTCGTTCTGATTTTGAGGAACTGACTGGACAGGATCATGAGGAAATTCGTTCTGATTTTGAAGATTTTGACAAACGTGATGGAGAGCTTCTTCTATCGGTTGGAGTAGGTCAGGGTTAGGGTTATGCTCCGGCGGAATTATACCATGATGGTCAGAGTTTCTATTTAATTCTTCTTCTTCTTCTATAGTTTCATGCAATGCCCATGGAATTATACCCCTTTGATCAGAGTCTCGATTTAATTCTTCTATAGTTTCATGCAATGCCCATGGAATTATAACCCTTTGATCAGGGTCTCGATTTAATTCTTCTATAGCTTCATACAATGCATCCGGAATACTGGGGAGGTCAGACATGATTTATTTATTTTTATCCCACCTTCAAAAAAATGTCACACCTTACATGTTTTGAGCTACGGAAATAATTCCCTGGATACCTGCATTATACATATCAACGATTCCTCGAAGGTATAGCTGCTTGTCACTGAAGGTGTGGGGGGCTCGGGTCGTCCTCCTCTGCTGTTGACGGGTCATCGAAAGCCTTCGATAACGTCTTCGTACTGCTTCTGTTGTAAAACAGATTAATATAAATTAAATATATAAATATAGCCTATAAATAATAATAACAAAAAAATACATCTCATGAAAATCACCTCCGGCTCTCCTAACACGTATTGCAGGTTCAGCTTCAGGCTCTGGTGCAGGTGCAGGTGTAGGTTCAGGTGCAGGTACAGCTTCAGGCTCTGATGCAGGTTCAGGTGCAGGTGCAGGTTCAGCTTCAGGCTCTGATGCAGGTGCAGGTGTAGGTTCAGGTGCAGGTACAGCTTCAGGCTCTGGTGCAGGTGTAGGTTCAGGTGCAGGTTCAGCTTCAGGCTCTGGTGCAGGTGGAGGTGTAGGTTCAGGTGCAGGTACAGCTTCAGGCTCTGGTGCAGGTGCAGGTGCAGGTTCTGGTGCAGGCTCAGGTACAGGTTCAGTCACTGCAACTTCCTCTGCTAAAAAAAAAAAAAAAAAAAAAAATCAGAAGAAACAATTAAACAATCTATCTATAGATAGGGTAGATAACACCTCATAAAAGCATAAAATCATAAAATACAAACGTATATACCACTCCAGACCAAAAAAGGGGCACAGTATTATCATAAAATCACAAAATACAAACGTATATACCACTCCAGCCCATAAGGGGCGCAGGATTTCGAAATGAGCCGATAGGATTACGTCATATCCGGAGGAGGGGACATATCCACTCATTCAAACATCCGGTTGAAGGACGAAATAGTCGCATGCCGGTAAACAGCGTATATGTGTGAAATAAACATGCAATTTCCTTTTTATTTTTTATTATTTACCTTCACGTTCCTCCGTTGACGGTTCGGGATTTCTTATACTGTTTTCACCGGATGGAACGTCGGGATGGAACGTAGGATTGCCTCCCTCTTCACTGGCGTGGAATGTGATATTTCCTTCTTCTCCACGTCTTTCACGGACAACGTTAGCCTTTATTGGGACCCGCTGTGCTGTAGGTACCTCTTCATCCGTATCAGATATATAGCAGACATCTTCAGATATATCGCTGAGACTTCCCCAATACACATTTGGCTCTGAGGTCTTTTTCTCGCAATGGTCGAGTGAATCTGTAAGTAAATAATGCATTTACAGTTGTTTTAAAAACGTTATGCTTTGCAAATGTTGAATCTGTAAGTAAATAATGCATTTACAGTTGTTTTAAAAACGTTATGCTTTGCAAATGTACTGATTGACATAAAACATGCTTTAAAATAAACAATCATTTTAAAACATACCGAAGTCCCTTTGTGTAAAATTTATGTCTGTGAATTCCAGGGGAGTAACTTTTTTAGAGAGAGAGAGAGAGAGAGAGAGAGATTTAATATTAAAAGTTAAATAATTAATTATAAAAGTTAAATAATTCTTAAATCTTAATTACTTACCAGGAAACAGAGGGATTGGAGTTTTTCTGGGGAGCAGAGAGGTCATTGTCTGTTCATGACCCATGCCAGAGTTTTGCTGTTTGTGCTGCATTTTCTTCGTGTCGGTTTATATTGTAGGTTTATATTGTATGAAGAGGCTCGTTGGTGTGAGAGTATTTCAAGACAAACAACTAGACTTTTTTTTTTTTTTTTTGAATAGGACACCCCTGTCATCTGTCAAAAACATTATCCGCAGTTTAAAGACATTATCCGCAGTTCTGTCATTTAAACAACTATCCCTTAGTTAGGGCTAAAAGTACCAAAGGTCATGCCCCTTAGTTAGTGTTAAAAATACCAAAGGTTAATGTTTTTTCTCCCATCACATGGTCCCAGCTCATTGGTTTTCTCAAAAAAAAAGAGTTCACACCCCAGTCATCTGTTAAAGACATTATCTGCAGTTCTGTCATTTAAAGAACTAAACAACTGCCCCTTAGTTAGTGCTAAAAGTAGCCCTTAGTTAGTACTAAAAGTACCAAAGGTCAATGTTTTTCTCCCATCACATGGTCCCAGCTCATTGGTTTCTCAAAAAAAAAGAGTTCACACCCCAGTCATCTGTTAAAGACATTATCCGCAGTTCTGTCATTTAAAGAACAAAGCAACACCACTGCAGACCTATACAGCTGTCCCCTTAATTTAATTTTAAAGGGGCAAAAAGTTAAAGGCAATCAAAGTCAAAGTCATCGGATTAAAAAAGTGCACACTCCTCCTCTCATTTTTTTAAATCCGCCGGAGGCGGGGGGAAATACGCCTACCATGACGTAGCGTGGGAAAAAAGGGGGGTGGGCGTGGTTTCCGGTATGAGGGGGGATACAGGAAGTCAATTCGTTCCGGAAATTCCACACAAGCAGGGGGGTGGGCGTGGTTTCCGGTATGAGGGGGGATACAGGAAGCCAATTCGTTCCGGAAGGGGGATACAGGAAGCCAATTCGTTCCGGAAATTCCAGACATTCCTGATTAGTCACACCTGTCAAAATGAGTTTGACATGAAGTGTACCCCTATTCTCTCTCAGGTTCACAACGTACATCAGTCACTGCTGCACAGCAACACTGCCACTTTTCTGGACATACTGCAAAAGTATCAGAATGAACATTGCCGCAATCACACTGACTAGGAAGCTGGATATTAGCATGCTGCGCAACACATTTAAGTCCATCGCAGCCGAGGACTCCTTTCATTTAACTTGGACATAATGATCAGGGGAGAGCGCGAACGCAGTCCCCCACTAACAGAAATTATGCAGTTGAGATTCCCACATTTGGGGAATTCACAGGGGTCAGCACAACCGGAGTGCAATGGCTGAGCCTCGCCCTGGGTGAACAATATACTTGATCATTGTATCTCCCCTGCCAGGTAAGTATGAGTTGGATGAGTCAGAGACAGGGTGGTCATTCTCAGACACAGCACTCTGGCTGACAGTTGCAACAGCGCAAAATCCTAGAGTTCAGTGCCTTTAGCACTAGCTCACCTTGGCAAGCTGTTTCTGCCTCTAAGAAAGCAAACACAGCCCAGCAACCGCACAAAACCTTAAACCAAAGCATGCTAGCAATGGAAGAAGGTTTAGAATACATTTCTTCCACAAAGAAAGAGCAACCTCGGAGAGGAATACACACAAATGATTAGGTCCCATCCAAAAGACCACACCCACTTCTTGCTGTCATGGGGATCACGGGCAACTGGCATTGCTCAACACACAGCTTCACAGCGTACACCAGACACTGCTGCACAGCAACACAGCCAGTTTTCTGGACATACTGCAAAAGAATCCAAAGGCCTCAAAATGAACATTGCCACAATCACACTGACTAGGAAGCTGGATATTAGCATGCTGCGCAACACATTTAAGTCCATCGCAGCCGAGGACTCCTTTCATTTAACTTGGACATAATGATCAGGGGAGAGCGTGAACGCAGTCCCCCACTAACAGAAATTATGCAGTTGAGATTCCCACATTTGGGGAATTCACAGGGGTCAGCACAACCGGAGTGCAATGGCTGAGCCTCGCCCTGGGTGAACAACATACTTGATCATTGTATCTCCCCTGCCAGTGTCGTATCTTTCCTGCGACAGTGCTGTTGAAGTGATGAGGAAGGATGCTCCGCGGACACTGTTCTTGCTGGTATAATAGAGTTTATTACAAACAAGCAACAAATGTCATAACGAACGTCTAGAACGTCCGGAGGTCTCAAGTCAAATCTGAAAGTCCTGCACTTCGGGGCTCTCGCGCCTCCTTATAATGTGTTCATGTCATGTAACATCTGAGCTGAGCGCATGACCATGTATGGCTCCTTTGTCCTATATGTTTATCTTTCAGCCCCTGGACATATTGCATGACCCTGTATGGATCCCTTGTCCTACATGTTATCTTTCAGCCCCCGGTCATATCATATGATCATATGTCTCCACGCATGCTTCTTACTCATAAGTTTACAATTAGGGGTCTCACTGTTTTGTGCAAGACTTGAAAATATACCACATATTCCCCCCTTCGAGACTTACACAAAGTCTCGAAAAAATAAAAGAAGAGACATACAGGTGTATTAACATGACACATTTAACAACCCGCCCCTTTTACCATTGAAACAACTGTATGGAGTATAAAAGTGAGAGTGAAAAACCTGTCAGGCAGCTAATCTTTCTTGAAATATCCATTAAACAATGCAGACAGGAAAATTCTCTCACGGTCCCTCTGCCAAGGCGACCATACGTAGTACTTCATATTACTGAAATGAGGAAATTTAACAATTTGTGTGTGGAAATGACTTAAGCAAATACATATGGAACTCTCAGCAAATCAAAACAAAACAATGTCCAAAGTCAGGCTGGTCGACCCATCGCACCTTTCTATGGACCTTTTTCCTGCCTACCCCACTGTCCCTAAACATCGAGAAAAAGAAAACATCTGAGGTCCCATTATATTTAGAAACCATCATTTGCCAAGCATGTAATACACAAAAAAGACAATTCATTTTTAAGAATACTAATGTAACATCTAAGAGAAGACATAAGACTGTATAACGCTGCAGTTTCTCAGCAGCCTTGACTCCGGTGTAGTATCGATGACGTCTTGACTCGGGATGTTGTATCGCCAGTCCATTAATCATATTGTTCATTTTGTTGCCATACCCCCCTTTTGAGACTAAACAAAGTCTCGAAATAGCAAAACAAAATCAACACTACAAACTACGCAAGCAAAAACAGAGGTAAATAATAGGATTATAATCATATGACATATTTAAAATGGATATTCCTCCACCAATTCGATCTTTATCGCGTCATCCTCATCCACGTCCGTGACAGCTTCGTGTAATAATGGCATCAGCGTTTGATCGCCAATCATGTACTCTGGTGTCTGATCAGAGTCAACAAAGTTATTATCTATGTTTAAAATAGTCCTCTGAGCTGTCATAGATGACTCTACATACTTCTCTTCTATCCTCTGTTCTCTAACTTCAACAATGTCATTACTGCTGTTCACGCTAGGCTCTATTTTTGACATTTGCTTCTGGGTTACATTAATCACATCCTTAAAGGTCCAAGATGTCATATTAGATGTCTGCGTTGTATTTACAAATGTCGTAGATGCCACGGATGTCGTCGCTGTTGTAGCATTCATCCCCTTTGAAGCCATAACTAGAGTAGTAGCCTGAGTAGGTGTATGAACATTCTTAGTTGTTTCCGGAACTAACGTAACAAGCTTTATCTGTGTACTAATCACTTTTGGAGTGGTTACTGTAGTAAATTGTTTCTGAACTTCTTTAGTACTCATAGACGTTCCAAGATGTCTCAACTCTTTTATCAGGAGTGACACTCTACGAGTCACACGACCTTTGATCCAATAATTTTGATATGGAACAAATTTAAACTCCGGTTCTTCATAAGAACACATGTATTCTCCTTCGTCTTCCCGAGTAACGTTACGCAGGACAAGGGAACAATCATCTTTAATTTTCATCCATCTAACCTCATTAAACAGAATATACTTCCTCTGATCACGAGGCACAATGTCATCTTCAGGTCTTGTCAACAACAAATCTTCACCACGACTATTTTCCCATTTGGGAAGCAAGTTACCTCCATTATTCCATCTCCCACATTGACAAGGAAGGTAAACTGTTCCTCCTAACTTAGCTCTGATCACAGTACTCAAAGGAGGTGACGTTATAGATATCACCTGAGGCGCCTTTGTAGTTACATGTGATGCATTTATACTTTCAGTAGCTTTTGCCATTGAAGGAGTAGATTTCTCTTCCATTTGTCCAGCTTTCGTCTGGAGAGTTGATGTCATCGTTGTCAATTCTCTTGTTTCCCCAACCTCTTGGGAGTCTATACTCTTATTCCCCCCTAGTATCACTAGAGACACCACGCGAACTCCAAATCCTAACTCGGACCGCTCACTTCCATTATGTCGATCGTAAAAAGAACACCTGTAATCACCTTGATCTTCCTTTTGAGGCTTATATACATAGAGACTACAGTCTCCCTCAACCTTCACTCTCCTTTTGTCATTAATTAATGTATATTTCCCTAATGGTACTGTCTCTGACAGATCTAGGATCTTACCATGGCTGTCTTTCCACTGAACTCTGAGTTTCCCTTTACCACTATTTTCTTCTGTACACTGACATGGAAGCCGAACTGACTTTCCCAAGGTTACTTCAACCCTGGTTCTAATAACGGTCTGGTTTGACTCTTCTCCTAACTGGTCTCGGGCTCCTTGGTCTAACTGGATCCCTGGGTTGTCCTGCAGCGGAGTCACCGCCCTTTGATATCTCTGGCGCTTTGCAGGCAACTGAAATAGGTCCTGCTGGGTCTGGGACATGTTGAAAGACAATGTCTCTAAATCTTTTTTCCTGTCCATCAACTGCCGAGTCATTTCTGGCATCATCAGGAATGTGTACAGAAACATCAACATTGTCCACAACCTGGGTGATCTCTCCTTCTGAATTCTGACTCTGGGGATTTTCATGCATCCGCCCTTCGGCTGCATGTTCTCCCTTATTTTGTTCCACAGAGTCATCTCGACTCTGTGAGGGTTGTACCTCTTCTCTGGGTGCTTTAACACAGTGTGATAAATGATACCATGTGGGAGACCCCTTAACCTGGACCGCGGTTCCAGTACTGCGAACCACTTCAAACGGTCCCTCACGGCGTTCGTTATACCACTTCCGTCTAAACACCTTCACGAACACCTGGTCTCCAGGTTGCACTGTGATCCTTTTTTGCTCATCGAGCTTCTCCTGCACCTCCTCCTTAGTTTGCCTGTCAGACACATATGTGGATATTCTTTTATGTAGATTAACCATGTATGTAACATACGTTTGCATTTCATCTTCTAAAAGGGCCAAACTTGGACCTTTCCCACTTGTCCGCAGACAAGGCGTTGGCATCAGTCTTCCTGTAACCAACTCATGAGGTGTCATATGTAAATCGCGGAGCTCACTAGAGCGACATACCATTAACGCCAATGGAAGTGCTGCTATCCAATTTAACCCCGTGTGCTGGCATATTTTGACAATACGGTTTTTCAGAACACCATTCATTCTTTCGCAAATTCCTTGACTTTGTGGTCTATATACTGCCCCAAGACGCTGTTTAATTCCTAGTTTTTGCAAAATCAATTTCACCGTCTTATCCACAAACTCTTTCCCATTGTCTGAGGATATTCGATCTGGAAGTCCCCACCTGCTTATGACCTCTCTACATAAGAACTTAGCAACCGATTGAGCATCTTTTCGTTTTGTTGGACAAGCCTCAGGCCATCGTGAAAATCTGTCCACCACGACTAGCATATACCTTTTCCCTTCAATTGGTTTTATCATGTCAACATAGTCCACAACTAGTTCACGCATAGGACCCCTTGGAGTTGGGATGTGGCCCGGAGGAACCGTCACTCCCCTCCGAACATTGTTTTTCAGACAGATAGTACACCTGCCTATGACATAATCAATCTGTTCAAGCAAACATGGTGCCCAAAAACCATACTCTTTTGTAATCTTTCTCTTAACTTCCCCCCTTGCAACGTGAGCTAAGCCATGCGCCTCCTGAATCATCAGACCCAACAGGTCTGGAGGTGATAGTATCAGCCCCTCATGATTTCTCCAAAGTCCAGTAGAATCTCGGGTGGCACCTCGGTCTAGCCACAACTGTTTGTCCATTTCAGGAGCAGCTTCCTGCATTAAAATCACATCTTTGAGTGTAATTTTGTCTTCCAAGTTCACTTCATGCGTGACGAGAAGAACTTTGCCCAATTTATCTGCTCCAGTGACTGCTTTTGCAGCTTCATCAGCCGCTCTATTCCCTTGTGAAACCCTTGACGCATCCCTCTTATGTGCGGTACATTTAGCTATTGCTATTTCTTTAGGCTTCATCATAGCATGCAACAATTTCATGATCTGGGCGTGATGCTGTATCGGCGAACCATCCGTTTTCTTAAACCCTCGGTTCTTCCACACTGCTCCAAACAAGTGGCACACGTTATGTGCATATGCAGAGTCGGTATATATCGTCACTCGCTTCCCTTCTGCCAGCAGACACGCTTCAGTTAGCCCCACCAGCTCAGCAAGTTGTGCAGATGCAGGCTGTGGTATCTCTTCAGCCTTCTCAACTGCAAATCCAGTTCCTTGGGCTTTTACTATTGCATAGCCGGCCCTTAATTTATCGCCCACACGATAGCAAGACCCATCAGTCCAATACTCTAGGTCCACCACATGCAATGGGAGAGCTTGTAAATCTGATCTAAGCCTCGAGTATTTCTCTGCTTCTTGAACACAATCGTGTGGCTCACCGTCTTCTGGAGTTGGCAAATTCTCCGCTGGATTTACCGTAACACACCTTGCTAGGGTAACATCTTCCTGCTCTAAGAGCCTATGATAGTCTCTAAGCCTAGACAGGGTCAAGGTGTTCTTACCATAGTTCAAAAGATTTCTGAGACTATGATGTGTAAGAATTGTCACTGGATAACCCATTGTTACAGATGATGCCTTATTGTACATTAGAGAAACTCCCACCATAGCTCTGTAACACAGTGGTAACCCTAACTCTACTTCTGAATAAGCCGTAGAGTAGTACGAAATAGGTTGAGGACTCGTCCCCGTACCCGTTGGTTGACAAAGAACTGCACATGCATATTTACCCCCAATAGAAGTAGATACATATAACACAAAATTCTTAGAGTAGTCTGGAATTGCTAGCGCCGGAGCCTCTTGCAACTTCTTCTTTGTCGTTTCAAATGCCACAAGGCCATCGTGTGTCCAGGACAGATTACAGTGTAGCTTAGCATTCCCAGTATCTTTGATCATAGCTCTCAAAGGCCCCGTCAAGCTAGCATAATCCTCAACCCATGCTGAGGAATATCCTGCAATACCAAGGAATGTCATCATCTCTCGGACTGTTCTGGGTTTTGGAGCCTTACGAATAGCCTCCACGTGACTATCAGAGATGCTTCTGCGTCCCTGCGTTATTGTTTGACCCAAGTAAATTACCTTCTCCTGACAATACTGCAGTTTCTTCAGAGAGGCCTTGTGACCCTTCTCTGCCAGTATTTGTAGCAATTTAATTGAGTCCTTATGACATGTCTCCTCATCTGGTGAACAAATGATGACGTCGTCCACATATTGAATTACATTGCTTTTTAGTACCTGCTCTATCCCCTCCAAATCGTCTTTCACTATTTTATTGAAAATGTGAGGACTATGTTTGAATCCTTGGGGCAGTCTCTCATACTCATAAGATTGTCCATTGTACGTGAACCCAAATAAACTTTGGCTTTCCCTACTAAGTGGAACACTGAAAAACGCACCACATAAATCTAACACTGTGAAATGTGTCGCTTTTGGCGGAAGTTGGGCTAGCAAAGTATGTGGATCCGGCACTTCTGCTGGAAAATCAACCACCACTTTATTGACCGCTCTTAAATCGTGTGTTAGGCGATATGAATCATCTGGCTTCTTTATCGGCAACAAAGGCGTGTTGCTCTGGGGATCCTGTGTTATCCTTAAAACCCCCGCCTTAAGAAGTCCTTCAATCTGTGGTTCAATCCTCGGATTGCCTCTTCACTCAGTGGATACTGGTTCTTCCAAGGTGGTTTGACTCCTGGTCGGAGTTCAACTCTTACTGGTTGAGCTGACTTCACAAGTCCAATATCCGTACTATGCCGAGCCCACAAACATTCTGGAACTTGTTGTAGCATCTCTTCTCTCATTGAGTCTGAGTTCATCTTAGCACTGCAGATGGATTCATGTGTCATTCGCACAGTTTGTGGCTGTCCTATTCCTTGAGCCGAGATCATAATCTTAATGAATCTCTGATCCTCACTCTTCCAGATGGCAAGATTTTCTGTTACTGGTGTAAAAACAGCTTCTTCTGCCTCCGCCATCATTTCTCCCACTTGCTTCGGTGTATGTTCTTCACGCACCCACAAAGTCACATGTGGCACACTCTTCTCGATATCAAACTCTTTTTCCAAATAGTCATTTATGTGTATCTTCATAGCTGCTCCTTGTGGTCCCAAAATTATACAGCCTGAATTTAGTTGCACTTGTTTTGGTTGTCGACTCAACCATTCTTCTGCGTTTATTTGAGCATCATCATTGAAATACTTGAGCGTGCAGTGAAATGGATACTCTGGAAGCTTCGCGTCGGGCATATTTACGATGATAAACTTTTCCCACAACCTAACTGGCTCAAAAAAATCTTCATTAAGATTTCCGATCCACCATACTGCAGAAGCTCCAGTCTCTGTTGTCATCAATGATTGGTGAACCCTCTCGTTTGGCATTTCAACCTGACAGCCGTCTGGTTTACACTTTATTGTACACCCCAATTTACACATAGCATCTCTTCCCAAAAGTGCAATAGGTGTATGTTTTGATACCAATATGGGTAACGTAATCTTCTTCCTTTTATAGCTGAGCTCAATTGGTTTAGTGAGAGGAACTAGCTGTTTCACTCCCTCGAACCCGATTGTCCGAATCAACTGATCAGACATGGGGAGATGTATAGCATCTTCAGGCCGAATACAGGTAAAAGCAGCTCCGCTGTCCGCCATCACTTCCACTGGACGATTATTTACTTTCACCTCTATTGTTGGATCTTTCTCCGGCCCTGATACTACCAGCTGACATTCCCCTCTCGAGTCTTCCGGGCACCCCTAGTAACTAGGTTCCGGGCCCCTGTAAGGGTTCACCGGTCCTCTGGGTGACCTTGATTGGCCCCTGAATCCTCCTCTGAATCCTCCTCTGAATCCTCCTCTGAAGTTTCCTCCTCTGAAGTTTCCTCCGGACCGGTTGCACTCGCGAGCAAAATGGCCTTGTTGTCCACAAGTATAACATTCGTTTGATTGCTGTTGAAAGTTTGGATTAAACCTTCCTCCTCTTCCGAAATTTCTTTGATCTCTTCCTCTCCAGGGCTGCGCTTGATCAAAAGCTGGCTGTGGGTAGGATACAACTGGAACCACCGGCGGTGGCTGGAACGATTGGAGCTGAACCTGGTTCGGCTGTGGTTGTGGTACTAGTTGATTTAGTGGAGCCTGATTCTGCATAACCAGAGCCTGCTTCTTCTCCATCCTCTTGTTATCCATCAGTTGTATTTGATTAAGTTTCCTGAGGGTTTCTTGGTCCTGGTCTTTTTGATCATGTTCCTTTTTCCTATACAGCTCCACTTGGTGGGCTATATGATCCGTATAAACACCCTTTGCCATGCTTCCAAGACCAACCACCTCTGCCAATTTGCTTCTCACTGGCAGGGGCAACCCCTTCTGTATTCTTGTTCGCAAAATTGACTGTTCCATTTGATTCAAATTCGGGTCATTTCCTGTGACATTTCTCCACACTTGGTGAACTCTCGACACATAGGCCCTCGGGTTTTCCTCTTGTCCCAGTGGTTCAATAAAAATATTGTCAGGATGTACATTTGTCGGAAATGTTTCTTTCAGCGCCCTGCACACTTGGCCTCTACTTGCAGCAAACAGCTCTGAATCATTCGCAGCAGTTCCCACATATCGATTAAGTCCAGCTTTCTGTAGAATCTCTCCCATAGCGTGAACTCCAATGAGGTTGGCCAAGAGTCTCTTGATATCTCCCATGGCCGGTTGCTCTCCCACTATGATCTCTTCCAACTTCGAAATCCAAGGATGTGCTCCATCTTGAAGAGTAGGTAACTTTTCAAGTATGTTTGACATATCTGTACTCTGCCAAGGCTTATACTCCAAATTCCGTCCTCGGATGACCACTGGAATCATCTTTTTGGGATTCGCCTGTTTTCTAGAGCGAACTCTAGTTGTCGTGGCAGATTGTTCGGAGTTTTCATTCTCTAACTCTTCCTTCCGAAACCGCAATTCCTCTAGCTGGTACTCTAGTTCTCTTAGTTCTTCTGGACTATCAGTTTTTTGTCGTTCGCGGCGGCATCGGTCTATGCCTATTTCGATCTTTCTTAAAGTCTTCCGGGTTTCCTCTTCATGGCTCTCTTCATCCTCACTGTCATCAGAGATAACATTT
Organism: Sebastes umbrosus; assembly: GCF_015220745.1. Taxonomy (NCBI): domain Eukaryota; kingdom Metazoa; phylum Chordata; class Actinopteri; order Perciformes; family Sebastidae; genus Sebastes; species Sebastes umbrosus. Next base: position 3,627,891 of record NC_051269.1, read on the forward strand.
CCTCTTATTTCCGCTCTTGCCAACATCCGCCTGACTGCAGGGTCATATCCTCCCCTGCTCCCTTCCTGATCGCTTTGGTCGCTCTCGTTTCCATGGTCCGGCTTTTGTCTCCCAGACCCAAACCTTGTTTTATTCTTACTTTTGGATCTTGGATACATCGTTATAGTTGTCTCCGCTCGTCCTGTTTCTATTATTCTGTCCTCCTCGTTTCTGATACGGTAGTCACCCTCCTGACTGATCACCGGGATCTGAGGATAGATTTTCTTAGACTTCGTCCCTATCTCATAAGGTGGTGGTCCCTTCACCGGGTTCATATGTGAGAACAATGAAGTGGTGTCTTTCCTCAGTTTTTCTGTTTGTTCTGTATTTTGTTTTATTTCTTCTGGAACTTTATCCCTCTTATCGTTTGCAGCTTTGATCAGTTTCTGTCCCTCATCTTCAAACAACTGGAGAATGCCAAGCTCCACTTGCCTCTTCTCCTTGCGTTTTCTCCCCTTTTTTCCTTTCTTTTGCTCTGCCTTGTATGTGGATACAAGTACCAGCATTATTTTAATTACATCTGGGTTAAGAGTCCCCTCCATTGGCCATGGTTGGTCAATTTCAGGCCAGCGTTTGTGCCATTTTTCCGATATTTTTGCAATGTTTGCGATGCCCCTAATTAAAGGATTATTCTTCTGTACTATCTCAACAGGAGTGATTACTTTTGGATTTTTAGTGTTCTTTTTTCCCATTATAACGGCTTCCTTATGTTCCGTTATTGTACTTTAAGAAGTAATTTTTAAAATTAAAACTACTCAAAGCTATTTAGATTACTTCCCCCCTTTTTTTTTTTTTTTTTTAACCCAATTACCCAATTAATCAATTAACCAATTATCCAATTATCCAATTAATCAATTAACCAATTATCCAATTAACCAATCAACCAATCAACCAATCCACCAATCAACAAATTATCCAATTATTCAATTAATCAATTAACCAATTATCCAATTAACCAATCAACCAATCAACCAATCCACCAATCAACAAATTATCCAATTATCCAATTAATCAACTCAAATCGTCAAACAGTCACCACATTGAATGTCCACCACATCACAGATCAGACAAACCACGCGCAATAACATAAATGAACATCTGCAATTGTCAGCAGAGGTTAGACTAAACAATCAGATGCCATTAATTAATCAAATGCATTAACTGATCAATCGGTTGCCAAGTTTTCTATTTATTCATTTATTTATTTCTCCTAACTGCCTAGAGCATGTACTCTTTCATGTGTATAGGAGCAGGTCAGTATTCTCTTATGGTTTATAAATGAAAGCAGGTTTATATGTATACCATCAATATTGCTTACGACTGAGAACATATACAAATATGGAAATGCAGGTTTTGTTTTTTGTTAAAGAGTCTGTGGATAAATTTGTACCGGCCTTTAGTAGATTAAAACGGAAGCCTCCCCTTGGACGTCAGCAAGCCACACTCCGTAATGTGCCGGCCCGCTCAATTCTCATTCACCATAAATGACATAACAGACAAGAAACAGGCAATGATTTAGTTTCTTGTGAACCCATTAGGTCCCTTTAACAGCATCATAAATTTTATTCCTAACTTAAACCCCTACCTAAACATTAAAGCACTTAGTGAACCCCACTGAACCAAACAGTTCAAACGGCAAAGGAATTCTCTGTATCTCCCAAGAAAGGGTCACCGAACGCCTTCATACTCCCATATTCCACCTCCTCTAGGGAATTTTGAGACGAGTGAGGGGGGGGCCCCAAACGCTACCCTTCTTAAACGAAGTTCATTGTGCATTTAACAGTTTATTTATTATATTACGTCCCTTTTAAGAAGAGCTCATGTTTTATTCAAAAAGGGGGAAATGCCCAAAATAAATTCTTGCACTCCCCTTAATATATAGTTTATTAGTATCTGTTACTCTTTCTGGGAATGTGGGCTTTTATTAGCAGAGTTTAGTTAGATTTTATTTCAACTTTCTCTGAGAAAGGTCACCACGGTAACCGATCTTATTATTATATATGTATTTATCTTAGTATCTATTAGGGTTTTTTTATTTATTATTATTATTATTATTATTATTTCTATTCTTTCCCGAGTGTCATACGGGTACTACAGTTACACAACTCCACTTTATTTGTCCTGGTTTATAGTTATTTATCTTATGTGTATGCGTTTATCGTAACCAGGCTCATTTCAGTGGCTCATCATTTCATTCTTTTTACTGTATCTCCCGGAAATCCCTCTTTTGCAGAGAAAACAAGCGTCCACTCCTACCGGCCGTGTCATCACGCCCAACGGCGTGAGTGACAACAGTGATCCAGAGAGGGTGCGCTTCGATCTCTGATCCAGAGAAATTCCCACAATCAACAGCTTATGTTTCCCCCACAGAATATACTACGCCCGCCGTGTAATTAGTTTTCTATTTCTGCAGTCACCGGGTGGATCAGTCTGCTCAATTTTTATTTTCTAACTCGTTCAATTCATTAGTCTTCTAACAGAAGCTCATGGTTTATACAATACATCGGGCCACGTATCTATTCTTACAAATTATTAAATGTCCTGTTCTCAAATCACCACCTATATATGGTTATTCAATTATAATGTGTTCTTTCTTTCTTTTATCTTTAACACACCTATTCTCTTCCTATGCATTTTATAGCACACATCTGGAACACATCAGCAGTTAAATATCACACACACACATTCAGCACTCCTACACACACACATCCTCCCCAGCTTCTTCTCATCCCAAAGTAAACACACACACACATTCTCTTCACCAATTTTAGATATCTTCATTCATACAGCATGCTTTCTGCCGCTATTTCCTTACTTTTTCTCATAAAATTTATGCTACCTTTGAAGTGTAAATATTCGATGAGAGGCTGCTTCAGACACCGTTCGTCAACAAATGTCAGAGTGGTAACGGTCAATCGAATTGTGATTCTACACTCTCCAGTTATTAAACTGACCATAAGATGTTGTTCCAGGTTTTAATCGGCCCGTACTACAATGCTCCTACACTTGAGGGCTACTAACCTATCCGATTTGCGGCTGTCATATGATCATTTCCTTTATTTCCTTTATTTCCTTATCTCTCTCTTAACACTCTTTACATTTATTTATTCAAATTACCTGGATCCAGGTTTCCCAATTTTGTCTTTCTAACTTGATTCCAGACTATGTCAGAGCCATCGTTTACGCAGTGACTAATATGCATGTGTCTTACCGTTAAGAAGTTGAGGGCCCCTCTTCATTAATCTTGCACGATACTATTTAGCACACCTTATCGTTACCATGAAGCTATTCTAAACTATTCCTTGTATTTCTCATACTTCTTTTCTTCACTTTATATCTTTTCTCTATTCATTCCCCCTTTTTCATTAAATTTAGCACGGAGCCTCACTTTAAACATCAAATCAACAGGACATGTCCATAACAAGAAGGTTCTTAATTTACGGTGTGGCCAAACAACTCACATAACAGCCCCAATTTATGACCAGCATTCAATCGAGTGCGCTCACCGTCTGTGAAGTTGTAGCAGTAAACCGCTGAGGCCACCTCCGATCCTGTTCGTGACGCCAAAGTTTGTCGTATCTTTCCTGCGACAGTGCTGTTGAAGTGATGAGGAAGGATGCTCCGCGGACACTGTTCTTGCTGGTATAATAGAGTTTATTACAAACAAGCAACAAATGTCATAACGAACGTCTAGAACGTCCGGAGGTCTCAAGTCAAATCTGAAAGTCCTGCACTTCGGGGCTCTCGCGCCTCCTTATAATGTGTTCATGTCATGTAACATCTGAGCTGAGCGCATGACCATGTATGGCTCCTTTGTCCTATATGTTTATCTTTCAGCCCCTGGACATATTGCATGACCCTGTATGGATCCCTTGTCCTACATGTTATCTTTCAGCCCCCGGTCATATCATATGATCATATGTCTCCACGCATGCTTCTTACTCATAAGTTTACAATTAGGGGTCTCACTGTTTTGTGCAAGACTTGAAAATATACCACACCAGGTAAGTATGAGTTGGATGCGTCAGAGACAGGGTGGTCATTCTCAGACACAGCACTCTGGCTGACAGTTCCAACAGCGCAAAATCCTAGAGTTCAGTGCCTTTAGCACTAGCTCACCTTGGCAAGCATCTAAGAAAGCAAACACAGCCCAGCAACCGCACAAAACCTTAAACCAAAGCATGCTAGCAATGGAAGAAGGTTTAGAATACATTTCTTCCACAAAGAAAGAGCAACCTCGGAGAGGAGTACACACAAATGATTTGGTCCCATCCAAAAGACCACACCCACTTCTTGCTGTCATGGGGATCACGGGCAACTGGCATTGCTCAACACACAGCTTCACAGCGTACACCAGACACTGCTGCACAGCAACACAGCCAGTTTTCTGGACATACTGCAAAAGAATCCAAAGGCCTCAAAATGAACATTGCCACAATCACGCTGACTGGGAAGCTGGATATTAGCATGCTGCGCAGCACCTTTAAGTCCATCGCAGCCGATGACTCCTTTCATTTAACTTGGACATAATGATCAAGGGAGAGCGCGAATGCAGTCCCCCACTAATTATGCAGTTGAGATTCCCACATTTGGGGAATTCACAGGAGTCAGCACAACCGCAGTGCAATGGCTGAGCCTCGCCCTGGGTGAACAACATAAGAATTTAATAAATTTAGTTTTCCATATACCATTTCGAATATTCATACATATCGTTTAATGTATTACAGTGATGTCATCGTCCTTTGATGTGATGTCATCGTCCTTTGATGTTGTCACACATTCTGAAAAATTTGGCTAGTTTAGGGTTGACACTTGAAGCGTGTTACTACAATACACTCACAGTTGACAATCTCTACTCAGTTGGTTATTTGTTACATACATCTTTTTTTCTTCAAAATAATGCTTCTTTTCAAGAATGTGGTTGGTATTAATCTGTATTTGTTTTTATCTTTAAAAAAAAATGATTGTCATAAAATACTTGATCATTGTATCTCCCCTGCCAGGTACATTTGAGTTGGATGCAACTGGCATTGCTCAACACACAGGTTCACAACGTACACCAGTCACTGCTGCACAGCAACACTGCCACTTTTCTGGACATACTGCAAAAGTATCAGAATGAACATTGCCGCAATCACACTGACTAGGAAGCTGGATATTAGCATGCTGCGCAACACATTTAAGTCCATCTCAGCCGAGGACTCCTTTCATTTAACTTGGACATAATGATCAGGGGAGAGCGCGAACGCAGTCCCCCACTACCAGAAATTATGCAGTTGAGATTCCCACATTTGGGGAATTCACAGGGGTCAGCACAACCGGAGTGCAATGGCTGAGCCTCGCCCTGGGTGAACAACATACTTGATCATTGTATCTCCCCTGCCAGGTAAGTATGAGTTGGATGAGTCAGAGACAGGGTGGTCATTCTCAGACACAGCAATCTGGCTGACAGTTGCAACAGCGCAAAATCCTAGAGTTCAGTGCCTTTAGCACTAGCTCACCTTGGCAAGATGTTTCTGCCTCTAAGAAAGCAAACACAGCCCAGCAACCGCACAAAACCTTAAACCAAAGCATGCTAGCAATGGAAGAAGGTTTAGAATACATTTCTTCCACAAAGAAAGAGCAACCTCGGAGAGGAGTACACACAAATGATTTGGTCCCATCCAAAAGACCACACCCACTTCTTGCTGTCATGGGGATCACGGGCAACTGGCATTGCTCAACACACAGCTTCACAGCGTACACCAGACACTGCTGCACAGCAACACAGCCAGTTTTCTGGACATACTGCAAAAGAATCCAAAGGCCTCAAAATGAACATTGCCACAATCACGCTGACTGGGAAGCTGGATATTAGCATGCTGCGCAGCACATTTAAGTCCATCGCAGCCGATGACTCCTTTCATTTAACTTGGACATAATGATCAAGGGAGAGCGCGAATGCAGTCCCCCACTAATTATGCAGTTGAGATTCCCACATTTGGGGAATTCACAGGAGTCAGCACAACCGCAGTGCAATGGCTGAGCCTCGCCCTGGGTGAACAACATAAGAATTTAATAAATTTAGTTTTCCATATACCATTTCGAATATTCATACATATCGTTTAATGTATTACAGTGATGTCATCGTCCTTTGATGTGATGTCATCGTCCTTTGATGTTGTCACACATTCTGAAAAATTTGGCTAGTTTGGGTTGACACTTGAAGCGTGTTACTACAATACACTCACAGTTGACAATCTCTACTCAGTTGGTTATTTGTTACATACATCTTTTTTTCTTCAAAATAATGCTTCTTTTCAAGAATGTGGTTGGTATTAATCTGTATTTGTTTTTATCTTTAAAAAAAAATGATTGTCATAAAATACTTGATCATTGTATCTCCCCTGCCAGGTACATTTGAGTTGGATGCAACTGGCATTGCTCAACACACAGGTTCACAACGTACACCAGTCACTGCTGCACAGCAACACTGCCACTTTTCTGGACATACTGCAAAAGTATCAGAATGAACATTGCCGCAATAACACTGACTAGGAAGCTGGATATTAGCATGCTGCGCAACACATTTAAGTCCATCGCAGCCGAGGACTCCTTTCATTTAAATTGGACATAATGATCAGGGGAGAGCGCGAACGCAGTCCCCCACTAACAGAAATTATGCAGTTGAGATTCCCACATTTGGGGAATTCACAGGGGTCAGCACAACCGGAGTGCAATGGCTGAGCCTCGCCCTGGGTGAACAACATACTTGATCATTGTATCTCCCCTGCCAGGTAAGTATGAGTTGGATGCGTCAGAGACAGGGTGGTCATTCTCAGACACAGCACTCTGGCTGACAGTTCCAACAGCGCAAAATCCTAGAGTTCAGTGCCTTTAGCACTAGCTCACCTTGGCAAGATGTTTCTGCCTCTAAGAAAGCAAACACAGCCCAGCAACCGCACAAAACCTTAAACCAAAGCATGCTAGCAATGGAAGAAGGTTTAGAATACATTTCTTCCACAAAGAAAGAGCAACCTCGGAGAGGAGTACACACAAATGATTTGGTCCCATCCAAAAGACCACACCCACTTCTTGCTGTCATGGGGATCACGGGCAACTGGCATTGCTCAACACACAGCTTCACAGCGTACACCAGACACTGCTGCACAGCAACACAGCCAGTTTTCTGGACATACTGCAAAAGAATCCAAAGGCCTCAAAATGAACATTGCCACAATCACGCTGACTGGGAAGCTGGATATTAGCATGCTGCGCAGCACATTTAAGTCCATCGCAGCCGATGACTCCTTTCATTTAACTTGGACATAATGATCAAGGGAGAGCGCGAATGCAGTCCCCCACTACCAGAAATTATGCAGTTGAGATTCCCACATTTGGGGAATTCACAGGAGTCAGCACAACCGCAGTGCAATGGCTGAGCCTCGCCCTGGGTGAACAACATAAGAATTTAATAAATTTAGTTTTCCATATACCATTTCGAATATTCATACATATCGTTTTATGTATTACAGTGATGTCATCGTCCTTTGATGTGATGTCATCGTCCTTTGATGTTGTCACACATTCTGAAAAATTTGGCTAGTTTGGGTTGACACTTGAAGCGTGTTACTACAATACACTCACAGTTGACAATCTCTACTCAGTTGGTTATTTGTTACATACATCTTTTTTTCTTCAAAATAATGCTTCTTTTCAAGAATGTGGTTGGTATTAATCTGTATTTGTTTTTATCTTTAAAAAAAAATGATTGTCATAAAATACTTGATCATTGTATCTCCCCTGCCAGGTACATTTGAGTTGGATGCAACTGGCATTGCTCAACACACAGGTTCACAACGTACACCAGTCACTGCTGCACAGCAACACTGCCACTTTTCTGGACATACTGCAAAAGTATCCAAAGGCCTCAGAATGAACATTGCCGCAATCACACTGACTAGGAAGCTGGATATTTGGTTTTCTACAAGGTAGGAGAAGGGTGCACCGTTCCTAGCGGCACTGTAATACCGGGTCGATGCGTGGAGTGAATGGAGCAAGCCCCTTTTTCAGCTCCTGATGCTAAAAATCCGTTTAATATGTTGTCCCCTTATAGAGGACATATCAGATATTAAACTGATAAGAACAGATACTACACTTGATCTTAGCCAAAAGGCCGAGAAGCGATGACCACCAACTGTTTTGCTGCCCGACCCCAGCTCCATGCACAGTTGTCACTTGTTGTGGTGCAGTACTTTTAATTTGGGCAAAACCATGGCTGCTGCTTAGCAGCCCCGCCCAAGCCCTTCATGGTGAAGCAGCGAAGTCTAGCTGAAGACAGCTTTTTTGTCTTTCACAAATGCACAAGGCTCAGCCAAACGGCAAAGCCTGCTAAAAATAGGTTTAACTCATTGGTGTCCCTCTCCACGGAAGTCTTTAGAAAAAGGCGAAAGACTTGTACGTTATGAAGAGAAACCAGAGTAAGTACAGCCCTATCTCGAGAGCAGTCCAAGACACTAGGTGTCCCAGTCAATGCGGTCACGGTAAGCCTCACTTGGCGTGCCACGTTCCAAATCCGAGGCCACACCCATTCCCCCACCCTGTCCCACATTGTCACGGTGGCAATATTCCCTCTGGCCTGTTTTTTTTTCTGCCAATCAAAAGTGCAAGTCTAGCTGCATCTTTTTGAGGCTTTGTCTTGCTGCCGATTCGACGCTGCACTTTTCCCCCAGTTGTCACGGCTTATAGAGCCATTTCTGACTGAGACCCCCCAATGACGTTCTATATGGAACCTCAGTGAGGAGTCAACAGAGCCTTTTTTTTTTTTTTTTTTTTTAAAGTTATTTTTTTGGGGGCATTTTCCATTTTTATTGACAGGACAGTGGATAGAGTCTTGAAAGGGGGGAGAGAGAGAGTGGATGCGGAAAGGGCCACAGGCCGGATTCGAACCCGGGCCGCCGCGGTCAGGACCAAGCCTTAATACATGGACGCCCGCTATACCAACTGAGCTAACCCAGGCGCCCAACAGAGCCTTTTTTAGCCACGACTCCAGGCAGCAAAGACCACCATCCACTGTGACTCACGTGTCTTTCAGTGCAGTGTCAAATTGAGCGACTTGCCGCTCGGTTTGCGTTGGTATTTGTTTTTCCACAAGGTAGGAGAAGGGTGCACCGTTCCCAGCGGCACTGCAATACCGGGTCGATGCGTGGAGTGAATGGAGCAAGCCCCTTTTTCAGCTCCTGATGCTAAAAATCCGTTTAATATGTTGTCCCCTTATAGAGGACATATCAGATATTAAACTGATAAGAACAGATTTTTTTTTTTTTTGAAAATATTTATTGACACCTCATTTCAAACACATTTCATAAAAAACTTCACATACATACAAGTAACACTTTTAAAATACAACAATTCAAACAATAAATAATGCAATCTGTAAAAAACATCTCGGCCAATAAAAGCAATTCAATTAGGAGACATTACAGATAAAATTGTCATCAGTTAAAGTGTACATTAAAGGTTTCATCTTGTGTATGTCCATGTGTGTTGAGTGTCCATGTTAAAGGTCTTTTAAATGGAGTGCAGTTGTTAAAATGCTCTCTTCCATTGCTGTGCAGGAGAGGAGTGAATCCCTACCAAGGGTGACTCATTCCGCTCCCCCAAACAGATTGGGTCTCTCGGGATCCTGTGGTGGTGCTCAGAGGAGATCCCCACCCTGTTGCTCCTTCCCACCTGCCTCACCCGGAGAGTCAGGCTGCTGCTGCCGTGACCTTTTATTGTGTGGCTCCGGCTCCTTCATCCGAATGGGCACAGAGGCGATTCTTCTTTGTGGCTCTGATCTTGGCATGCCGCGTGTAGCTTCGACCGCCCGGACCGTCGCCACTGCCATTTGGATCACAGCCACGGGGGGGATCTGCTTGTGCTTCCTTGCTAGCAAGTTTCTGGAGGTCCACATGGCGTCTTTGATTGCGGCTAGGGTGAGCCACTGTTTGACAAAGTCAGATGCTGGTAGTTGCTTCTGTGGGCTCACCCAATACAGCACCAGCTGTGCTGTAAGGACCTCCCTTGCTGGCAAGTAAGGGAATTTTAAGGAGCCGGCCATTGCCCACTGGTCCACGGCAGCGCTGCACTCCCAGAGCAGATGCCTCACCGACTCAGGCGCGCCACAACCTGGTCGGGGGCATGTTGAGTGCGCCGACATGCCCCGGGAGTGCATCACGGACCTGACTGGGAGGATCTCGTGAGCCACCATCCATGACAGGTCCCGGCGTCTGTTTGGGAGAGCAGAATGGTTTACGTTGCGCCAAACTGTTGAGGGCTCGCCGAATGCGAGCCCGCGCACTGGACTCACTGGTTCCCTCTCCTGCACAACAGAAATCAGAGAGCGGTGGTTAGTTAAAATCTGCAACTCCTCGTGCTCAAGCTTAAAATGTCTTAAAAATGTCTGAATAAAATCGTAGGCTGGGGGTAGGCTAAAAGACACGGGTACTCTAAGATCAGTGGGTAAAATCTTTAATCTCCTGAGGTAGAACCCCATCCAGAACCGTGTCATTGCTGCAGTCTTTGGGTTTCTGGATGGGGTTGTAGCAGCTTTGATGTGAATGGCCGTGTATCTGCTCCCTAAAAACAAATGGAGGTCCGGCACTCCTTTTCCTCCTTTCTCTTTCGGCTTCTTCATCACGCTTCTCCTCAGACGTTCCCACTTGGACCCCCACAGGAAATAAAACATGGCTCGTTCCAAGTCTAAAAGCACTCTTCTGGGTGGGATAAAAACAGAACTGATCAGTAAAAGCAAGGGTAAAATCACTGCTTTGATGATTAAAACCTTTCCTTCTAAAGTCAGTCCCCTAAGTCTCCAGTACCCCAGTTTTTGCCTAACTTTCCCTACCATGTCTGGCCAATTTGTTTTCCCTCCCCCCTCCCTGTCAAATTTGACTCCAAGTATCTTTTGGTCGGTCTGGGTCACAGTCAGGGGGAGTCCTGTCGTCTCAGTCGCTGTCCAAGGTCCATAAAAGTGGGCTTGGGTCTTGCTTCGGTTCAGCTTTGACCCAGAGGCCCGTCCAAACCAGTCAGTCAAGTCCAGCGTCCTGTTGACAGATAAAAGGTCATTGCATAAAATGTTGATGTCGTCCATATATAAAATACATTTTGTTGTGAGTCCCCCACTCCCTGGTACTCCCACCCCATTGATTTGTTTGTCCCTTCTCAAGACCTGTGCCAGTGGTTCTATACAAATAACATACAGGAGGGCAGATAACGGACAACCCTGACGGACACCGCAGTTTATATTGACTGCTTTTGTCAGATGCCCGTTAACAATGAATTTGCTGGTGATGTTCCGGTACAGCAATCCCACCCATGCTATAAACCTCCCTGGAAACCCCATTTTTTGCAGTACCTGGAAAAGGTACTGGTGCGAGACCCGATCAAAGGCTTTCTCAAAATCTAAATTCAGGACTAGAAGCCGGATGTTTCTGTCTCTCGCATAACAGATGGTGTCTCGGATCAGTACGAGGCTGTCGGTGATCCTCCTCCCTGGGACGGCACAGGCTTGATCCGGGTGAATCAGCCCTGTTAAAAACAAAGACATGCGTGATGCTAAAAGTTTACTAAAAAGTTTACAGTCAATGTTTAAAAGAGTGATAGGTCTCCAATTTTTCAGGTCAGTCTTGTCTTTGTCTTTGTGAAGGAGAGTCACTATCCCTACTCTAAAACTGTCAGGAAGTCGGTCAAGTTCTTCAAAATCCATAAAAACAGCGAGCAAGTCAGGTGCTAAAATGTCCCAAAAAGTCAAATAAAATTCCAAGGGAAGCCCATCTTCTCCTGGAGACTTCCCTTTTTTAAAATTCTTTATACAATTATTTAACTCGAAGATGTTAAAATCTTGGGTTAAAAGCACACTGGTGTCTATTTTTTTTTCGATGAATTTTAAAACTTCCTCCATGGTGTTTTTTTCAACTTGCTTCTTTTCGTACAGTTCACTGTAAAACTTTTCAATTGTTAATTTAATTTCTTCTGTTGTGTCTGCTGTGCATCCATTTTCTTTTTTAAGACTTAAAATGCCCCCCCCCCCTTTATTTACAATTTTCTTAAAAAAGTATCTTGTGCACTTCTCTCCCTCCTCTATTTCCCTCTCCTTGCTTCTTAAAATGACACCCTTGCTTTTAAATTCTGCTAAAACTGACATCTCTCTTTTAATTTCTTTTATTTCATCATTAAAATCCATCCCTTGTTGGTTTAATTTAAAATACCGCTGTAGTCGTTTCTGCAGTCCCAACATGCGTCTGTCGTCCCTATCTTTCTTCCTCTTACCTACCTGTCTAAAGAAAGTCCGGGTCCTTCCCTTCACCATTTCCCACCAGTGTGCACGTGTATCGTAAAAGTCTTGAAGGGTCTGCCACTCTTGGTACTGCTCCCTATACTGGCTAACTATCTCCCTATCATCTAAAAGGTAGCAGTTGAATTTCCACAGACCACTTCCTGCTGTCACACCTGAAGGGAGTGAGAGGGTGCAGGAAAGCATTGCGTGATCGGAAAAGAAGACGGGTGTCAATCTAGCATCGGTTGGTGGGCAATCACGTGATAAAATGTAATCTATGCGAGAGGCTCTGGTGCCGTCACCACTGAACCAGGTGAAGCCCTCCTCTCTGGGATGCATGATTTTAAAACAGTCCAGAAGTTTAAAATCCCTGCATATATCCTGTAACAAAACGGATGTTTTGTCGACTTTAAAATCTTCTCCTGCTCCTTTCCTATCATTCCTGCTTAAAACACAGTTCAAATCTCCCCCTACAACTAAAGGTGCCCTACCTAGCATGTGGAACTGCAAGTCTTCTAAAAGGTCATACCTGTCATTTTTGTCGTTAAAACCATAAATATTTAAGACATAAAAATCCTTTCCCATAAAAGTCAAGTGTGCTAAAAGTGCCCGGCCATCTCTCACCACAGTGCTGCCCTTCACCAAGACTAGAGGGTTTTTGATTAAAATGGCCACTCCATCATTTTTGTTCTCGTTTGATCCGCTCCATATTGATTGTTGTGGCCATAACTCCTTCCAATCTCTGTAGTGATTTAAAAAAGGGAGGAGGGAGATGGGGAGGAGCCTGCAAGTGCCCCACCAATGGAGAGTGGTGGGGAAAAAGAGGCAATGCAGGTAGAGGGCGGAGCTAGTTCAGAACATGAGACAGACAAGTCACAAAGTGATAGCGATGATGCCCCCCTCCCCAATGCCCAGCAGTCCAAGAGGCCTTTATCAGAATTGACTCCTGACTCTCCCGCAGTGTCAGGGAAGAAGGGAAGAGCTGGGCACTCCTCAGACAGTTCCCCTGTGGAGGAGGCCAGAGTCTTCCCCCACAATTCCCCAAATGAGGTCTCTTTTTTAACAATAGCTCTGCAATCAACCCCTAAGAACTCAAAAGCCGATCTAAAACTGCGTCCAAGGCCAACACCCAGAGTCCGACAGGGAAATGAAGCTCAACCCCTTTTGTCACTTTTTACCCATAAAGTGACTGAAGAGCTGCATTTACATGGAACTGGCTAACTGTTTTTAAAGAGTTCTTAACACTGAAACATCCTCAATAGTCTTTTAAAATGTTCTATCTGTTATTTTTAACTATACTCATGACCCTCACCTTCTCAACCATCAATGTTAGAAGTGTGAAGTCCAGAGTTAGAGCCCAGACTGTTTTATCCTTTCTTAACTCTTTTAAGTCAGATGTGTTTTTAATACAGGAATGTGGCCTGCCATTTTTAAATCACTACAGAGATTGGAAGGAATTATGGCCACAACAATCAATATGGAGCGGATCAAACGAGAACAAAAATGATGGAGTGGCCATTTTAATCAAAAACCCTCTAGTCTTGGTGAAGGGCAGCACTGTGGTGAGAGATGGCCGGGCACTTTTAGCACACTTGACTTTTATGGGAAAGGATTTTAATGTCTTAAATATTTATGGTTTTAACGACAAAAATGACAGGTATGACCTTTTAGAAGACTTGCAGTTCCACATGCTAGGTAGGGCACCTTTAGTTGTAGGGGGAGATTTGAACTGTGTTTTAAGCAGGAATGATAGGAAAGGAGCAGGAGAAGATTTTAAAGTCGACAAAACATCCGTTTTGTTACAGGATATATGCAGGGATTTTAAACTTCTGGACTGTTTTAAAATCATGCATCCCAGAGAGGAGGGCTTCACCTGGTTCAGTGGTGACGGCACCAGAGCCTCTCGCATAGATTACATTTCATCACGTGATTGCCCACCAACCGATGCTAGATTGACACCCGTCTTCTTTTCCGATCACGCAATGCTTTCCTGCACCCTCTCACTCCCTTCAGGTGTGACAGCAGGAAGTGGTCTGTGGAAACTCAACTGCTCCCTTTTAGATGATAGGGAGATAGTTAGCCAGTATAGGGAGCAGTACCAAGAGTGGCAGACCCTTCAAGACTTTTACGATACACGTGCACACTGGTGGGAAATGGTGAAGGGAAGGACACGGACTTTCTTTAGACAGGTAGGTAAGAGGAAGAAAGATAGGGACGACAGACGCATGTTGGGACTGCAGAAACGACTACAGCGGTATTTTAAATTAAACCAACAAGGGATGGATTTTAATGATGAAATAAAAGAAATTAAAAGAGAGATGTCAGTTTTAGCAGAATTTAAAAGCAAGAGTGTCATTTTAAGAAGCAAGGAGAGGGAAATAGAGGAGGGAGAGAAGTGCACAAGATACTTTTTTAAGAAAATTGTAAATAAAGGGGGGGCATTTTAAGTCTTAAAAAAGAAAATGGATGCACAGCAGACACAACAGAAGAAATTAAATTAACAATTGAAAAGTTTTACAGTGAACTGTACGAAAAGAAGCAAGTTGAAAAAAACACCATGGAGGAAGTTTTAAAATTCATCGAAAAAAAAATAGACACCAGTGTGCTTTTAACCCAAGATTTTAACATCTTCGAGTTAAATAATTGTATAAAGAATTTTAAAAAAGGGAAGTCTCCAGGAGAAGATGGGCTTCCCTTGGAATTTTATTTGACTTTTTGGGACATTTTAGCACCTGACTTGCTCGCTGTTTTTATGGATTTTGAAGAACTTGACCGACTTCCTGACAGTTTTAGAGTAGGGATAGTGACTCTCCTTCACAAAGACAAAGACAAGACTGACCTGAAAAATTGGAGACCTATCACTCTTTTAAACGTTGACTGTAAACTTTTTAGTAAACTTTTAGCATCGCGCATGTCTTTGTTTTTAACAGGGCTGATTCACCCGGATCAAGCCTGTGCCGTCCCAGGGAGGAGGATCACCGACAGCCTCGTACTGATCCGAGACACCATCTGTTATGCGAGAGACAGAAACATCCGGCTTCTAGTCCTGAATTTAGATTTTGAGAAAGCCTTTGATCGGGTCTCGCACCAGTACCTTTTCCAGGTACTGCAAAAAATGGGGTTTCCAGGGAGGTTTATAGCATGGGTGGGATTGCTGTACCGGAACATCACCAGCAAATTCATTGTTAACGGGCATCTGACAAAAGCAGTCAATATAAACTGCGGTGTCCGTCAGGGTTGTCCGTTATCTGCCCTCCTGTATGTTATTTGTATAGAACCACTGGCACAGGTCTTGAGAAGGGACAAACAAATCAATGGGGTGGGAGTACCAGGGAGTGGGGGACTCACAACAAAATGTATTTTATATATGGACGACATCAACATTTTATGCACTGACCTTTTATCTGTCAACAGGACGCTGGACTTGACTGACTGGTTTGGACGGGCCTCTGGGTCAAAGCTGAACCGAAGCAAGACCCAAGCCCACTTTTATGGACCTTGGACAGCGACTGAGACGACAGGACTCCCACTGACTGTGACCCAGACCGACCAAAAGATACTTGGAGTCAAATTTGACAGGGAGGGGGGAGGGAAAACAAATTGGCCAGACATGGTAGGGAAAGTTAGGCAAAAACTGGGGTACTGGAGACTTAGGGGACTGACTTTAGAAGGAAAGGTTTAATCATCAAAGCAGTGATTTTACCCTTGCTTTTACTGATCAGTTCTGTTTTTATCCCACCCAGAAGAGTGCTTTTAGACTTGGAACGAGCCATGTTTTATTTCCTGTGGGGGTCACGAGATCCTCCCAGTCAGGTCCGTGATGCACTACCAGGGCATGTCGGCGCACTCAACTTGCCCCCGACCAGGTTGTGGCGCGCCTGAGTCGGTGAGGCATCTGCTCTGGGAGTGCAGCGCTGCCGTGGACCAGTGGGCAATGGCCGGCTCCTTAAAATTCCCGTACTTGCCAGCAAGGGAGGTCCTCACAGCACAGCTGGTGCTGTATGGGGTGAGCCCACAGAAGCAACTACCAGCATCTGACTTTGTCAAACAGTGGTTCACCTTAGCCGCAATCAAAGACGCCATGTGGACCTCCAGAAACTTGCTAGCAAGGAAGCACAAGCAGATCCCCCCCGTGGCTGTGATCCAAATGGCAGTGGCGACGGTCCGGGCGGTCGAAGCTACACGCGGCATGCCAAGATCAGAGCCACAAAGAAGAATCGCCTCTGTGCCCATTCGGATGAAGGAGCCGGAGCCACACAATAAAAGGTCACGGCAGCAGCAGCCTGACTCTCCGGGTGAGGCAGGTGGGAAGGAGCAACAGGGTGGGGATCTCCTCTGAGCACCACCACAGGATCCCGAGAGACCCAATCTGTTTGGGGGAGCGGAATGAGTCACCCTTGGTAGGGACTCACTCCTCTCCTGCACAGCAATGGAAGAGAGCATTTTAACAACTGCACTCCATTTAAAAGACCTTTAATATGGACACTCAACACACATGGACATACACAAGATGAAACCTTTAATGTACACTTTAACTGATGACAATTTTATCTGTAATGTCTCCTAATTGAATTGCTTTTATTGGCCGAGATGTTTTTTTACAGATTGCATTATTTATTGTTTGAATTGTTGTATTTTAAAAGTGTTACTTGTATGTATGTGAAGTTTTTTATGAAATGTGTTTGAAATGAGGTGTCAATAAATATTTTCAAAAAAAAAAAAAATCTGTTCTTATCAGTTTAATATCTGATATGTCCTCTATAAGGGGACAACATATTAAACGGATTTTTAGCATCAGGAGCTGAAAAAGGGGCTTGCTCCATTCACTCCACGCATCGACCCGGTATTGCAGTAGCGCTGGGAACGGTGCACCCTTCTCCTACCTTGTTGAAAACCAAATATCCAGCTTCCTAGTCAGTGTGATTGCTGCAATTTTCATTCTGAGGCCTTTGGATACTTTTGCAGTATGTCCAGAAAAGTGGCAGTGTTGCTGTGCAGCAGTGACTGGTGTACGTTGTGAACCTGTGTGTTGAGCAATGCCAGTTGCATCCAACTCAAATGTACCTGGCAGGGGAGATACAATGATCAAGTATTTTATGACAATCATTTTTTTTTAAAGATAAAAACAAATACAGATTAATACCAACCACATTCTTGAAAAGAAGCATTATTTTGAAGAAAAAAAGATGTATGTAACAAATAACCAACTGAGTAGAGATTGTCAACTGTGAGTGTATTGTAGTAACACGCTTCAAGTGTCAACCCAAACTAGCCAAATTTTTCAGAATGTGTGACAACATCAAAGGACGATGACATCACATCAAAGGACGATGACATCACTGTAATACATAAAACGATATGTATGAATATTCAAAATGGTATATGGAAAACTAAATTTATTAAATTCTTATGTTGTTCACCCAGGGCGAGGCTCAGCCATTGCACTGCGGTTGTGCTGACTCCTGTGAATTCCCCAAATGTGGGAATCTCAACTGCATAATTTCTGGTAGTGGGGGACTGCATTCGCGCTCTCCCTTGATCATTATGTCCAAGTTAAATGAAAGGAGTCATCGGCTGCGATGGACTTAAATGTGCTGCGCAGCATGCTAATATCCAGCTTCCCAGTCAGCGTGATTGTGGCAATGTTCATTTTGAGGCCTTTGGATTCTTTTGCAGTATGTCCAGAAAACTGGCTGTGTTGCTGTGCAGCAGTGTCTGGTGTACGCTGTGAAGCTGTGTGTTGAGCAATGCCAGTTGCCCGTGATCCCCATGACAGCAAGAAGTGGGTGTGGTCTTTTGGATGGGACCAAATCATTTGTGTGTACTCCTCTCCGAGGTTGCTCTTTCTTTGTGGAAGAAATGTATTCTAAACCTTCTTCCATTGCTAGCATGCTTTGGTTTAAGGTTTTGTGCGGTTGCTGGGCTGTGTTTGCTTTCTTAGATGCTTGCCAAGGTGAGCTAGTGCTAAAGGCACTGAACTCTAGGATTTTGCGCTGTTGCAACTGTCAGCCAGAGTGCTGTGTCTGAGAATGACCACCCTGTCTCTGACTCATCCAACTCATACTTACCTGGCAGGGGAGATACAATGATCAAGTATGTTGTTCACCCAGGGCGAGGCTCAGCCATTGCACTCCGGTTGTGCTGACCCCTGTGAATTCCCCAAATGTGGGAATCTCAACTGCATAATTTCTGTTAGTGGGGGACTGCGTTCGCGCTCTCCCCTGATCATTATGTCCAAGTTAAATGAAAGGAGTCCTCGGCTGCGATGGACTTAAATGTGTTGCGCAGCATGCTAATATCCAGCTTCCTAGTCAGTGTGATTGCGGCAATGTTCATTCTGATACTTTTGCAGTATGTCCAGAAAAGTGGCAGTGTTGCTGTGCAGCAGTGACTGGTGTACGTTGTGAACCTGTGTGTTGAGCAATGCCAGTTGCATCCAACTCAAATGTACCTGGCAGGGGAGATACAATGATCAAGTATTTTATGACAATCATTTTTTTTTAAAGATAAAAACAAATACAGATTAATACCAACCACATTCTTGAAAAGAAGCATTATTTTGAAGAAAAAAAGATGTATGTAACAAATAACCAACTGAGTAGAGATTGTCAACTGTGAGTGTATTGTAGTAACACGCTTCAAGTGTCAACCCAAACTAGCCAAATTTTTCAGAATGTGTGACAACATCAAAGGACGATGACATCACATCAAAGGACGATGACATCACTGTAATACATAAAACGATATGTATGAATATTCGAAATGGTATATGGAAAACTAAATTTATTAAATTCTTATGTTGTTCACCCAGGGCGAGGCTCAGCCATTGCACTGCGGTTGTGCTGACTCCTGTGAATTCCCCAAATGTGGGAATCTCAACTGCATAATTTCTGGTAGTGGGGGACTGCATTCGCGCTCTCCCTTGATCATTATGTCCAAGTTAAATGAAAGGAGTCATCGGCTGCGATGGACTTAAATGTGCTGCGCAGCATGCTAATATCCAGCTTCCCAGTCAGCGTGATTGTGGCAATGTTCATTTTGAGGCCTTTGGATTCTTTTGCAGTATGTCCAGAAAACTGGCTGTGTTGCTGTGCAGCAGTGTCTGGTGTACGCTGTGAAGCTGTGTGTTGAGCAATGCCAGTTGCCCGTGATCCCCATGACAGCAAGAAGTGGGTGTGGTCTTTTGGATGGGACCAAATCATTTGTGTGTACTCCTCTCCGAGGTTGCTCTTTCTTTGTGGAAGAAATGTATTCTAAACCTTCTTCCATTGCTAGCATGCTTTGGTTTAAGGTTTTGTGCGGTTGCTGGGCTGTGTTTGCTTTCTTAGAGGCAGAAACAGCTTGCCAAGGTGAGCTAGTGCTAAAGGCACTGAACTCTAGGATTTTGCGCTGTTGGAACTGTCAGCCAGAGTGCTGTGTCTGAGAATGACCACCCTGTCTCTGACGCATCCAACTCATACTTACCTGGCAGGGGAGATACAATGATCAAGTATGTTGTTCACCCAGGGCGAGGCTCAGCCATTGCACTCCGGTTGTGCTGACCCTGTGAATTCCCCAAATGTGGGAATCTCAACTGCATAATTTCTGTTAGTGGGGGACTGCGTTCGCGCTCTCCCCTGATCATTATGTCCAAGTTAAATGAAAGGAGTCCTCGGCTGCGATGGACTTAAATGTGTTGCGCAGCATGCTAATATCCAGCTTCCTAGTCAGTGTGATTGCGGCAATGTTCATTCTGATACTTTTGCAGTATGTCCAGAAAAGTGGCAGTGTTGCTGTGCAGCAGTGACTGGTGTACGTTGTGAACCTGTGTGTTGAGCAATGCCAGTTGCATCCAACTCAAATGTACCTGGCAGGGGAGATACAATGATCAAGTATTTTATGACAATCATTTTTTTTTAAAGATAAAAACAAATACAGATTAATACCAACCACATTCTTGAAAAGAAGCATTATTTTGAAGAAAAAAAGATGTATGTAACAAATAACCAACTGAGTAGAGATTGTCAACTGTGAGTGTATTGTAGTAACACGCTTCAAGTGTCAACCCAAACTAGCCAAATTTTTCAGAATGTGTGACAACATCAAAGGACGATGACATCACATCAAAGGACGATGACATCACTGTAATACATTAAAACGATATGTATGAATATTCGAAATGGTATATGGAAAACTAAATTTATTAAATTCTTATGTTGTTCACCCAGGGCGAGGCTCAGCCATTGCACTGCGGTTGTGCTGACTCCTGTGAATTCCCCAAATGTGGGAATCTCAACTGCATAATTAGTGGGGGACTGCATTCGCGCTCTCCCTTGATCATTATGTCCAAGTTAAATGAAAGGAGTCATCGGCTGCGATGGACTTAAATGTGCTGCGCAGCATGCTAATATCCAGCTTCCCAGTCAGCGTGATTGTGGCAATGTTCATTTTGAGGCCTTTGGATTCTTTTGCAGTATGTCCAGAAAACTGGCTGTGTTGCTGTGCAGCAGTGTCTGGTGTACGCTGTGAAGCTGTGTGTTGAGCAATGCCAGTTGCCCGTGATCCCCATGACAGCAAGAAGTGGGTGTGGTCTTTTGGATGGGACCAAATCATTTGTGTGTACTCCTCTCCGAGGTTGCTCTTTCTTTGTGGAAGAAATGTATTCTAAACCTTCTTCCATTGCTAGCATGCTTTGGTTTAAGGTTTTGTGCGGTTGCTGGGCTGTGTTTGCTTTCTTAGAGGCAGAAACAGCTTGCCAAGGTGAGCTAGTGCTAAAGGCACTGAACTCTAGGATTTTGCGCTGTTGGAACTGTCAGCCAGAGTGCTGTGTCTGAGAATGACCACCCTGTCTCTGACTCATCCAACTCATACTTACCTGGCAGGGGAGATACAATGATCAAGTATGTTGTTCACCCAGGGCGAGGCTCAGCCATTGCACTCCGGTTGTGCTGACCCCTGTGAATGGGGTTGAGCTGTACGGTAGTGCAATTGTCCCCCAACGCAATTGGTCAAAAGTCTATAATCTAAAGCGACAAGCAGCAGAATTATATTAAAGTGACAAGCACCAGAATGATATTAAAGTGACAAGCACCAGAATGATGTTAAAGTGATAAACACCAGAATGTTGTTGTTGAGTAGTCAGCATGATAGATTTATAATATAATAGGCATATATTCATCAAATATATGAAATATGGAGCAGACTCAGTCTTCATTTAGAACCCTGATATAGTGAATCCAGAAGAAAGCCATTATCCCTTGCTGGTTTCTGTTATTATTTGATGTGTTTGTTTATCATGCAAGCACAAATGTAATTTTATATGTAAGACTTCTTTAATCATTTTTGTGATGTGTGGTGTCACCATTTTCAGATAACATTTTATGTGCTCTTCAGCAGAGCAGCACCAAAATACTGCTGCCAAGCCATTTTAGGGAAACTGGGTGTAACTTTATAGATGAAGCCTGACAGTTCCATAATTTTCCACAAATATGATGTTTGACTTAGGTTAACTTCAGAATTATAGCAAACAATTCAAGACAGCAGACGCATACTCTATAAAACATCACATCAGCTGCTATACCTGTCTCTTTATACCTATAGATCTTTATCATTTTCTTTGTATATGATTACAGGGGAGAGTGCGAACACAGGCCCCCATTACCGGAAGGAGGACTGGACAGGAGGAATCTACAATACGGCTCACCCCCAATCCCCCCAAAGGTTGAGGACTGTTGATATCATCTGTATTCATTCCATTACAGATTTAAATTGTCTATTAATTGTGATACCTATTGAAGCCATTGAATTATATATATATTATATATTTGTGTAAGCAAATGCTACATAATACATGTCATTCATTCACTTGTTACTGGACAGATTTTTTTTCCAATGAAATACGGCTTATTCTATCAAAAGTATACTTGTAAGAAAATGCTTTGTCTTCCCAAATGCCATTAATTTACATTTGTTACATAAGTCCCTTATGACTATTGGGAGGCTGATTAAAAGTAGTTTAATTTGGTTAAAATATTGTGAATTTCAATGGAAGATATCGAGCTCAACCTTATGGAGAGCGTATGGCTGGAAGACTGTTAGTAGATTTTTTATTACACCCGCTCAGAAGTCTCATCATTGAGGCTCTTCCAGCTGCTGGAGGAACTGTGGCTCCCAGGTAGCTAACCACTATCACCTGTTTTGGGCCTTTCCAAAAGTAAATTCTTTTTGGCGTAAGATTTACACGGAATTAGTTACTATATTTGGTACAAACATAGTTTTTAAGTGGGACGAACTACTGTTTGGTCTTCTACTTTCAATATCTACAAATATTAAAGCAAAATACTTATTTGGAATATTGAGTGTAGCTGCTAGAAAAGCAATCACTAAGAAATGGCTTAAACCAGATACCCCATCATTAGAGAACTGGTATGATGTTATTTATGACATATTTGTAATGGAAAGAATTACTTTCTCAATGAAGCTTCAAGAAAATAAATTTGAGGACATTTGGAAGGAGTGGAAAAAGTATATTCCCCCAAAATGCCCATCTTTTGTTTAATTTTTATTTTTTTCTAAATGTAATTTTTTATTGTTATTCATTTGATCTTATTTTACATGAAAAGCACCCCATGTTCTATTTGTGTGTTCTATAATTTCATTGTAATAAGTGGAAAAGTTGGTTTACCTCGTATTTGTATCTAATTAAGTATGTTTATGTAAATGAGTAAAACCAAATAAAGGAAAAACAAAATGTAAAAAATTAAAATAAAAGTAGTTTAATATTTCTGAGGCTGATTAAAGCTACTTTAATGTTTCTATTGCTATATATGCAAAAGTATCTGATATCATTGTACTATAAGTGCAAACAAGTAATCTGTCACTCTGTGCCCCTATTTTTTGATGAAAACAAATGTACCCCTATTGTTGCATTCATTAATTGATATTCCACAACTCATTGTTACTGTAACACAGACCATTTTAATGAACAAAGTGCATGAAATGGGGAAAACACAAAAATAAAATGTATGCAATTTGGAACGAAGCCTTTGTCTCCTACTCTGTGTCCCAGGTGCATAAAAAATTGCAAATAATAAATAATAATAATAATAATAATAATAATAAAACAGAACTATAGTGCAGAAACTATAGAGGAAAAACACAAAAGAGGGAGGCCCAAAACAACCATAAAAAAGTGCAAATAATAAATAATAATAATAATAATAATAATAAAACAGAACTATAGTGCAGAAACTATAGAGGAAAAACACAAAAGAGGGAGGCCCAAAACAACCTGGAGGCGAACCATCGAAGGAGAAATGAAGACGAGAGGATACAGCTGGAACAGCATTGAGAAGAAAGCAAACAACAGAGATGAGTGGAGATCCTTAGTCCTTGCCCTGTGTGCCACCAGGCACAACAAGGACTAAGTAAGTAAAGTATAGTGCAGAAAATAAAGTATCACTGAACATGACTAAGAATGAAATGCCATAACAATATGAACATAAATATATACATGAAAATGAAAACTATAGTAGTTTGTCTGATTAGACAAATTGCTGGCAACAACACAACAGTACAGTTTAAAAGACTATTTACAATACATATTTACAGATATATACAGCATATTTACAGGTTATCATAACTTGTCCACAACAGAGGTGAAGTGTTCGTAGCTGTCGTACACTCTGTTGTCCAGACCTTTCGATGTGGACATCAGTTTTACAGGGCAGAAAGTCTTTTTTTTGTACTTTTTATGTCCCTGTGTTGGTTGGCCACAGCATGCACAGACAGGGAAATTTTGCACCCGTGACATTTTCTCTGCTAGTCCTATGGGCTGCTCCTTCCCCTTACGCTTGTACTGCGTAGATCTCGACCAGGATGAAGGACGGCAGTCATGTGCAGCAGCAGCAGTTGATGTAGTAGGACCAGCAGGCATTATTGACGGAGCTGGACGAACTGATGTCGTCAGACCAGCAGGCATTATGGGCCGTGTGGATGGGCCAGCAATGCCTGCGGTTGCTGTGGATGCAGAGAGGGAGGGCACAGGTCTGGTAATGGTAGAGGTGGCAGGGGTTTTTCTGACCGGCGGTGGCAACAGCACAGGTGGCAGTGGTGGTTGAGGCCGGGAGAGTGGCACGATCATGTCCGTCCTTCCCTTTAGCACCTTTGTCCCTGCCGTGCTGGGTGTGGGCACATACTCCATCAGAGGGTAGTCTGGTGGAGCGAGGATGGCTGGCTGGTGTGGTGCTGGAGGGAGGTCTGCAGATGAGATGGAGGTGAGCTTTGTGATGAGGCCGGTGGGCTGTTTTGTGGCACGCAGGTTGAGGAGGCGCTCTTGACAACGGATGAAGTCCCGCACTGTCTTGATGTTGATTTTTGGCAGAGGAATGCCTGCTTTGCACAGGACTTGATCCTCCACCAAAATCCGATGCTGGATTCTCTCGTAGGCCTTCAATATGGTAGCCGTTTCAGGACTGATGCGAGACCCTTGAGGTGAGCGCAACCACAACAGTTTCACCAGCGTGTACATCAGCCTGTTGTGCTGAGCACTGATGTCCTGTTGTGCTGGTGCGTAGCGCTTGGCCATCTTTACCCTCTGTATCACAGCAGCATCAACAAGATCATCCCTCTTTGTGCGGCAGTAGAGGGTGTTGCCCCAGTGTGTTCTGTAGAGCTGATTGAACTGCTGCGGCTGCTTGTCATGCTCCTCCACTGCATTCCAGACTTCCAGGACCTTGTTCCTCTGCTCAGTGGAAAGGGACAGCTTGTCCTCTGTCAGGCCAATGTCCACCAACACAGAGCAGAACTTTTCCAACTTCTGAAAGCCAGGAAGAGGGTTTGGACTGCAGGCATCCTCCTGTTAAAAATTGGCATACAAATGTAAGTTGTAAGTAAATGTGTACATTATCCAACAAGTGAATTGCAATTTATTCTAGCAGACACGCAGTTACTCACAAAGGCCGGAGGTTGAACAGTGGAGGTTTCTTCGCTGGTGAGTGTAATGTGGGGCACGATGGCATCCAGCACGTTGTCATGTGCCTCCACATCGCTCTGGTACGCCTCGTCTGCCTCGGGATCTGGATCGGGCTGCCCAGGCTGAACCACCTCCTCATCTGGATCAGGTCCATCGTTGACCGAGTCCCGAAGAGAGAAGGTTCCAGATTGACCCGTGCTCTGGCTGAACAGGTACTCCAACCCGAGCAGCTCGTTGGAAGGGACATCAGCAGGGGCCCGGAAATTCTCCTCCACTGCCTCTCCGAACAGCCGCCGACAACGGGTGTTGAGGCGGTCAATCAGCGGGGCAGAGTAGGTCCTGTGGTGCCGTCCTTTGCCACCAAACACGGCATCTGAGCTCCTGTCGGAGTTCCACCGTGCAATGCCACTTATCAGGTAAACCTGATAGGGCCGTGCTGCACAGTGGGGACCTGAGTAGAGCAGAGTAAAAGGTAAGTATTTCAATTTAGGTTTGTTGAACATCACAATAAAAGATATTAGAATAATGACAGGGTCACATATTTCATTTTTTACATGTATACAGACTAGAATTGTGTACCCGGAATCATGTGCGGCAGAGATTTGTGGAATCCTTCCAGGCTGTTGCTTCCACTCAGACCTTTGTAGTAGGGCACGTCCACATTGTTGATGGTTGTGGTACGCGCCACCCGATACATATTCATGTCTGGTGGATCCTGGATGCACTCCAGGTGTCTCTGCTGGCCTGCCCACATCTCATCAATGGCCTCTGTAAATACACATACATATATGCATACAGTGTGTTATGTTCACTTTGTATGCTACACTAACCGTATCGATGTTGTAATAATGTTTTCACTGTCTTTTTTACCAGGTGATTTGAACAAGCTCACTCCACTCTCGTCCAGCCCGGCGGGACCTTTCAGCTCCTCGATGGCCTGCTGGATGAGCCGGAAGGTTTCCTGAGCCCCAAGTGTGACCCTCCGCACATGGTGTTTGAGCTGCTCCCTGGAAATGTAGAGGCGGATAACGTCTTTGTCTGAGACCGACTTCATCGTTGCCGGATCCTTGGCTCTGACTGCCTTGATGAGCAGCTCCAGGTCTGTGCGGTTGTAGGCCAGCACTGCCCCAGCTAGAGCAGACTTGAACACAGCGTACTTGCAGTGAGACTCTGTGCGTATGGCTGCGTCAAACCGGTGAATCCAGTGGAAGATGTCCAGACGCACAACCATCCCATTGTCCACCCAAGGCCGGAACAAAGTCTCCACTGATGTTGGGCCCTGTGCACGGCAACATCCCCTGTCCACATACAAGATCTTGGGGACAGATTGATTGGCCAGCCGGAACCTTTCCATGACTCCACGGCACATCGGTTCCAGCTTCTGAGTGGACTCCTCACAGGTCAGCACAAATGAAACTATTTGTGAGTGCTCGTTCCCGATGCTGGTGAACCACTCAGCTGAGCCATGACCCTCCCCAGACAGCTTCTTCACCACCTAAAAAAATATGTCAGGTTTGTATAATGTGATAACATCTCTTAAGATTGTATTGATGTTTTTTTTTTTTTTTTTTTCATTTTACAACAGTATGAAAATATGTTTTGCATCATACAGTATGGTGAGCATCATGTTCTGATTTACATACTTTCTTGGTGGAATCCATTTTCAGCACAGTGCCAAAGGTGGAGAGGATCTGGTTCCGGTAATCCTGCACATTGTTGGCTTCTGACAGCAGGAAGGCGTGGCGCAGGAGCCGTGCAGAGGGAAGCTCTCTTTGAGGAGGTGGAGCCTGGAATGTGTGACTGAATGCAGAGACGATCCCGCCGGGCTCCGCTACGGTCATGAGGAGTGTGGTGTACAGGTCCTTACGGTGAAGGTACTCCTCAACGTGATTCTCCTGTATCTGACGCCACACCTTGACCATTGTGTTCCCTTCGGTCCGGTCCCTCAGAAGGCGCACAACATTCTTATCCACGCCACGCCTTTAAGTAGAGTCACAATCAATATGTTGCAATTTGTGATTACTTTCAAGTTTGTTAAATGCACACATTATGTTCAGTATACTCACTTGCTGGTGAGGATGGCAGGGAACATAGCTTGATGAGCCTCGCTAAGTTGCGATAAAATAGCGGGATCCCACGCCATCCACCGGCCCACCGTTCCACCTTCTCCGCTCCTGGCTGCCTTTATACATGGCCCACAGCCCAGGACCTCTGTGAGCATTGAGTACCAGCTGGACATATCACAGATGTGACGTACCTAAAGTACATTTTGGGGGAAAAAATCAAATCAAATAAAGGCAAATAGCAGCATAAATAAATATTCAACTGTAATGTAATAACACAGGGGAAGTGAGTTATACCCGGGTGTGGTAGCCAGACTTGTAGAGGTGCACATTCCGTCCTCTACCAGCACAGTCATCACCTCGAGGACACTTCAGGGAGTACCTCCACACTCCAACGGGGCGCCACACAAAGACGCGGCTCCGAAAAAAGAGCTGTGGAGTTGGCAGAGCACCTCCAACATAGCCAGGAGGTTCTGGTGGGTAAAACCACATGCGGTCAGATTTCAACACCCGTCGCCTCTTCAACAGACCAGTGATGTCCTTGTAGAGTTGAACGGGGGTGAACAGCCCTCTTTCTGGGTCCTCTTTGAGCCAGGAAATGTCAGCAGGTGGGATGCCATTGGGGTTTTCCCACAGACGTACCCAACCCTCTATCTCCACCTGCAACACACATAACGCATACAAAACATTTGGTTATTATTGTGTACAAAGTATTGTTAAAACACAAACCAATTTCAAAAACATGTAAAAACAAATTGTTCTCATTTACATTGTTTTCATATAATGTGAATATCACTTACAGAGGAGTCTCTCAGAGGTGATTCCATATCATGACCCTTGGTGGTGGACGGGGTCTCTGTGGGCCTGACAGTTGCCTCGGACTGCTTGGGCTGCTGGACAGCGGCCTCAGGCCGCTTCGGCCGGACGGCGGCGTCGGGCAGCTTGGACTGCTGGACAGCGGCCTCAGGCAGCTTGGGCTGCTGGACAGCGGCCTCGGGCAGCTTGGACTGCTGGACAGCGGCCTTGGGCAGCTTGGACTGCTGGACAGCGGCCTCGGGCAGCTTCGGTCGGACGGCGGCCTCGGGCAGCTTGGACTGCTGGACAGCGGCCTCAGGCAGCTTGGGCTGCTGGACAGCGGCCTTGGGCAGCTTGGACTGCTGGACAGCGGCCTCAGGCAGCTTGGGCTGCTGGACAGCGGCCTTGGGCAGCTTGGACTGCTGGACAGCGGCCTCAGGCAGCTTGGACTGCTGGACAGCGGCCTCGGGCAGCTTCGGTCGGACGGCGGCCTCGGGCAGCTTGGACTGCTGGACAGCGGCCTCAGGCAGCTTGGGCTGCTGGACAGCGGCCTTGGGCAGCTTGGACTGCTGTCCAGCGGCCTCAGGCTGCTTCGGCCGCTGGACAGCGGCCTCGGGCAGCTTCGGCTGCAGGACAGCGGCTTCGGGCTGCTTCCACCGGACACCGGATGGTGACTCTTGGGATTTGAGCAAATCTGAGAATTTATCAAACAAAGTAGTTTTGTATTATGATTTTTTTTTCGGAACAGTTTGATGTATATTAACTCTGTATCTCACTTACCTTCAACTGCCTGGCTTGCGGCTACCAGTTCAGCGTCATCGCCTGGCCATGATGAGGGGTCGAACTGGGAGGTGCTTGCCTGCTGGGAGGTGCTTGCCTGCTGGGAGGTGCTTGCCTGCAGTTGCTGGACAACAAATGTAATGTAACTATCTAGATTTTATGACGTACCAGTCTTTAATTACCAAAAGCAAACAAACACATTTAGCCAAACTGCTTTAAATATCAGTAATTTGAACAATTTTCATTTACTACGTTATTCTGCTCTTCCTGTTTCGTAACAAATAATCAAATCAAAACTTACTTGCTCCTTCTCCTTTATATATTTCTTGAAGCGCTTCATCTGCACACTCAAGATGTGGGTGACCGGTGTGTTCTGCCACCTCCTCACAGAGCTGTAGGCCTTCTTCATCACCTCCCTCTGCTCAGCACTGAATTGCTCAGGCCTGTCCTTCTGAGTGTGGTACTGGCTGTAGAGTTCCCACATCTCCTGAAAGGTGTGATGCTCAAATCCTCTCTGGCCGTAGATACACCTGTCGATGTTGGCCTCGAGGAGAGCGGAGACTTGTGGGAAGCTCTCTGCATATTCAGTGAGGTGGTCTTTCACCCACTGGTTCCCCAACTGTCCCTTTCTTTGTGGGTTTGTCACCTCTTCTCTGTGCTTGTCAAGCATGCTGAAATCATATTATACATCAACTTAGTATCGTCATCATTGATATCACAGCAATTATGCTAATGAGCAAGCAGATATACAGGTAATTTATTTTAAACATGCCATGAAAATGTTTTTTAAAATGCATAGCCTACAGTGGTATTAAATATAATATGCTTACTACTTCATGTAGCCCACATCATTTGCCACAAGCCAGTAAAATGGGGCATTCAGATACTGGCCGAACGGCAACACCAGCTTTCCGAGGCACTGCTGACGCGATGGCGCGGGGATGCCCTCTGCTCGAAGGAGCCTCTCTGCGTGTGCCAAAGCGGTGGTCTGGTTGAGCAGTTCCTGTGGAGGGTTGGGGAACACCAGCTTCTTCTCCCGATAGCACCGGGCCTCTTTGGTCGCGATCACCACAGCCTGTTGGCGATCCTTGGGGGCATCTGGGTTGTTGATCCGGATGACTGGGGTCGCCATCCCTAGTTAGCTAATTGAAAAACATAAAGAGCAATGCTACAACAACAACAGCAGCAGCAACAACAATATGATTGTTATTGTATTATAATGATATATTAATCACTAATATAAAAATTAATGTTAATATATATAACAGGTATTGATACCCTTTTAGCACACAGCAAGGAAGAGGAGGAAGTGTCAGAGCATAATGACAACTGCTAAACCCTAATTACAGCTTCTTCTCATAACTCATAACTCCTGGGCCTACAATACTGACTCCCATGCATCTGTCATTTTATCCACTTTTTAACTTCTCTTACCTTTGGCAAAGTTTTGGCTCATAGATTTGTCTTACCGATAAAACTGGAGTCAAAAAACACAATGAGAGAAACCATTGTAGTTGTTATATTCTCCTATGTTGAATACCATGGTATTTTGACAACAGGCAAAAATGATTACAGTCTCCCTCACCTCTGAAACACTGGATAGGAGTTAATTACCTATTCATTAATGAGTGATGAATTGTTTTTGGATGCCAAATAGATTTGGAGGTCAAGATTTGAAATGGTTGGTAACATATAATGTTAGGTCAAGGCAAACGTTATTATTAGATGTATTAGATATATTAGATAGATGTATTAGATTATGGTCCACACACTGTAATAGTTAGTAGCACATCAACAAGTGATATTTCAAGCTAATGCTCTTTTATACACTACAGTATTCACATATTATTATTAGATGTATTAAATATATAAGATAGATGTATTAGATATATTAGATAGATGTATTAGATTATGGTCCACACACTGTAATAGTTAGTAGCACATCAACAAGTGACATTTCAAGCTAATGCTCTTTTATACACTACAGTATCCACATAGTGGGTATAAGGAATAAAAACTAACGTTATAATTCAAAAGAGGTTTTACAGAGAGATGCTAATCTTCACCTAATGTTATTTACCTGACCCGGTCCATAGGTCTACTGTTGTACGTTGGGACTTGAAAAGCAGGTAAGGTTTAACAAGAGAAATGCGTTATAACGTTATAACAAAAGAAATATATCATTTAAATGAGAGTTTACTGAGAGAGAGACGCTAACCATTGACTTACCTGTAAACAACGTTTAGCTAGTTGACGCTAACGCTAACAAGACGTCCAGCTTCCGGCAAACGATTAAAAAGTCGACAAGAAAGAGACAGGCTTGATTTAACTTTGTAAACTAATTAATAATTTCTAACCAGAATCACAATAACGGTCGCGTTGACTTAGTGACCTGTCAATAGACCTGTTAGCTCACTATAACAACACGTCCCTCCAGCTAACTGTGCTGTAGAAAAAGAAAAGCGTGTCTGATTGGTAGTCTACAACCCTCAACCTGTAGACAACCAATCAGAGTCTAGGGTTTGAGGGTTGAGCCCACAGTTAGCTAGCCAACAGGAGGGCTCAACCGGTCTGTCTACAGTGGAATGCGTCGATCTGATTGGGAGTCTACAGTCTACGGTCTACAGTCACCGTAGACAGTCACCGTAGACATTTGCACTTCTGTAGACTCGACCTCTGCGAATTCCCCAAATGTGGGAATCTCAACTGCATAATTTCTGGTAGTGGGGGACTGCGTTCGCGCTCTCCCATGATCATTATGTCCAAGTTAAATGAAAGGAGTCCTCGGCTGCGATGGACTTAAATGTGTTGCGCAGCATGCTAATATCCAGCTTCCTAGTCAGTGTGATTGCGGCAATGTTCATTCTGATACTTTTGCAGTATGTCCAGAAAAGTGGCAGTGTTGCTGTGCAGCAGTGACTGGTGTACGTTGTGAACCTGTGTGTTGAGCAATGCCAGTTGCATCCAACTCAAATGTACCTGGCAGGGGAGATACAATGATCAAGTATTTTATGACAATCATTTTTTTTTAAAGATAAAAACAAATACAGATTAATACCAACCACATTCTTGAAAAGAAGCATTATTTTGAAGAAAAAAAGATGTATGTAACAAATAACCAACTGAGTAGAGATTGTCAACTGTGAGTGTATTGTAGTAACACGCTTCAAGTGTCAACCCAAACTAGCCAAATTTTTCAGAATGTGTGACAACATCAAAGGACGATGACATCACATCAAAGGACGATGACATCACTGTAATACATAAAACGATATGTATGAATATTCAAAATGATATATGGAAAACTAAATTTAAAATTGTTTTTTAAATTCTTATGTTGTTCACCCAGGGCGAGGCTCATTCATTGAATTCCCAAAATGTGGGAATCTCAACTGCATAATTATTGGTAGTGGGGGACTGCGTTCGCGCTCTCCCCTGATCATTATGTCCAAGTTAAATGAAAGGAGTCATCGGCTGCGATGGACTTAAATGTGCTGCGCAGCATGCTAATATCCAGTTTCCTAGTCAGCGTGATTGTGGCAATGTTCATTCTGAGGCCTTTGGATTCTTTTGCAGTATGTCCAGAAAACTGGCTGTGTTGCTGTGCAGCAGTGTCTGGTGTACGCTGTGAAGCTGTGTGTTGAGCAATGCCAGTTGCCTGTGATCCCCATGGCAGTAAGAAGTGGGGTGGTCTTTTGAATGGGACCAAATCCTTTGTGTGTACTCCTCTCCGAGGTTGTTCTTTTTTTGTGGAAGAGATGTACTCTAAACCTTCTTCCATTGCTAGCATTCTTAGGTTCAAGGTTCTGTGCGGTTGCTGGGCTATGTTTGCTTTCTTAGAGGCAGAAACAGCTTTCCAAGGTGAGCTAGTGCTAAAGGCACTGAACTCCAGGATTTTGCGTTGTTGGAACTGTCAGCCAGAGTGCTGTGTCTGAGAATGACGACCCTGTCTCTGACTCATCCAACTCATACTTACCTGGTAGGGGAGATACAATGATCAAGTATGTTGTTCACCCAGGTCTCCACATAACTTTATTGCAGTCGTGCGGTGTAAGGGGCGCAATTATGTTTTTGTGAACGTTCCTTGGCCAGAAAATCAAACAGGCGATTCACCATGGCCTTTGCACAGCATCAAGCTAGCTGGCGGAATGCTGTCCGTTTTGACCTTCTGGAAGACCTTCAGATGGACCGCCTGCAGTTTAGCCAACAAATCCTTCAAAAAGAGTTTGGTTTTGCCACTAATCAGCTGGAGTATATCTTCGCTTACCCTGGGAAAAAGACTTTTGAAGTCATCTTCACTACGTCCCAGTACTTTGAAAACTGCCTGGAGAGATTTGAGAACAAAAAAAAAACAACACCAGGATTCAGCAAGATCACCATGACACCTCTTGCAGAGAGAGATCTGAAGACTGTCCATGTCATGATCTTCTCTGAGAAAGATGCCAATCCAGTGTTGCAGGCATCAAGCACAGCCCTCCAACAGCCAAGTGAAGAACCCGCACTAGATCTGGGGGAGGAGAAATCGGATGAGGAGACGGCGCGCTTAGCCCCCAAGTTTGGCCATAGACATGCCCAATGCCCCCTCCACGTCGGCCAACCTCACTGTGCACCAGACAGACCCTTCACGAAATCCAGAACTCATCTACCGTATGGAAATGACACCGATGACGCTCCAGGATGCAGGGGCCATGTTGGACTCCTTGATGGCTAGCCTCCCCTTGCCTCCAGGCCGTGGGAAACAAGCTATTACAGCAAATTCTGGATGCTGCAGAGGCTCAAGCCTCTTCAACAGGCTCTCAATCAAGGAAACGCTACCAGGTGTCCCCTAGATCAGGTGAATCCTCCCCCTTACACCCCACTCTAATGTCCCCAACTGACTGGACCAATTCCTCCCCTACACCTCACCCATTTCTAGAGCCTAATGACGTGATTGCCTTTTCCTCTGCTACCTTAATTAAAGGCATGACTCAAAAGAAAGGCGGGGCTGAAAAACCAAAGAAAAAGAAGCGTAAGGAGATGCTCAACAGCCACTTCTAAGTTACCCCGCTAACCCCCCATCTCCTACACACTTTGTCCCCATGGCTCCACTCACTATTGCATCACTTAATACGAGAGGCCTAAATGATCCTGTGAAATGTCTGTCAGCCTTCACATTTTTACATTCTGAGGGAAATGGCATTTTCTGCTTCAGGAATGCAACATACCTTACAGAGATAACTACAAGTTCTTTGAGGACAGATGGAGCCAGATGGTAGGCTTCTCTATTTAGATGTTGCATGGAATAATGTAAATTTGAGAATAATCAATGTTTATTGTCCCGTAGAGCTCCAGGAGCATTTAGAAATCTTAAAAGCGTTACAGCCACGTCTTTTATGTGGTGGAGAGGTCATCTTGGGTGGAGATCTTAATTGTCTGGTGGATATGAAAGAAAGATTAAGCACAACCACATTAAGGCTGGATTCCAGCTCAGAAGCCTTGAAAAATCTCATTCAAGATTTTAAATGAACAGACACCTTCCGTATCATAAACCCTAGCTTACAGGGATACACTTGGTCCAATGGTAAAACCCACTCAAGAATAGTCTTCCTGCTTACATCAAAAGGGTTGCTGGCTGCTGATGCTTCAGTAACACCGGTATGCTTCTCCGATCATGCCAAAATTGACTGCACTCGTATGTTTAAAGACAAAGCACAAAAGTAGAGGTATATTGAAACTGAATGTATCCTTGCTTCAAGATGCAAAAGTGGTCAGTAGATTCAAGGAAAAAAATAATCAGTGGTTCTCTCTTCAGTTTGCTTTTAATTCTGTAGGGGAATTGTGGGAAGAGGTGAAAGTTAGAGCTAAGAGCTTCTTCATAGAGGAGGGTAAGAGAGCAGCCAAGAAAAAGCGCTTTAAGCTAAGAAAACAGCACGCAAAACTACAACGCCTTTATACAATGGCTCATGCAGATCTAGATGTTGCAGAGGACATAGCAAAGTTAAAGAGAGAGATGCTACGCCTTTCTGCAGAGGCCAGTCGTGGGCTATTAACGCAAAGCAGAATCCATCATATGGAAACAAAAATGATTTAACCCTAGCCGTGGAGAGTATGCAGAAGAACAAGGACCCTGGGGCAGATGGCTTGCTTAAAGAATTTGATATCACCTTTTGGGAAGAATTGAAGGCCCCTCTTTTAAAAAAGTATAATGAGAGTCCCCTCATGGGTAAATTCCCACCATCACTGAGAGAAGGTACTATCTCTCTTTTGTTTAAAAAGGGGGACAAAAAGGATATTAAGAACTGGCGCCCTTTTACATTGCTTGGTGTGGAGAGGAAGATGTTGGCAAAATCACTATTTTTTCGATTCCTAGAAGTGACAGAGAAAATAGCAGGGGTCGATGAGACCTGTGCAATACCAGGGTGATCCATGAGTGATAGCCTGGCTTTAGTTAGGGACTCCTACCTATATGCTATTGACCATAAGATACCATTGTGCATCTCTGGCCATGATCTAGAAAAGGCATTCGATAGGATAAACCATGCTTACTTAAAAGAGGTTCTGGTTTGTTTTGGTTTTGGCCCGCAACTGAGAGCTTGGATAGATTTAATATATTCTGATTGTTTGAGTAGAGTAATTGTAAATGGTCACACTACAGAACCCTTTCAGATCTCATCAGGGGTCAGACAAGGATGCCCCTTATCCGTTATTTTGTTCATCGTCAGTATGGAACCACTGGCCTGTGCAATAAGAAAAGACATCTCTATTAATGGACTCCTTGTCCCAGGCAGTAGTGGGAAAGAAGCAACATGTTCCTTGTATATGGATGATATGACAATTTTATGTACAGATAATAGATCATTTTTTAATGCTCTTCGATGGTGTGGTCAATTTTCCCTTGGATCTGGGGCTAAATTGAATAGAACTAAGAGCGGAAGGGCCGTTTTGTTACGGCAGCACCGGCCACGGCTGTTTGTAAAGAGAAGTGAAAAAGCTTACAGCACCTGGTATTCCCAGGCGGTCTCCCATCCAAGTACTGACCAGGCCCGACCGTGCTTAGCTTCCGAGATCAGACGACAACGGGCGTGTTCAGGATGGTATGGCCGTAAGCAACAGTCATATCTACAAAAGGCCCCTTTAAAGATGCCGTAACACCACGATTTTGTTGTTCTGTCTATATAGGTAGGAGCTGCAGATTGTCGGGAACGCAAACAAATATTCTCATTATGATGACCAAAATTGCCTTTGTAACAAACTCTGTCAGTGTTACATTTTTCAGTCTATGTTAGAAAACTATTGTTGGATTATTATCACTGATGCATCACTGTGTAAGTAGCAATTTCAAGTATCATTCTGCGCCATATCTTATGAAACAATCAAGTTTTAAATGTAAAATCTGAATGTACAAAGTGGCAATAACAATCACAAATGTAGTGGAGTAAAATGTACAATATTTCCCTCTGCAATGAAGTATAAAGTGACATAAAAGTGAAAATGCACGTCAAGCCTGCACTCAAGCAGCTTAGTTACATTCTCAACTCTGTAATTGACAGTGTTTATCATTCATGTGGGGGGAACTGTATCACTTGTAATCCGAGCTCCTTGCCCATAACTCTTACAAATATGTTAATGTCCCTACGGACAGAAATGCACACAGGCGTTAACGGTGGCGATGATCGACATCTACAAAGGGCCGTTTTGTTACGGTTCCCGTGGCTTACGGCCATACCACCCTGAACACGTGTGAGAAGAGGAGACAGAGTTGTGGAGAGTTCCAGTTTTACATTGAACATTTTAGCTAAGTTTGAGTCCTTGTTCTGTACTTTTTTATTGGAGGCATTTGTTTGCCCCCCCCCCCCACCCCCCCACCGGCGGAGGGGAAGAGGAACATCATGAACGGGATAAAGTTGAGGAATTTCATGATCATGGGACGTGAAATGAACAATAACGAGATGGTTGTCTCGTTGTTGCATCTGCCCGTCTACATCACAGACGCTCAGATCGATGGCCGGCTGCAGGAGTGGGGAGTTGGAGCTGCGTCGGAGAGAAGGAGGAGAAAGTGGCCAGGGACGAAACACGCTTCCTCAAAGTTAGATTCACGGACGAGGTGAGGTCTCTACCGTATTCTACACGTTTTACCACCATGGAAGGAGTGGAGCACTTTAAACTCATCCATGATCGGCAGGAGAGAGTATGATGTGAGAAGAGGAAAGCCGAGACTTTGAGGAATGGAGAACATTGTGAAGAAGTGAAGAAGAAAGTGATTGCTATTTTGTGTTTGTTTTCTTTCTTTTTGATCTCATGGTCACAGACTTGTCGTTTAATGTGAATGGTTTGAGGGATATGGCGAAATTGGATAACAGATTGTGGTGAGATGTGGGATTAGTTTGGTTCTGTCAGGGGGTAATTCTGGGTGCTGCCTGGGACTCTGAACTGATAAAAGAGAGAGCAGTGTTATGGTGTTTTGCAGTATAATAATAACCCAGCCATAGCAGTGATCCCCTATACATGTTTTAAATATTTGACTGTAGTTCATGAAATAAAGATTATTTATATTTTGTACTGAGACACTGGTGGTTATCTTTTCAGCCTGTCACCCGAGTAGAACGGGTTACCCACGGCCCGCTGACATTATGTGTTTCGAGGAAACTAACAGGGATGGTTGGATTGTAGGAAAGGTGAGGGAGAGGTGGAAGGGGACTATATATTACAGTAATGGGTTAGTTGGGGTGGCAATATTAGTGAAAACGGATATAGTGGAGAATATAAGGCAGGTGTATAAGGATAGTAGAGGGAGGTTATTAAGTATAGAATTTGATTATATAGATATGAGGTTTAGGTTGGTAAATGTATATATGCCGGTGATAGAAGGGGAGAAAAGGGGGGATCTTGTTGAATTAAAGCCGCTGTGTGTGCTTAACTGCATAGTGGCAGGGGACTTCAATATTAAATTGACCAGGTTAGATGTAGGTAAAGATGTAGTATTTAGGTGGGAAAAGTCGAGGAAAATATTAGTTGAAACGATGCAGGAAGGGAAATTAGTAGATGTGTGGAGGTATTATAATTTGGACAGGAGGGAGTATTCAAGGAAGCAGGTACAGGAGGGGGAATTGAAGCAGTCTAGGATTGATTTACTGTTGGTTAAAGAGGACACTCTGAGATATATAGATGATATAAAGTATAAGTTCAACACGCTTAGTGACCATGCAGCATTACTGTTTAAGATTAGAGGTAGGGGTGGAGAGAGGTGGAGGACAGTGGATGTTAAATGCTAATATTATGGTGGAAATGCAATAGAGCAAGCAGATTAGACAATTTTTTATTGGAGAAACTTGACTTTATAAACAATATTGCAGAAGATAGCATAGATATGGGGGAATGGTGGGAAGAGGTAAAGGAAGAGGTTAAGAGGATAAGTATAAAATTTGCAAGAAAGCGGAATAAGGAAGGGAGGGAGAAAGAGAGGGTTCTTAGGGAGAAGCTAAATAGTGAGCTGAGTAGAGCAGATGATGAGCCGGGGTATAATATAGAAGAGTTTTTGAGGGTCAGGGCACAATTAGCGAAGTTTGAGAGGGATAAGTGTAGGGGAGCAATTTTGAGGAGTAAGGCAAGATAACACATTGGAGGGAGAGAGATGCACTGCATTATTTTTGGGGCCGGAGAAGAGAAAGCAAAGCAGGTCATATATACAGTGCATCCAGAAAGTATTCACAGCGCTTCACTTTTTCCACATTTTGTTATGTTACAGCCTTATTCCAAAATTGATTAAATTTATTTTTTCCTCAAAATTCTACACACAATACCCCATAATGATAACGTGAAAAAAGTTTTGTTTTAATTTTTTGCAAATTTATTAAAAATAAAAAACGAAAAAATCACACGTACATAAGTATTCACAGCCTTTGCCATGACTCTCAAAATTGAGCTCAGGTGCATCCTGTTTCCACTGATCATCCTTGAGATGTTTCTACAACTTGATTGGAGTCCACCTGTGGTAAATTCAGTTGATTGGACATGATTTGGAAAGGCACTCACCTGTCT
Source organism: Sebastes umbrosus (assembly GCF_015220745.1). NCBI lineage: Eukaryota > Metazoa > Chordata > Actinopteri > Perciformes > Sebastidae > Sebastes > Sebastes umbrosus. The sequence continues at coordinate 3,666,835 of NC_051269.1, forward strand.
ATACAAGGTCCCACAGTTGACAGTGCATGTCAGAGCACAAACCAAGCCATGAAGTCCAAGGAATTGTCTGTAGACCTCCGAGACAGGATTGTATCGAGGCACAGATCTGGGGAAGGGTACAGCAAACTTTCTGCAGCATTGAAGGTCCCAATGAGCACAGTGGCCTCCATCATCCGTAAATGGAAGAAGTTTGGAACCAGCAGGACTCTTCCTAGAGCTGGCCGCACAGCCAAACTGAGCGTTCGGGGGAGAAGGGCCTTAGTCAGGGAGGTGACCAAGAACCCGATGGTCACTCTGACAGAGCTCCAGCGTTGCTCTGTGAAGAGAGGAGAACCTTCCAGAAGGACAACCATCTCTGCAGCACTCCACCAACCAGGCCTGTATGGCAGAGTGGCCAGACAGAAGCCACTCCTCAGTAAAAGGCACATGACAGCCCGCCTGGAGATTGCCAAAAGGTACCTGAAGGACTCTCAGACCAAGAGAAACAAAATTCTCTGGTCTGATGAAACAAAGATTGAACTCTTTGGCCTGAATGCCAAGCGTCATGTCTGAAGGAAACCAGGCACCACTCATCACCTGGCCAATACCATCCCTACAGTGAAGCATGGTGGTGGCAGCATCATGCTGTGGGGATGTTTTTCAGCAGCAGGAACTGGGAGACTAGTCAGGATGGAGGGAAAGATGAATGCAGCAATGTACAGAGACATCCTTGATGAAAACCTGCTCCAGAGCGCTCTGGACCTCAGACTGGGGCGAAGGTTCATCTTCCAACAGGACAACGACCCTAAGCACACAGCCAAGATAGCAAAGGAGTGGCTTCGGGACAACTCTGTGAATGTCCTTGAGTGGCCCAGCCAGAGCCCAGACTTGAACCTGATTGAACATCTCTGGAGAGATCTGAAAATGGCTGTGCACCGACGCTCCCCATCCAACCAGATGGAGCTTGAGAGGTCCTGCAAAGAAGAATGGGAGAAACTGCCCAAAAATAGGTGTGCCAAGCTTGTAGCATCATACTCAAAAATACTTGAGGCTGTAATTGCTGCCAAAGGTGCTTCAACAAAGTATTGAGCAAAGGCTGTGAATACTTATGTACATGTTATATTTTCGTTCTTTATTTTTAATAAATTTGCAAAATTTTAAACAAACCTTTTTCACTTTGTTATTATGGGGTACTATGTGTAGAATTTTGTGGAAAAAATAAATTTAATCCATTTTGGAATAAGGCTGTAACATAACAAAATGTGGTAAAAGTGAAGCGCTGTGAATACTTTCCGGATGTACTGTATCTGAGGTAGTGGAAAGAGCAGGTAAGACAGTTAGTGGTTATGTGGAAGTGTTAGAGACAGTGTTAGAATATTTTACAGGGTTGTTTAGGAGGGGGGAGATGGATGAGGGTAGTATGAATGAGGTTTTGGGTAATATTAATAAGCAGATAGTAATCGATGATAGGGAAATGTGTGAGGGGGACATAACTTAGAGGGAGGAACAGGATTAAGAATGTGGTAGGGAGAATAATAGAGCCTTCACAAAGCTATAGTATGCCAGGGAGGGATATAGCTGATAGTATAAGTACCATGAGAGGTGATCAGATATATGAAGTATGACGGGAAGAGAGGGATAGTGGTTAGTTTGGATTTGAGAAAGGCATTTGACAGGGTGGAACATGACTATTTATTTGAGGTGTTAAAGGGATTTGGTTTTGGAGAAAGGATAGTTGGGTGGATTAGATGTATATATGGGGTAGCCAGGAGTTATGTGAAAGTTAATGGGGTGTTGACAGACAGCTTCAGGATAGAGAGGTCGGTAAGGCAGGGGTGCCCGCTGAGTCCTCTGCTATATGCTCTTTCGGTAGAACCAATAGCCAGTATGATTAGGAATGATGCTGGGGTGAAGGGAATTGAGCTAGAGCAGGAGCAGACTGTTAAGATATATAGTTATGCAGATGACACAACCATCACAGTGAGGGACAGAGAGAGTATAGAGAGGGTTATGGAGTTAATAGGGGTGTATGGGAAGGCAGTGGGGGCTGAGGTAAACATAGGTTAGTCAGAGGTTATGTATATAGGGGATGTAGAGAGGTGTGGGTTAGATTTTAGGATTAGGGAGGATTGCATGAAGATGTTAAGAGTGTATTTGGGTGTAAGGGAGTCCGTCAGAAGGGATTTAACATGGACAGGGGTTTTGAATAAAGTGAGGAGTGTGTGTGGGTTATGGAGGGAAAGAAGGTTGAAGTTGAAAGGTAAAGTAGTGGTCATAAATTCTCTAGTGACGTCTGTGTGTGTGTGTGTTAAGAGTATTGGATATGCCAGAATGGGTTAAAAAGATATGCAAAAAATCATAGTGGATTTGGGTTTGGGGGATATACCGGAGAAATGTTTGGCCTTCCAGCATTTGACAATTGCAGCAACATGATATAAGTAAATGTTTGTGAGTTTAGGAATGCAGAAAGAATTCCTGAGTTTGTTTTTAGTGTTTCAATCGTGTCCCTCAACAGTAGTTGACTCTTCAAGGGTACACCGCTTTAAGTTAATAGTTTTATAATGACGAACGGCAACAACAAACTAGGACGGACCAACACGGAAGACGGACATCGGCACGGAGATAAAGATAAAGAGATGGATAAGGAACAAAAAGCTAAGAGGGATGAGATCTGTCGTGAGAAGGAACTGACGATAAATGTTGAAATAATTTGTGAGGCCAAAATACCGATTTTTGACATTATTACTAGCGTGAGAATGTTATGCGGAGTGCTATTGGCATGCCGAGGCACGGGACCGGGCAAGTATGAAGTCACGATGTTGAACGAAAAAGGGAAACAAAGGCTGCTGGATGGATTTAAAATCGGGGAAACAAGCTTTATCGTGAAATAGCTGTGTTACGACGAGCTGATAGTTTATTTCCTAAATCTGCCCGCTTATATTTCACTGACAAAGAAATCAATGACAAGCTGCTGGGCTGGGGAGTGAGACCGACTTCGCCTGTCAAGAGGAGGATATGGCCGGGAACAAAGATCGCAGATGGCACGCGCTTTGTAAGAGTTAACAATTCAGTGACAATATACAATTCTTACAGTACTTGACCAAGTTTGACATTGCTTTAGGTTCTGAATACTTCAGAGTAATCCATGAGAAACTGTGTGGGTCACTTACTCAGCAGGCTGGTTAGGTTAATTATCTCTGAGCAGAGGCAGCTGGGGAGCCTAATTGTCCCTGATGAGGATCAGGTGGTTGAAGCCTATATCTACCCCTGGTTTCAGTGCTCAGGTGCTGACTCACTGTCTCTTTGTCAGGTAGTGAGAGCACTGTCCTGTTTTTGCTCTATCTGTATAGGGGTGTGTGAATCTGCAGAAGTACCATGTGAACCTATCTGTGGGATTCAGTCACCATTTAGCTTCTTCTCAGAGCTGGAGTCTCTTAGACTGGGTTAGGTCTGTGTGGCCTGTCTTCGCTGGTTCTTCTGTTTCATTTATGTTCTAGTCAGCTGCTCGGCAGCGGCGTTTTAGTTTTTTTAGTCTTTTCAAGATATACTGAGTGTAGGGAGCCTTCCTTTTAGGTCTGTTTTCATTTGGTGTTTCCCCTCTCCCTTTAAATCGCTTGCGATGTTTGTGGTTATCCTTCAGGATTAACTTTAAGATTCCCCTGGTCCGCGATTGCGTCCCTTCCTTCGTTCCCCTGACACAAACAAGTTAAAGTGTGTAGAATATGTATTCAGCCAGGGTGTATCCTGAGGGAATGCCCTGAATTTTACTGTCATAAGTGTGGAGTGCAGGGTCACCATGCAAGTGTCAGGATCACGGTTTCAAAGGTGGACCCAAATGCAGAAAGATCAGGCAGAAAGATAAATTCAACAAAAAGCAAGCTTTAATTGCAAAGTCTGTGGACAAAACAACTTTACAAAAACAAAACCAGAGTCCAGATCCAAAGAAATAGCAAAGTACAAAAGACACACACCATAAAACAAACTGAGAACAAAACCAAAACTACAAACCAGAAAACACAGGCAGAAGGAACACTAGGCGTATGGCAAGGACGAGAAGCATGCAGGAAGGACAAAACAAACTGACAGAGACAGAGGGGAACACACAGGCTTAAATACAAGAGGGTGATAGACACAGGTGGAACAAATCAGTGCAGGGCAGACAATCAACAAAGGCGGGAAAACAAACAAAGGTAGGAAGTAAAACCAGACAAGAACACAGGAGGAGTGAATTTCAAACTAAAACAGGAAACACTACAACGCAGAATAAAATAACAGAAAACTCAAATCCAAGAAAATCAAATCATTAATAGACTAAAAGGAGGAACACAAGATCAAAACAAACGGACACCAGGAGCGGACACCAGGAGATGCAAAATATGCAAGAACTCAAATAAAGAGTGCATTTGGTAATGTAAATCAGGAAAGCAAAATGAATGAGACTGATAATTAAATAGCTGATAATGTGCAGAATGATGAGATGGTGGATGAGGAACTGGGAGAGGATAAGGAAGGTGAAGGGGAACATGAAACTGCTGAAGAAGACGAGGATAACACTGTGGAGGACGTTGACAAAATGATGGATGAAAGAGAGAGGCAAGAACTAAGTTCAAGCCTAGATGAAGTCAATGAGAGCATGCTGCTGAATGGGTCAGTGACAGCTAAGGAGGTAGAGGAGGGCTAGACGAGCCCCCATGTCTCCTGAGATGAGAGACTCTATTGCAGCTATAAGCTCCAGAAAATAATTCTTCCCAGTCCTCAGTCTCGCTATTCACATCCAATAATAATGATTCAGAAGAAGAAATGGATTTGGCACTACTTATACCTGCACAAAAAAGGCTAAGCCTTAAAGTGGCTGGAAAAAAGGCTAATAAATTGAAAAAGAAGAATGTGTAATTGAAACTTAAAGTGGCAGTAGGCAACAATTTTTTGGCATAATTTGGCAAAAATTCCATAATAACCTTTCAGCATATTGTAATTCAAGTGATCTGAGAAAAGACTACACCTCTGCTCCTCCTCATGGCTCTGTTTACAGGCTTTAGAAAATCTTGCCCGTGACGGCAGACTTTGACCAATCACTGGGCATTTCAGAGAGAGTGTTCCTATTGGCTGTTCCACAAAAGGAGATGCGCGTTCACGTCTGGTCTCTGCAGATAGTGAAAGCCTCGGTCAATGGCGGAACAACCTATTGAAAAGCTTGCTATTCCACTATTGGCAGCAACTGCCTACACCTCAAAACAACCCAAAAAAAGAAAGACAGACTTTTCAAAAAGACAGTCCAAAAGAGAGTCCGACAATAAGCGGAATAAAACGCGTGTCAATATCGGCGAAGCGTTTCAGCGGTGGAGAGATCTCCGGGACAGCATCGGCCTCACGTTGGACTCTGAGCTAGCCATTCTTCTCCTGGACAGGTAAGCTACTAACTTTGTTTTCCTGTAATATCTCAATGTTTTGTACTGATTTGTTTGTAGGTAGCTTTACCGTGAAAGCAGGCGATGAGTAGCCAGGTTGAAAGTACGTTAGCCTTCTGCTAACCGTAGCCCGAGGCTTGCTGCGGCTAATTCAAGTCCATGTTTATGTTTATGTATCTACTGTAGCTAGATCCTTGAATCACAGTCTGTCATCTCAAAGGGCTTTATAGACCCATAAGTTTACTAAGAAGAATAACGGACGGTAATTCCCATAGAATTGCCGCTATATAACGACACATCACAGTCAGTAGTACTCGATACAGTAACGTTACTCATACAGTAACCTGTATGAGTAACGCTACTCATAATTCTCCGTTCAGTATTGTTTATTGTCCCATGGGGGAAGCGCGTTTTCCACCGACATAATCTAGCCCTCATATTGTTATAAACCAGTTTCTTTAGTTTTCGTGGTTTGCACAAAACAAACAGCCTTCAAACTACCCCATCCCCCATCCCCCATCCCCCATCCCAGCAACATCCACCCCCTGGATAGTTATTTGTGTTTACAGTCATAATGTGAACAGGGCTTGCAGCAATTATTATTTAGCGAACTAAACTATTACTATTACTATTTTTTATGTTATTGAGTCCTGATTTCCAAATTACATTCCATTTTGTGATTCATATTTTCCCGTTTTATTTTGTTTTTTAACAATAAGCATATAACCCCTTCCCCCACCCCCCCCCCCCACCCCACACACACCCCACACACAACACTAACCCCCACCAGCAGTGGAGTTGGGTTTCACCTTCATTCACAACCTGTACAGTCATTTCTTAGTAATCTCAGCCTAGAATGTCACCATTTCTTATTTATACTTTGTTTTATATTCCTTTTGCAATGACATGTATGATCAAAATCTATAATGGTATTGTATGTATGTGTTTTGCAGCTATGAGAAGATAAGGGTAATGTCAACACCACACAAGGTTGGACACTTTGCCAGACTGCCAGACCCAGCAGTATCTTGCATTTTGGCTGAATCTCTCTCTGACCGGTGAGTCTAACTTGTTTTGTTTTTTTGGCTATTATGTGCAATCAGAATTGGCTTATGCCTTTCCATTGATGTCCACATGAAGAATCATTGGGAAACCAGCTGAACTTGTCAAGACAGATGCCCTCCCTCTGGTTCATTTTGATTTAAACTTGATTCCCTAATTTTCAGAGATGATGACTTCTCTGTAGCTGGTGTTGGCGAGCTGGATACCAGCAACAATGAGGATGCATCAGTACAGGAACTTGATGCAAGGTATATTTTCCATGCCAGTGACAAATATGGTAGCATATGAGTTATATCCTGCATTCTTGGTGGTTATATTCTGGTCTCAGAGTTTGTGATGAGCAGTAATGTGATCTTATTCTCTTATTATTTCATTGTGCTTAGTATGACATCACTTGATTTGAATGCTGACCGCATCAATGTAGAGGAGTTCAACGACATTCAGAATTCCATGTAAGTTTATCTGTTTTTGAATTTCCTCTTTATATTTTGAGCATGTGCCCCTTTGTATATTGGTGCAAGATAATATTACTAAATAATTTTATCCTGTCTATAGCACTGACTGGGCAGATGACACCTTGTGCCATGCTGAAGAGACAGTCTGTCTCATCTTTGGAGGAGGAGGAGGAGAAAACAGGGAAGTCGACAGTGATGACGACAGTGATGCTGATTACATCTTCCCTTTGTGTGTCCGGTAAGTCACTGTGGTGTGTGTAATTATCTATCCATCCATTTTCTTTTTTTTTTGGTGTCACGGGAGGGGCCTGTAGCTTATGTTCACATTCAGTGAGTGCAAGGAATGTGATTACATAACAGGTGTCCTACATGTCTGAAATGATGTATCCATTTCACAGTGCTTTTTTTGTGATTCATAATATTTTCCCAACAGAACTGGTGGTGCCCTCCCCTCTACGAGCATTCGCTTGGATGCACTTCCAGCCATAAGTATGGAGGACACTGTGCATGACTCTTCAGACGTCGGTCCGACTCACACAGATGCACCTGAGATGACAGAAAAACTCCAGCCCCAGAGAGAAGACGAGGTCATTGGCCAGCCAGCTTCTATTGCCTATCATCTAAACGAGTACCTTCTGCTGCCCATCCCCATGTGTACCGCCAAGGACCCTGTTACCAATGCAGCGTGCCAGGCCCATGGACCCTTTCAGGTGACGGTCAAATCCAAGGCCACAGCTGCCATCATTGAGTGGGTGAGTATTTATTTTACAGTATTGATATTATGTTGTCTTTTAAAATATTTGGACAAACGTGAAACGGCACGGAACAGTGTCATCATGGAGAAGGAAGCCTTCATCCGGACTTTTGACACACTTCGTCAGGAAATAGGAAATTTGAGCGAAATATGTACTGATGCTCATAGCCAGATAGCTGCACTCTTTAGTACGTATATAGGTTTTTAGTTTGTTATTCATTTCTAATTAGTGTGTTGACTTATGCAGGAGTCGTGCAGATGTCTGTACTTACAAATGTCATTTGTTCACTGTTCATACAGCCAAGGGCATATATAAGTCATGGGGAGTTCGCCATACCCTTGACATGTGGCACGGATCGAAAAACCTTGGAAAGAAGATCCACCAGGTAATATTATGGAATGTATTTCATTTGAACTCATTGTCACTTCGTCACAAAACTTGCTTACACCAATCATTTTCTTTGATTGTTTTTGCATTTCATTCTGTGGTCAGGCGAGCCAGCAGAAGGGGTGCTCCATTTTACTCATTTGGAGCAAGGATGTGTGCAACCACTTTTGGTTTTGTGCCAAAATGTCGGCAACCTATGACGACTTCTTTGTAAGTACTGTATGAACTGTTATTTATATTGCTACACTTGTGGAGCCAGAAATATTTCACAGCTGCAGACATCATTTCAGCGTAATGTGTCGGATCATTGCTGATGCGTTATTGTTCTCTTAGGACATGTGGGTTGGCCTACTCCATCACGTCACAGGAGAACACGAGTGGGCTCTTGGCGCCTGTCACCATGGACCCTTGTCGGACAACAGGGACAAGGAATGGATAGAGAAGGGATCTGTGGCACACAGAGCACTCACTGAGATAGTGCTAAATGCACGCTGGCTGGGTGAAGTAGTGAAGTACCTGGGATTTAGGTATGTGGGCATGGGTTTTACATGTAATGTTTATGTTCACAAGTATTTAACTCAAACAAAGGAAGCTCCTGGCTTACTCCCTACAAACCCACATAGGGAAGAAAAAAGTGAATAAATCTTGGTAAAAGATCATGCAGAGAGTGGGTCCCTTTTTGAAAAATCTCTAAAATACAGATGATTGTAAATCATGCAGTGACTTGATCAAAGTCCTTTTTATTTTTTTATTGTCCACCACTGGTGGTGACTATATGTATCAACTAATGACTAATGACAACATAAAAGATCTAATACTTGTTTTTTTCTGTTTAGGTCTGCAGCAGAACTTGAGTCCTTTCACAACCACATACTGATGTATGCCAGCAAGAGATTCAGTTTCACCCCGCCCGTCTATTCAGCTCGCACCCTGCTTGCTGGTTTGGATTATAATCATCATGTCCACCGACCAGTGCAGAGAAAAGCTGATGGCTCCATTGAGTAAGTTCTTAAATTGACAACAGTATACCCACTAAAACGGAAGTATATTAGTTTTATAATATAAGGTCAAATTTATACATGAATAATTATAATGAATGTTGCCCTTGCACAGGCAGCAGTTTTGCAAATTTATCACAAATTCATTTTTCAATAACCATCTTTTCCTGTTTCGGTCATATGCTAATTTCATTATGTCAGATACCGGAAGCTGTACAACAAGAAGTCGCGGAAGTGGAGCCTGTACACAATGAAGGTCGACAAGGACTATGGCTACATTCCTGACCTCCAGAGGGCCATCCTCCGAAGCCGCACCACAGCAGACAGAGGCATGCCGCGTGTGAGACGCCAGAGGCCTGATGACCCGCGGCAGTATGGTGTGCTATGTGGTATTCCACCTCCAACCACAGAGGAGCTACTGCACACACAAGTCAGTCGACGACAAGGTATGGAAGTTCTTTCAGTGGGCCTCATTCAACATCCCTTCTCCAGAAACCCAAATTGCATGTTTTCACACTAACCCTTGCAGCCTTCACAAAATAGTTTCTCATTCACTGATTCTGATTTTAGTTGATAAAGGTTGCATATAGATTTTGTTAATTACAATCAGCTTTTTGACGACTACAGAGATGTTATATGAAAGACATAATTTATGATAATGTAAAGACATCACGCATTGACACACAAAAAGAGACGCATTGACATGTTGTCATTGAAATAATATGGTACTATAGCATGAGAGGCAAAGTAAGAAACTTCTCAACCAACAAAAGACCAGCATAGAGTTGCATGCTAAATAAGTTATTATATATGCATAACAGCAGCCTTTTAAAAAATATTATAGCCTATATATATATATGGCCTACATGTGTGACGTTATAGTCAAAACTAAACAACTGATTTCAAAATTCTAACATGCTATTCTTTGTTCATTCGCAAGGCCAAGGACTACCTAAGTGAGCAGCCGACCATAGGAGAAGATGTGACCCCTGCGACACCTCACCTGAGTCGACCCCACCTACACCCCTACTATGGCCACCACTCAAAAATACTGACCAGGGGTCAGACATGTTCTATAGGCTTAGCCCCACTGAAAGATGGTGTACTTATTTTTTAATTTACCTTTTTTTAAACTTTTTTTGTGGTGTGTTATGAATGTTTGGGATTGTCATCTATATTTGGTGGTGTGGGTCAGAGTATCTGTCCCTAATCCTCCACACACAACAGCTTGGAATTACAGTTCTGTTACCCCGCCCCAAGGCTCCATACTGCCACACAACAAACTGCCGGTAAGCAGCATACCGGAACTGTCTGTTGTCCTCTCCGGGATTGGGTACGTCCTGCTGAGCCCTAATGTCGTTCCAGATCCTCCTGGCCAGGCGAAGGACACCCTCATGGGGGATGTAGAGGTCCACATGACGTAGCAGGGAAATGCAGTTCTGTGGTGGCTGGCCACAGCACTTTCTTTCCACGTCAGTGGGCATTTCCCTGCACCTCATGCAGACACACCACTCAGGTTGATTGGGGTCCTGGCCAGGAGGACCTGGTGGAGGAGCACTGACCATTAGATCAAATATGAGGCTGGGATCCCTCAACAGACATCTCCCCAGAAGCTCCCGACACTGCTGCAGGCTCAAACACTGAATTCTGGCCTAGAAAGACAGTAGATCAGGGAAAAAGTATTACTTTATTTATGAACAATAATGATCATAATGTGGACATAAAGTATGGACATGTTATATTTTGAGATACCTGTTCATCTGATATCCGTCGAGCTTGTAGTTGTTGTACTCTGCTGAAGTCATCTTCAGCCAGAGGGTCTTCAAGCTGACTCTGTCCTCTCCCCCGGCCAGACCCTCTGCCACGTCCACGTCCATGTCCACTAGCTCTCCCTCTTCCTCTCCCTCTTGCTCGTCCATTCGTAGCCGGCTGCTCCACGACGGTGCTCTGTCAGTAATAGATATGTAACAAATGTAAAATTACCATTTCCATTATGAATAACATGATCATGGTTTTATTTATTTTCAGATGTGTAAAGTTATCTATACAGACTAAAAAACAGTAAAGTTAGAAAGATAGCGTTACTGAAACTTGAAGAAGCAACTGGCCGTTGGCTAACGTTAGCCAGCTAGCTATGCTATAGATTGAATAAAACATTGGGCTACGTTGTTTCTAAAGTTTAGCTCATCATTTCGTCTAGAAAATAAACAATTGCTTTTATTCAGTCTATAAACGAAACACTTCAAATGCAGCAAAGTCTTACAATACTTTAGCTTTTGTTGACGTCGGTCTCCAGCGTTATTTTACACTAAGCATAAATACTGTCTGTTGTCATATGTTCAAAGTTGTCCGTGGTAGCTAAATGTGGTCTGTGACAAAGTATTTTTCTCACCTGTGACTCAGCCATGGTAACTGTTGATGTCGTTAGAAGATGATGTTACCATGGTAACTGTTGATGTCGTTAGAAGGTAATGTGTAGCTCGCTGCGGTAGCCTCCTCAGATGTAGCGAGCACGTATGAAGCGCGTGCATATGCCCGTTCTCGTGTGGGGGGAGGGGCTTCGGACAGAGAGGGGAGAGTCGAGAGAGGAGAGAGAGGAGAGAGCTGCTCAAGGGGATGCAGGATTTTGCGTTTTCCGGATTTCTACGCACTGCAGCTTTAATACCAACCATATTCTTGAAAAGAAGCATTATTTTGAAGAAAAAAAGATGTATGTAACAAATAACCAACTGAGTAGAGATTGTCAACTGTGAGTGTATTGTAGTAACACGCTTCAAGTGTCAACCCAAACTAGCCAAATTTTTCAGAATGTGTGACAACATCAAAGGACGATGACATCACATCAAAGGACGATGACATCACTGTAATACATAAAACGATATGTATGAATATTCAAAATGATATATGGAAAACTAAATTTAAAATTGTTTTTTAAATTCTTATGTTGTTCACCCAGGGCGAGGCTCAGCCATTGCACTGCGGTTGTGCTGACTCCTGTGAATTCCCCAAATGTGGGAATCTCAACTGCATAAGTTCTGGTAGTGGGGGACTGCGTTCGCGCTCTCCCCGGATCATTATGTCCAAGTTAAATGAAAGGAGTCCTCGGCTGCGATAGACTTAAATGTGCTGCGCAGCATGCTAATATCCAGCTTCCTAGTCAGTGTAATTGTGGCAATGTTCATTCTGAGGCCTTTGGATTCTTTTGCAGTATGTCCAGAAAACTGACTGTGTTGCTGTGCAGCAGTGTCTGGTGTACGCTGTGAAGCTGTGTGTTGAGCAATGCCAGTTGCCCGTGATCCCCATGGCAGCAAGAAGTGGGTGTGGTCTTTTGGATGGGACCAAATCATGCCAGTATCTTCACTTTAGCTTTAAAACTGAGCCCGCTACAACCTAAAAATCACAAGTTGCTTGAATGCATTAAATAAATGAGTGGAGTTGAAACAAGTCAGCGTTAATGCATTATTATTGCGTTAACCTTAACAGACCTAATAACAGAAAAAAACAGATCTCTTTTAATATGTTTCTTCTATCTGATTTGCTTTCATTTGAAATGTCCTCAGAAATTCTATTAGCAAAACTACACGCAATGTTCCCTTTATAAATCACAGTCCACCTGGAAATGTGCGCACATTGATCCGCCTCATATCCCGCCCACTACACGCCCACTTTCAACCATAAATGGTCGATGCAAAGCACCTCATGAATGTTTCTGCATGTGAATGAGCCTGTTGATCAGTGGATCTTTACGGTGAATCACGGCGACTACCGAGAGGAAGACAGAGAAAAGGAGTTTTTCTGACACAGAGATGGAGGAGCTTGTAGGTGAGGAGGTCTCTGAACACTCGTTCCCTCCTGATTCTCTCATTCACGTCACGTAGTCCTCACAGTGACGGTATATCCACCAGCACCATGCAGCATGTTCCGAGTCTCACCGCTGTGTTTATATCTTTACAGCAATCAAACTGATCCATTCACTTAAAATGATCAAGACAATCAGTAATATCCCCCACCTGGATATCATTAGAAAAAGGAAGTTTGACAGGTGTACACTATTTATTTATTTAAGTTTTTATGGCGAACTTGTCCTGCATTATGATTAGGACTGATAATGATAATGAGGATATGGAGAGTAACGATTGTGTGACAGCTGTCACTGGCTTCATTTACACACTTTGTTAATTTACACTCTCCATACTGGTGAAGATGTGCCGGGTGGAGGTGACTGGAGGAGGCAGAGTGGCGCACCGCGGTGGCGCACTGGAGACAGTCTGATAGTTGCATCGGATAGTTGTTTTCATTTTGTGTATTTATACTGTATCTGTCCATATCTAATAAACCATACATAAATTAATAAGTCATGTCATCACTGCAGCGATTTTACACAACAACTTTATGAAAACTAATATGGTACTTGGTGATATCTGCACACTATTAGAAGATATTATTAAAACTATTGGCGCTCTGTTCTGCCATTCTTTAATGCTATTTGATATAATCTTGGATTTCTACAACCTGACTGCCAGTGTCGGTAGTCCGGCCCGATCTCCTCTGAGCTCCAGAGGTGGAGGACGTGATGGAGACAGCGCTGATGAGATATTGAGCGGAATTTGCTTTGAGATTTTAGTTGATCTTTCACATTTGTAAGGTGCTTATGGAATAGTTATGGCCCACTAGCGCAAAGAACACTGCTGTTTTAAATATTTATGATAAATTGGATATAAGTATGAAGTGAAGTTAAATGTGTGAGAGGCATCATTATAGGTATAATGACATTTAATGTCTACAGTCTGGCTTCAATTCATCTGCGTCTCCAGTTTCCCCTGCCTCGGTGCCTCCATAATGTGCGTACGCATGGGTCAAAGTTTCCGTACCGGTGCGCACATTCTCCCGTCAAGTTTGTTTTTATAGATCACAACTGTTGCGTGGGAAGTGGCGTACGCACATTTCAGGCCCCGATTTGTGCGTACGCAACGGTTATAAATGAGACCCCAGGTCGTGATCCATTGTGGTCTGCAAAACAGAAATAAACAATGGTGACTTTTAGTATAGCAATTTAAAGAAAATGAGCAAAGCAGGCTGCCAGTTTCATGAATACATAGAACAATCAGACACTGTGGAACGTATTTTCTAGAGCATTCAATGTGTTTAACACCACAAAGTTGAGTAGTAGGTTTTGACATTGTAAAGAGGAGGTAACAGAAGTGTGCTCTGCTGCCACGTCATGTTTACATGGGAATATGTCCTCCATACTTAATAATAGGTAAGGCATGCTTCAACACCAGTCTACAGGCTTTGGACGTGTGAAACGAGTCATTGTCATTTGGACTTGAAGAAGGAAAGGGGTAAAATTACAGATAATCTAAAAGTAAGGAAGGTGTTAATTCCTGAGTGAATATGTTTATTGTAGTCGTCAATGCACTCTCAATGCCTAGTGTGTATTTGTAACATTACAGTAGCACATCATACAGTTCAAACACTGTAAACATGATACAGCACATGTAAACATTATATTTAAGAATTGCATAGGTCTGCACTACAAGTTAGCATGGCGGGCTAGGCAAGTAAAAGCCATATCAACCACATGTATTACCAGGCTTTAGTGTCAATATATTTCGATAAGCTATTAACAAAAATAATAATAATAATATTTTGACTTTAAAGTAGTGGACAAATTCTTGTACCATGTAGTATAACAATACTGCAGGACACTCATAATCACAGAAGTAAAAAACAAGAATTTGTTTACTTGCCCCATGAAAAGAGTGATAATACAACTATCGGAATTGATATCATTGGGTCGTCCTCAGACGAGCTTTCAAGCGGAGCTTCCAGCTGTCTCAGTCCATCATACATCTGGCTAGCTCGCCAGCACTGTCCAGCATCTCTCCTCAGTACGTCCATGTGTGTTGGTGTGGGACGTCGCTGTGATCGATTGCCCCTGCATTGGTTCCCACAGCATCAGCATGCTTGCTGGGAGTTCTTGATGTCTTTGGCAGTGACCGAGAAGTGTTATTCTCCAGGCTGCCACATTGTCACTAAGTGTTGGTAATCCCTCGTTAGTCTTGGTAGTACCTCGTTAGCAGTTGGTGTCAAGCAGGCACCGGACGCGGTAGCAGATGCAGCCACAATACCGGAGACATCCAGATCCAGGTGAAACCCCGCTCCAAGTGTACCCCTGCTCCAGGTATAACCTCGCTCCCGGTGTGATCCCGCTCCAGGTATGACCTCGCTCCTGGTGTGACCCCGCTCCACGGTTAGCTGCGAGACAAGGAGGCATAAGGACTCCCAGGGAGGAATGAAGTTAGTAACAACATGGAAATGGGACATGAGTATATACAGAAGGAGAGGGGAGCTCAGTGTGTCATAGGAAGTCCCCTGGCAGTCTAGGCCTATAGCAGCTTAAGTATAAGCGTTATCAAAGAGGAAAGTCTTTAGCCTACTCTTAAATGTAGAGACGGTGTCTGCCTCCCGGACTGAAACTGGGAGCTGGTTCTAGAGAAGAGGAGCTTGATAGCTGAAGGCTCTTGCTCCCATTCTACTTTTGGAGACTCTAGGAACCTCAAGTAGTAACCCTGCATTGTGGGAGTGCAGTGCTCTAGTGGGGTAATAGAGTACTATGAGCTCTTTAAGATATGATGGGCCTGACCGTTTAGCGCTTTGCAGGTGAGGAGGATGATTTTAAATTATATTCTTGATTTTACAGGGAGCCAGTGCAGAGAAGCTAATGCAGGAGTTATATCATCTCTTTTTCTAGTTCTTGTCAGTACACGTGCTGCAGCATTCTGGATTAACTGGAGAGTCTTAAGAGACTTATTGGAGCAGCCTGATAATAAGGAATTGCAGTAATCGAGTCTAGAGGTAACAAATGCATGGACAAATTTTTCTGCGTCATTTTGACACAGGGTGTGCCTGATGATCTGTGCAATGTTACGTAGATGAAAGAAGCAGTCCTTGAGGTTTGTTTTATATGGGAGTTAAAGGACATATCCTGATCGAAGATAACTCCCAGATTCCTTACGGTGGTGCTGGAGGCCAGGGCAATGCCATCTAGAGTAACTATATCATTAGATAATTTGTTTCGGAGGCGCTCAGGGCCAAGTACAATAACTTCAGTTTTGTCTGAGTTTAACATCAGGTAATTGCAGGTCATCCAGGTTTTTATGTCCTTAAGGCATGCTTGAAGTTTAGTTAACTGGTTTGTTTCGTCTGGCTTGATCGATAGATATAATTGGGTATCATCTGCATAACAATGAAAGTTTATGGAGTGTTTTCTAATAACATTGCCTTAGGGAAGCATATATAAGGTAAATAGAATTGGTCCAAGTACAGAACCCTGTGGAACTCCGTGACTAACTTTGGCGCGCATGGAGGACTCATCGTTGACATGTACAAACTGAGATCGATCTGATAAATAGGACTTAAACCAACTTAGTGCAGTTCCTTTAATGCCAATTAAATGTTCCAGTCTTTGTAATAGGATGTGATGGTCAATGGTGTCGAAAGCAGCACTGAGATCTAGCAAGACAAGTACAGAGACAAGTCCTTTGTCCGATGCCATTAGAAGGTCATTTGTAATTTTCACTAGTGCTGTCTCTGTGCTATGGTGCACTCTAAATCCTGACTGATTATCTTCGAATAAATGATTGTTCTGTAGAAAGTCACACAGCTGACTGGCAACTGCTTTCTCGAGTATTTTGGAGGTAAAGGGAAGGTTAGATATAGGTCTATAGTTGGCTAGGACCTCAGGATCGAGAGTGGGCTTTTTAAGAAGAGGTTTAATTACAGCTACTTTAAAGGACTGTGGTACATACAGTAGCCTGTTAGTAAAGACACATTGATCATATCCAGTAAAGAGGTGCTAACTAGAGGTAAAACTTCTTTAAGCAGTCTAGTTGGGATGGTGAAGTCAGTTTGTGGAGATCGATAGGAGAAAAGCAGTCTAAATATATATCAGGTTGTACAGCTGTTTCTAAGGTTCCTAAATTTGAGGATAAATTGGTACCAGTTGACGGTAGGAGGTGATTGATTTTGTCTCTAATAGTTATGATTTTATCATTAAAGAAACTCATGAAGTCACTACTACTGAGGGTTGTAGGAATACATGGCTCAATAGAGCTGTGACTCTCTGTCAGCCTGGCTACAGTGCTGAATAGAAACCTGGGGTTGTTCTTATTTTTCTCTATCAATGATGAGTAATGGGCTGCTTTGGCATCACAGAGAGCCTTCCTATATGTTTTAAGACTATCTTGCCAGACTAAATGAGATTCTTCCTGTTTGGTGGAACGCCATATCCTTTCCAGTTTCCTCGATGCTTGCTTTAATTTGCGTGTTTGAGGTTTATACCATGGAGCTGACTTCCTTTGTTTTATTAACTTCTTTTTTAGAGGGGCAACAGAATCAAGTGTGACTCGCAGTGAGTCTGTAGCACTATCTACAAGATGATCAATTTGGGTAGGGCTAAAATTAACATACGAGTCCTCTGTTATATTGAGACATAGTATTGAATTTAATGCTGATGGAATCGCTTCCTTAAATTTAGCTACAACACTATCGGATAGACATCTAGTGTACACACTTTTGTCCGATGGTGTGTAGTCTAGTAATAAGAATTCAAAAGTGATTAAATAATGGTCTGATAAAAGAGAGTTCTGTGGAAAAACAATTAAATGTTCAATTTCAACGCCATATGACATAACAAGGTCGAGGGTATGGTTAAAGCGGTGAGTGGGTTTATGCACGTTCTGCGAGAAACCAATTGAATCTAATAAAGAGATAAACGCAGTACTGAGGCTATCATTAGCAACGTCCACATGAATATTAAAATCACCTACTATAATGACTTTATCTGTTTTCAGGACTAAGCTTGATAGAAACCCTGAGAATTCAGATAGAAATTCAGAATATGGGCCTGGAGCGCAGTACACTATAACAAATAAAATTGGCTATAGTGTTTTCCAGGTTGGGTGTGAAAGACTAAGAACAAGGCTTTCAAATGAGTTATAATTTAGTTTAGTTTTAGGATTTATTTATAGACTTGAGTCGAAAATGGCTGCAACTCCACTTCCTCGGCTGGTGTCTCGAGGAATGTGAGTATTAATATGACTCGGGGGAGTGGATTCATTTAGCCTGACATATTCTTCATGACACAGCCAGGTTTCAGTAAGACAAAATAAATCAATGTGATTATCTGATATTAAATCATTTACTAGTAGAGCTTTAGATGACAGAGGTCTGATATTTAAGAGTCCACATTTAATTCTCCTGTTTTGTTGCTTTATTGCGGTGCTAGTGTTAGATTTTATTAGATTGTTATGTTTAACTCCTCTTCTGTTTACTTTTGATTTAATTAATTTAGGTGGGGCAGACACAGTCTCAGTTAGGTTTGGGGTTAAGCTATGGGTGGGTAACTGCTCTAGTGGAAGCACAGAGAAGTGTGTAAGACTACAGCTCTGCGTCCTGGAATGACCTCTGGTTTGTCATGGATTTGTTCCACCAACAATCTTGGTCAGATTTCTGGATAAGAGAGCTGCACCATCCAAAGTAGGATGAATGCCGTCTCTCCTAATCAGACCAGGAATTCCCCAGAAAGAGTTCCAATTGTCAATGAAGCCCACATCGTTTGCTGGACACCACCTCGACAGCCAGCTGTGGAATGACTTCATGCGGCTATACATGTCGTCACTGGTCAAGTTGGGGAGGGGGCCAGAGAAAACTGCGGAGTCCGACATTGTCTTTGCGTATGCATACACCGACTGAACATTAACTCTAGTGACCTCCGATCGACGTAACCGGGTGTCATTACCGCCGACGTGAATAACAATCTTACTGTATTTACGCTTACCCTTAGCCAGCAGTTTCAAAACGGATTCAATGTCGCCCGCTCTGGCCCCCGGGATGCAATTAACTATGGCAGCTGGCTTCGCTAACTTCACGTTCCGCAAAATGGAGCTCCCGATAACCAGAGTTGGTTTCTCAGCGGGTGTGTCGCTGAGTGGGAAATATCTGTTAGAAACGTGGAGTGGTTGGTGGTTAACCGTGGGCTTCAGCTTACGACTACGCGTCCTTCGGGCAGTCACCCAGCCTCCCGGCTGCTCAGGGGTTGCCGGGGGACAGCTAGCAGAAGCTAAGCTTGGCCGGTCCGCACCGGCTAGGGGCTGGCTAACTACAGAAGAAGCTAAAGCTAAAGTGCAGAACCGGGCTTCTAACTCGCTAACCCTAGCCTCCAATACAGCGAATGCACTACACCTAATACATGTACCATTAGCTCTAAAGGAGGCAGAGGAATAACTAAACATGACACACAGAGCAGGGGGGGGGGAGAGCAGGAGAAGGAGGAGAGGGAGAGAGAACAGGAGAGCAGGAGAGAGCAGGAGAAGGAGAAGCCATCGCTAACGGCTAAGCTACTGCTAAGCTACTGTTATGCTACGGTACGATAGCCCAGCTAGCGTTAGCCGAGCTGAATATGTGTGGTTAAGTCTCTAAAAAGGAGCGAGTTGTGAGTGCTTAAGCAGAACTAGTGTAGATATAAATGTAGCGGGTAACACAGCCCAAAATCAGCTCATTCCCTGTCACTTTTCGAGTCCATTTTAAGGATTAATAATAAATTAATAATATTAATAGAATTATTATTATTAATAAGAATTATCAATTAACATTAATAATAAACGGGGCACCACCCTGGAATCAGGGACCAAATACCAAAACGTTAATACAGTCTCAAAAAGGGGTTGTGCACTCCAAATGCCAGTATTTTAACACTACTTTACATTTATGAGATGAACAGTGAAGGGTGAATCCGAGCACTGTCTCTCACAACCAGTTGTTATTACAACACAAATGCACAATGATCACAGACAACTGCTATTTAAAGTAAAACCAATTTATTTAAATATAGCAATATCAATCAGTAATCAACAACACTCTAACACCATCAATCTATAATCAATAGTACTTAAGCAGTAGTAATTAATAATCAACAATACTCAGAAAACAAACGGATAGCTTACAAAGCAGCTCTAAGCACTACACTAGAATCAACGTGTGTGTGTGTGTATGTGTGCGTGTGCGTGTGCGTGTGCGTTTGAGCGAGCAAGAGGAAGCACGAGGTGGACGTGACCACGCAATTGGTTATGTCACGTGAGGGGTTGCTCCTAATGGCGGACGACGCCGCGAAAGTAAAAGGCAACACACAAACGGGAACGTGAGTCCCCACTTTGCCAGTAAAATGGGTATGTGTGTGTGTGTGTGGGGGGGTTAGCAGAAGATGGAAAAGTAAGGTGCGCTCAGAGTGCAGCAAAAGAGGTTCTAACTGCCACGGAAAAGACGTAGTAGCTGTATTATTATCACTCAGAAACCCAGCAGGCGAATTCACGTTCGTTGGCCATGCACTGGTCTTTTAACTGATAAAATACAGTTACAGATCTTTACCGTGGTGGCAGAAACTAACACAAGAAAACCCACGGCGTGGGGCGCACTGTAAACACAGTAAACAAAGCAGCAACAGGAATCCTAACTGCTGCGAGAAAGATATAATAGCTGTATTATTATTACTCAGAAGCTCGGCAAGCAAACTTAGGTTTGTCGGCCGTGCACTGGTCTTTTAACTGATAAAACACAACTATGTTCTTTAACGTGGTGGCAGAAGCTAACACAAGGAAATGTCCATGGCGTGGAGCACACAGTTAACAACAGTCAACAACAGTAAACAAAGCAAAGCAAAACAAGCGGACTCAGCGGTCCGTACATTCAACACAAATAAACAACAGTTATAAACTGATTGTAACGCACAATTTAACTAGTCTCTGCCCAGACACAAGCCTCTTACTTGGAACGCTTCTCCGAAGCGATTATGGTGTGTATCGTTCGTTAATTGGTCCGGCGGCGTTGCGCAAGCTCGGGCAATAACGGGCCGTTATTATGCTCGTCAGCTGATGAACGGCGGGGCTGGTTCTCCGTGTGGCAGCAGAGGGAAAGCAGCCAGAGTTAACTCAATGAAGAAAAAGGCGGTCGTCTTTTTCTTGGTGAAGAACGGGGTCCGTTTCTTCCTTCTGCAGGGATGAGGGATCTAAATGTCTGATGGACACAACAATAGCTTAACTCGTCCAGCGAGGTCAGGAACTGTGGCTAGGTCTTAAAGGGGAACGCTGCAGCGTTGGTACCTCCTGGAGCAAACAATGTCGCAATGGAAAGGGACGTCCTTAAAGGTGCGCTCTGCTTATATCTCCGGTGAGATTGTGGGCATGTCACCGGAAAGACCCCACAGTTCCTGTGAGCCTCATCCAATGGGAGACCCCTGTTTTGATTCAAATGAAATCTCACACCCAGGTGGGAGATTTCAAAGAGCTGGCGGTTATTCTTTGTTCCTTTGATCAGGCTTTTGATCTTACATGTAGGCCTGTCTTAAGGCTCCTTGACTTGTAGGCTGCTCTTTGTCCCCAAAGACCTGGTGAGGTCCCAACATTGGACAAATGTGATAGCTAAAGGCATCCGAAGTGTCCATCCATTCGGTGGCTTTGGTTTGAAGCGGCTCCAATGATAGGCTCCAAAAAAACTAGCCCACTGTTTACCTGCACTGGATACTGCCGTTTTGATGACTTTCGTGTTCAGGTACATGTTAAAGTGGAAAGTGAGTTGTTCCTCAAGGCTATTGTCTACTTCAAGGGGGGCATTGTGCGGCAGCGCCATTAAGAGTTGAAACGGAGACCGATAAGGGCTGAAGAGAGAAGGACGACAGCTGACACTCTCAGCTCGAAACTCCTAAAGAGCATATATTTGCAAAGGTTAGATAAGTTGGAGGAGACTGTTGTGGAATCTGCCAGCAACCACAATAGTAGCACAGCAGCTGTAATAACTAATACAAGTAGGACTAATAACAAAAGTCAATAGCAGTGGATATAAAAGAGATGAATTGATATCATTTGGTCGTCCACAGACGGGCTTTCCAGCGGAGCTTCCAGCTATCTCAGTCCTCCATACGTCTGGCTAGCTCGCCAGCACTGTCCTGCATCTCTCCTCAGTACGTCCATGTATGTTGGTGTGGGACGTCCCTGTGATCGATGCCCGTGCGTTGGTTCCCACAGCACCAGCATGCTTTCTAGGAGTTCTTGATGTCTTTGGCAGTGACCGAGAAGTCTCATTCTCCAGTCTGCCACTTTGTCGCTTAGCCTTGGTAGTCCCTCGTACAGACAGAATTAATTAATGATGGTAGCAGTTGGTGTCAAGCAGGCAGCAGACGCGGCAGCAGTGCAACCACCATCCAGGTGACATTTAGATCCAGGTGTAACCCCTGCTCCAGGTATAACCCTGCTCCAGGTGTAACCCTGCTCGATGGTTACCTGCGAGACAAGAAAGCACAAGGACTCCGTGGAAGAAATGAAGTTAGTAACAATGAATGGGACATGAATATATACAGAAGGAGAAAGGAGCTCAGTGTGTCATAGGAAGTACTCGGCAGTCTAGGCCTATAGCAGCTTAACTAGGGGCTGGTCCAAGACAGCCCTAACTATAAGCGTTATCAAAGAGGAAAGTCTTTAGCCTACTCTTAAATGTAGAGACGGTGTCTGCCTCCCTGACTGAAACTGGGAACTGGTTCCACAGAAGAGGAGCTTGATAGCTGAAGGATCTGGCTCCCATTCTATTTTTGGAGACTCTAGGAACCTCAAGTAGTAACCCTGCATTCTGGGAGCGCAGTGCTCTAGTGGGGTAATAGGGTACTATGAGCTCTTTAAGATATGATGGGCCTGACCGTTTAGCGCTTTGCAGGTGAGGAGGACGATTTTAAATTATATTCTTGATTTTACAGGGAGCCAGTGCAGAGAAGCTAATGCAGGAGTTATATCATCTCTTTTTCTAGTTCTTGTCAGTACACGTGCTGCAGCATTCTGGATCAACTGGAGAGTCTTAAGAGACTTATTGGAGCAGCCTGATAATAAGGAATTGCAGTAATCTAGTCTAGAGGTAACAAATGCATGGACTGATTTTTCTGCATCATTTTGAGACAGGATGTGCCGGATCTTCGCAATGTTACGTAGATGAAAGAAGGCAGTCCTTGAGGTTTGTTTTATGTGGGAGTTAAAGGACATATCCTGATCGAAGATAACTCCCAGATTCCTTATGGTGGTGCTGGAGGTCAGGGCAATGCCATCTAGAGTAACTACACACGTAGGCAAAATTGTTGGTACCCTTCCGTTAAAGAAAGAAAAACCCACAATGGTCACTGAAATAACTTGAAACTGACAAAAGTAATATAAATAAAGATTCACTGAAAATTAACTAATGAAAATCAGACATTGTTTTTGAATTGTGGTTCAACAGAATCATTTTAAAAAACAAACTAATGAAACTGGCCTGGACAAAAATGATGGTACCCCTAGAAAAGATTGAAAATAATTTGACCATAGGGACATATTAAAGCTGCAGTGCGTAGAAATCCGGAAAACGCAAAATCCTGCATCCCCTCGAGCTGCTCTCTCCTCTCTCTCCTCTCTCCGCTCTCCCCTCTCTGTCCGAAGCCCCTCCCCCCACACGAGAACGGGCATATGCACGCGCTTCATACGTACTCGCTACATCTGAGGAGGCTACCGCAGCGAGCTACACATTACCTTGGTGTGTGGAGGATTAGGGACAGATACCCTGACCCACACCACCAATATGTGGGCTTTATCCCACGCAGGCTCTGAACCCTCCCCCCCCCCCACCCCCTGTGTGATGTGATATTTTTGTATAGAGTATTTACATTTGACTTATTGTTATTCTTGCCATTTTTTTTTGTAAAAATAAATCCATTGAAGGATGACCACCTGCTTTTTTTGTTCACGACTGCCAGTGTCAATACCATGCAGTAAAATAATTCAGCTCACTTGGGTAACACTTTTATTACATTCAAAAATATAGATGACAATCCCAAATATTCATAACACACCACAAAAAAAGTTTAAAAAAAGGTAAATTAAAAAATAAGTACACCATCTTTCAGTGGGGCTAGGCCTATAGAACATGTCTGACCCCTGGTCAGTATTTTTGAGTGGTGGCCATAGTAGGGGTGTAGGTGGGGTCGACTCAGGTGAGGTGTCGCAGGGGTCACATCTTCTCCTATGGTCGGCTGTTCACTTAGGTAGTCCTTGGCCTTGCGAATGAACAAAGAATAGCATGTTAGAATTTTGAAATCAGTTGTTTAGTTTTGACTATAACGTCACACATGTAGGCCATATATATATATAGGCTGTAATATTTTTTAAAAGGCTGCTGTTATGCATATATAATAACTTATTTAGCATGCAACTCTATGCTGGTCTTTTGTTGGTTGAGAAGTTTCTTACTCTGCCTCTCATGCTATAGTACCATATTATTTCAATGACAACATGTCAATGCGTCTCTTTTTGTGTGTCAATGCGTGATGTCTTTACATTATCATAAATTATGCCTTTCATATAACATCTCTGTAGTCGTCAAAAAGCTGATTGTAATTAACAATATCTATATGCAACCTTTATCAACTAAAATCAGAATCAGTGTAATGAGAAACTATTTTGTGAAGGCTGCAAGGGTTAGTGTGAAAACATGCAATTTGGGTTTCTGGAGAAGGGATGTTGAATGAGGCCCACTGAAAGAACTTCTATACCTTGTCGTCGACTGACTTGTGTGTGCAGTAGCTCCTCTGTGGTTGGAGGTGGAATACCACATAGCACACCATACTGCCACGGGTCATCAGGCCTCTGGCGTCTCACACGCGGCATGCCTCTGTCTGCTGTGGTGCGGCTTCGGAGGATGGCCCTCTGGAGGTCAGGAATGTAGCCATAGTCCTCGTCGACCTTCATTGTGTACAGGCTCCACTTCCGCGACTTCTTGTTGTACAGCTTCCGGTATCTGACATAATGAAATTAGCATATGACCGAAACAGGAAAAGATGGTTATTGAAAAATGAATTTGTGATAAATTTGCAAAACTGCTGCCTGTGCAAGGGCAACATTCATTATAATTATTCATGTATAAATTTGACCTTATATTATAAAACTAATATACTTCCGTTTTAGTGGGTATACTGTTGTCAATTTTAAGAACTTACTCAATGGAGCCATCAGCTTTTCTCTGCACTGGTCGGTGGACATGATGATTATAATCCAAACCAGCAAGCAGGGTGCGAGCTGAATAGATGGGCGGGGTGAAACTGAATCTCTTGCTGGCATACATCAGTATGTGGTTGTGAAAGGACTCAAGTTCTGCTGTAGACCTAAACAGAAAAAAACAAGTATTAGATCTTTTATGTTGTCATTAGTCATTAGTTGATACATATAGTCACCACCAGTGGTGGACAGTAAAAAAATAAAAAGGACTTTGATCAAGTCACTGCATGATTTACAATCATCTGTATTTTAGAGATTTTTCAAAAAGGGACCCACTCTCTGCATGATCTTTTACCAAGATTTACTCACTTTTTTCTTCCCTATGTGGGTTTGTAGGGAGTAAGCCAGGAGCTTCCTTTGTTTGAGTTAAATACTTGTGAACATAAACATTACATGTAAAACCCATGCCCACATACCTAAATCCCAGGTACTTCACTACTTCACCCAGCTAGCGTGCATTTAGCACTATCTCAGTGAGTGCTCTGTGTGCCACAGATCCCTTCTCTATCCATTCCTTGTCCCTGTTGTCCGACAAGGGTCCATGGTGACAGGCGCCAAGAGCCCACTCGTGTTCTCCTGTGACGTGATGGAGTAGGCCAACCCACATGTCCTAAGAGAACAATAACGCATCAGCAATGATCCGACACATTACGCTGAAATGATGTCTGCAGCTGTGAAATATTTCTGGCTCCACAAGTGTAGCAATATAAATAACAGTTCATATAGTACTTACAATGAAGTCGTCATAGGTTGCCGACATTTTGGCACAAAATCAAAAGTGGTTGCACACATCCTTGCTCCAAATGAGTAAAATGGAGCACCCCTTCTGCTGGCTCGTCTGACCACAGAATGAAATGCAAAAACAATCAAAGAAAATGATTGGTGTAAGCAAGTTTTGTGATGAAGTGACAATGAGTTCAAATGAAATACATTCCATAATATTACCTGGTGGATCTTCTTTCCAAGGTTTTTCGATCCGTGCCACATGTCAAGGGTATGGCGAACTCCCCATGACTTATACACACGTAGGCAGAATTGTTGGTACCCTTCCGTTAAAGAAAGAAAAACCAACAATGGTCACTGAAATAACTTGAAACTGACAAAAGTAATAATAAATAAAAATTTACTGAAAATGAACTAATGAAAATCAGACATTGTTTTTGAATTATGGTTCAACAGAATCATTTTAAAAAACAAACTAATGAAACTGGCCTGGACAAAAATGATGGTACCCTTAACTTAATATTTAGTTGCACAACCTTTTGAGGCAATCACTGCAATCAAGTGATTTCTGTAACTCTCAATGAGACTTCTGCACCTGTCGACAGGTATTTTGGCCCACTCCTCATGAGCAAACTGCTCCAGCTGTCTCAGGTTTGAAGGGTGCCTTCTCCGAATGCATGTTTCAGCTCCTTCCACAGATGTTCAATAGGATTTAGATCAGGGCTCATAGAAGGCCACTTCAGAATAGTCCAATGTTTTGTTCTTAGCCATTCTTGGGTGTTTTTAGCTGTGTGTTTTGGGTCATTATCCTGTTTGAGGACCCATGACCTGCGACTGAGACCAAGCTTTCTGACACTGGGCAGCACATTTCACTCCAGAATGCCTTGATTGTGTTCAGATTTCATTGTACCCAAAACAAATTCAAGACACCCTGTGTCAGATGCAGCAAAGCAGCCCCATAACATAACCGAGCCTCCTCCATGTTTCACATTAGGTACAGTGTTCTTTTCTTTGGATGCTTCATCTCTTCGTCTGTGAACATAGAGCTGATGTAACTTGCCAAAAAGCTCCAGTTTTGTCTCATCTGTCCAAAGGACATTCTCACAGAAGCTTTGTGGCTTGTCAATATGCATTTTGGCAAATTCAAGTCTCACTTTTTTATGATTTGCGTCCTCCTCGGTTGTCTTCCATTAAGTCTACTTTGGCTCAAACAGTGACGGATGGTGCAATCTGACACTGATGTACCTTGACCTTGGAGTTCACCTCTAATCTCTTTGGAAGTTGTTCTAGGCTCTTTGGTTACCATTCGTTTTATCCGTCTCTTCAATTTGTCATCAATTTTCCTCTTGCGGCCACGTCCAGGGAGGTTGGCTACAGTCCTGTGGACCTTAAACTTCTGAATAATATGTGCAACTGTAGTCACAGGAACGTCAAGCTGCTTGGAGATGGTCTTATAGCCTTTACCTTTAACATGAAGGTCTATAATTGTCCTTCTAACCTCCCGAGACAACTCTCTCCTTAGCTTTCTGTGGTCCATGTTCAGTGTGGTACACACCATGATACCAAACAGCACAGTGACTTCTTTTGACCCTTTAAATAGGCAGACTGACTGATTAAAAGTTTGAAGACACCTGTGATGCTATTTACAGGACACACCTTAGTTTAAAGTGGCAGTAGGCAACAATATTTTGGCATAATTTGGCAAAAATTCCATAATAACCTTTCAGCATATTGTAATTCAAGTGATCTGAGAGAAGACTACACCTCTGCTCCTCCTCATGGCTCTGTTTACAGGCTTTAGAAAATCTTGCCCGTGACGGCAGACTTTGACCAATCACAGGTCATTTCAGAGAGAGCGTTCCTATTGGCTGTTACACAAAAGGAGATGCGCGTTCATGTCTGGTCTCTGCAGATAGTGAAAGCCTCGGTCAATGGCGGAACAACCTACTGAAAAGCTTGCTATTCCAGCATTGGCAGCAACTGCCTACACCTCAAAACAACCCAAAAAAAGAAAGACAGACTTTTCAAAAAGACAGTCCAAAAGAGAGTCCGACAATAAGCGGAATAAAACGTGAGTCAATATCGGCGAAGCATTTCAGCGGTGGAGAGATCTCCGGGACAGCATCGGCCTCACGTTGGACTCCGAGCTCGCAGTTCTTCTCCTGGACAGGTAAGCTACTAACTTCGTTTTCCTGTAATATCTCAATCTTTTGTACTGATTTGTTTGTAGGTAGCTTTACCGTGAAAGCAGGCGATGAGTAGCCAGGTTGAAAGTACGTTAGCCTTCTGCTAACCGTAGCCCGAGGCTTGCTGCGGCTAATTCAAGTCCATGTTTATGTTTATGTAGCTACTGTAGCTAGATCCTTGAATCACAGTCTGTCATCTCAAAGGGCTTTATAGACCCATAAGTTTACTAAGAAGAATAACGGACGGTAATTCCCATAGAATTGCCGCTATATAACGACGCATCACAGTCAGTAGTACTCGATACAGTAACGTTACTCATACAGTAGTTACTCATACAGTCTCCAACCACTCTGCCCATTCTCCTCTGACCTCTGACATCAACAAGGCATTTTCGTCCACACAACTGCCGCTCACTGGATATTTTCTCTTTTTCGGACCATTCTCTGTAAACCCTAGAGATGGATGTGCGTGAAAATCCCAGTAGATCATCAGTTTTTTTAAATACTCAGACCAGCCCGTCTGGCACCAACAACCATGCCACGTTCAAAGTCACTTAAAGCCCCTTTCTTCCCCATTCTGATGCTCGGTTTGAACTTCAGCAAGTCGTCTTCACAACGTCTAGATGCCTAAATGCATTGAGTTGCTGCCATGTGATTGGCTGATTAGCTATTTGTGTTAACAAGCAATTGAACAGGTGTGCCTAATAAAGGGGCCGGTGAGTGTATATCAGGTTGTACAGCTGTTTCTAAGGTTCCTAAGTTTGAGGATAAATCGGTACCAGTTGAGGGTAGGAGGTGATTCATTTTGTCTCTAAAAGTTAGGATTTTATCATTAAAGAAACTCATGAAGTCACTATATAAATAAATAAATAAATGTGATTATCTGATATTAAATCATTTACTAGTAGAGCTTTAGATGACGGAGATCGGATATTTAAGAGTCCATATTTAATTCTCCTGTTTTGTTGCTTTATTGAAGTGGTGGTGTTAGATTTGATTAGATTATTATGTTTAACTCCTCTTCTGTTTACTTTTGATTTAATTAATTTAATTGGCCGTGGGGCAGACACAGTCTCAGTTAGGTTTGGGGTTAAGTTATGGGCGGGTAACTGCTCTAATGGAAGCGCAGAGAAGTGTGTAAGACTACAGCTCTGCTTCCTGTCTGACCTCTGGTTTGAAGCACTGTTTTAAAAAGTAAGTATGTTGCAAATATCCAACTGAGTAGAGATTGTCAACTGTGAGTGTATTGTAGCAGCACGCTTCAGGTGTCTACCTAAACTAGCCTAATGTTCCAGAATATGACAAGATTAAAGGATGATGACGTCACTGTTATAAATCAAAGAATATGAACATTCTAAATGACATATGGAATACTACATTTAAAATTGTTTTTAAAATTCTTCATCCAGTAGTAAAGATTTTTTATCATAGTTGGAAATCTGGAACAGTTACATTAAAATTTCACGAGAGTATTTATTTTTTTTAAAGTTAATAAAATACTGTATACAGATTAATACCAATCATACACATCCAAAGTGATTTGTATTTTATCAAGTTGTCTAATTTGATCCATATTTGGAGGTTGAGAAGGCCTCTTTTGGGCCGAGTATAGGTCAGAATATGAGCCTAATCTCAGCATATGAAATCAAATCCTGCTCTGATTGACCTGCAGACACTGTGGCCTTGAACAGCACAGAGTGACAAACTAGTGACCCAACAAACTAGTGACAAACTTAACCCTTGGTAAGAGCCCCAAATGCCCCCCAAAGTGAGGCAAAGACGCCAATATAAACGTATTTTAAGTGGACATTTTGTCCACCCTGAACACGCCCGATCTCGTCTGATCTCAGAAGCTAAGCCTGGTCGGGCCTCGTCAGTACTTGGATGGGAGACCGCCTGGGAATCCCAGTTGCTGTAAGCTTTTTCACTACTCTTTACAAACAGCAGAGGGCGCTGCTTCTCTGGTGGAGACTTTGAAAATCAGAGCAGCTTGTCTCTTTTAATAGACTCAATAGAATCTCTATTGATTCTTGAACAGTTTTGATGGTATAATAAATTTGGTGGATTATTTCTCTGTTGTTACAATGCTAATTGGCATTGTATTTTACATCGTTGGAAGGCTTGTTTATTTACCTTCACAATGATGTCCAACTTGAAAGGATCATGCATTTGTGGGATGAGCAGCACAGCTGATTATGTGGGTAGCGCCCAAGAAAAATTTGCCAAAATGCTCTGCCAATGGTAAACAGTGTATTCTCCTGTTGGAATTGACTCTTGTTTCGAGTTGTTTGGTGGATTGGATGATTGAACTTTCCATCAGTAACAAGGAACAAACAAGACATATTGGCAGTTTTACACTTTATTCATTTAATACACCATCAGAAGCCTCAGTAGCGGGTGGAAGATCCATACGCAGCCACAACAGCCTGGCACCTCCTCCTTATGCTGGTCACCAACCTGGTCACACGTTGCTGTGGGATGGTGTTCAATTCCTCAACCAGGGTTCGTTGCAGGTCAGCCAACGAGGTTGTGTTGGTCACTCTAACACGTACAGCACGCCCAAGCTGATCCCACAAGTGTTGAATTGGGTTGAGGTCTGGACTCTTGGCAGGCCGTTCCATTCTCTCTACTCCCACATTGTGGAGGTAGTCTGTGATAACCCTGGCTCTGTGGGGGTGAGCGTTGTCATCTTGGAGGATGAAGTTAGGTCCCAGATTGTGGAGATATGGGATCGCCACTGGCCACAGATATCTCACTGCATTGAGATGACCTTCAATGATGACAAGCCTTGTTTTGCCAGTGAGGGAGATGCCCCCCCCCCACCATGACACTGCCCCCACCAAAAGCTGTTACTCCATCGGTGCAACAATCAGCATAGCGTTCTCCGTGTCGTCTCCATAATTTGACCCTGCCATCCAACTTTCGCAGACAGAACTGCAGAGGTGGGAGGAGTGATATTTGCCCTAATCTGGTCAATCTTTTTTAATAAAGAAGGTAAGGATTTTGTCACAGGCAGAGGAAGAAACGTCTGCAATAGGAGGAAGAGAATTTACAAGCTGATTGATGGTATTAAACCGGATTCTGGGGTTATGTTGGTTGGTGGAGATGAGCTGTGAGAAATACTGGTCCCTGGCTTCCTTTATCTTACAGTTGTATGCTGTCAGTAGGTCTTTCAGGTTATCAAGGTAATTTCAGGTTTAAGTCTGGGTTTTCAGTCCTACGACGGTGGCTTCCTAGTACAAACCTCAGGTAACGTTAAAGATAATGTGTGCTGTAGTTTACAATACATATGCAGTCAGTGGCAGTGCAATAAAACCTTCAGGAGTCTAAAGTCACAACTAATTTACCATAACACTTGTTCATTTACATAAACAGGTAGAAACGCTATATACAGTATGTATAACTGCTTTATCTGCTATTATTCATGCAGTGCTGGTATGTTATATATAAGTACAGCGTGTTAGTTCACTTAATATTGCATTGTTATAAACAAGGTACAATGGATGCTGTGTGTATGTAGTTTTACTGTTTATATTACTATATCAGGATTCTTAACATGTTGGTACATTTGTGTAAACTTTTAGCTGCGACAAGAACGTTGATCCAATCATTGTTCGAAACACATAGTTTGGCAAGGGTATATGCATATAGGTATTACAGTTGATTTAATATGGACACATTACAAAGAGCTAAACTTACATTGGGATGAGGCAAAAGTGTGGTTTAAATATATCATGACTGATGAAGGCCAATGTTTCATATGTACCGTAGTATATTTGCTTTCATTGTTGTGTGCGATACATACATACACAGTAAACTGTCTATCATGTAATTAGACCCAGTGTAAATGACAGACACACTTACATTCTGATGTGATGTTAATTTGGAAACATCAGTGACCGTCATTGCACTTTCTCCTGTTGGTCTTTTGGGCTAAAAGTCAACGTCAGCTGCTTCCAGATTTGACCCTCTGTTGACCACGATCTCAAAGGAGTCAGCAGCCATACCTTTCACAGACAACAAGAAAGACTTTAATATCACTTGTGAATGTAATATGTTACTCATATTCAAAAGTCACCTCGGCCACGTTCATGGCTGTATAAGGACGGTCTCTTCCAACAAGAGTCCAACAGCTCCCCACAGTGAGTTATATGGTAGCCAGAATTGTAAAATGTCACATTCTGTTTTCTACCCACAGTCATCACCTCGAGTATTTATTTCTACGTGTGCCACATCATGCTCAAAACACGGATGTGGCCCGGTAGTAGTTACACTGCTATAAATGGGACAGTTCTGACCTGCATCTCAAATAAATCTACAGGTTCCCAGCTTTCAAAAGATGTACACCACTTCTATCTGACATCTACTGTTGACCTGCTATGTCCCCCTAAAGACCTCCTGTAGCCCCCTAAAAAAGACAAAAACGGGTCTATTGTGGGTCTCAGAGGGCTAACGTCAGTTGTCACTTGTTGCCATGTTAAATATTCACGTATTGTGCAGCCTGATGGTGACACCAGAGTCAGTGCAGCCAGGCATGGCAGAGGCAGCCTCCTGTTATCACTGAGCACTCTATCAAACTCAGACATGTATCTGTATTTTCCACACTAACTGGTAACTTGATTGCTGACGACACAGAGACACCACATGAGGCCAACGTTTTTACACTAACGGCTCCCAAACCTTGTCAGAAGTGGGAACCAAATGTCATATATCTTCCACAGAGATAAACAAAACATTAATTTTGGATCCATCATTTTTTTTTTTTTTTTAAAGGGTTAATTCACAATAATATATTTTCTAAAGTGAGAATTTTATTCAGCATCTTTCAAAAAGCTATGTGGATGCATTTCTTTTTTTAAATGATTTGTCTACATAAAAGTAGTTTCAATAAGAGGAAGATGAAGCTTTAAGATGAAGCTCATGACTTTACGTATACATTGTTGAAATTCATGACATGGTATTTGTAGTGAAACAGGTGTTGTGGGGGACAGAAACACCATGCAGAATAACCTCATATGTCCATCCTGACGGACAAAAGTATCTTTTAATGAGTTCCTAAAAAGATCATTTTTGTGCTTACAGTGTTGTTTCGAAACCACTAGAGGGAGCTAGTGTCAAAGATAAAAGATTAAAGCTTTCCATGAGAAGGCTAAACCTTTGTCTGTTTGCAACAATGCATGATTTATGTTATTTATTATTATATTATTATTTATAGATTACAAGCTGCCTCTGTCATTATGACTGGCAGTATGATTTCCAGTTCTAGTACGTGTTTTCATAAAAGAGAAAAAAGTCTCAAGTGCTCGGAAGTTCAAACGTGTAATGAAGGTGCTCTTTGGGAGTGAACATAAAAGTTCACAGAAGAAGGAAGGTCCAAGGCACTCTTCTAGCAAAAAAAAGTTGAAAAGCCTTTAAAGGGGACATATCGTGCTCATTTTCAGGTTCATACTTGTATTT
This sequence comes from Sebastes umbrosus, assembly GCF_015220745.1. Classification (NCBI taxonomy): domain Eukaryota; kingdom Metazoa; phylum Chordata; class Actinopteri; order Perciformes; family Sebastidae; genus Sebastes; species Sebastes umbrosus. The sequence continues at coordinate 3,700,366 of NC_051269.1, forward strand.
TGTGTTTCTACTAGAACATGTTTACATGCTGTAATGTTCAAAAAACACATTGTTTTCCTCGTACTGTCTGCCTGAATATACCTGTATTCACTCTCTGTCTGAAACGCTCCATTTTAGTGCATTTCAGACAGAGTGGCAACAGAATTGCGTTGCTAGGAAACAGCTTGGGTCCATGTTTACATCCTGTCAGCTGATGTTATTCACATAGACTGCAACAGGAAATAAACTGTAACACATTTAGAATGTTTAGGTTTAAAACTGTGAAATGGTCTAAATATTGTAGATTTGTGACATCACAAATGGACAGAAATCCTAACGGCTTGTTTCAAACGCACAGTTTCTGAATACGGGCTGTGTGTATTTCTCCATGGATTGAGTGTTTTGATACTTTCACAGTATTTATATATCACTTAAACCTGCTTTATGATATAAAAGACATGAAAATCTCACTTTCTACAATATGGGACCTTTAATCAAATCGCTTTTTCATTGTGAAATACTAAAAACATATATAGACAGTGCTGGCGCATTATGAGATGGGTGTGAAACACATCTCAACCCACACATATCTGCAGCCTTCTTCAGGGTGTAGCCCTCAGCACATAGTTTCCCCATTAGTAAACATGAGATGAATGCAAACAGCTGATACTCTAACTGCACCTGACACCTGAGGAAGTAGCCAATAAACTCACAAGTAAAGAATGCAACTGGGTGGCTCTACACCCAAAGGAAAATAATAATAAACAAATTAAAGCTTCAGTTCGTGAAAGTACACAAACTATAAAACACTAAAAATGGGTGAAAATCGCACATTAAATTCAAAATGGCTGACTCCCTGTTTAGTTTTGGGCATTCCTCCAAGAGGCTTTTTTTGTGCGTCTCCACATCTTACATCTGTCTGCCAAATTTCATACATGTAGGTGAAATTGGAGTGAGGGGCTCAATTTTTCCAACTATTTAGGGGGCGCTAGCGAGCCATTTTAAAACACCCGAGCCCGAGACCCTTAAAATATCAAACTTTTCACCTCATCTGACAAGTGTGCCAAGTTTAACAACGTTTTGAGCATGTTAAGGCCGCCAAAAAGGAGATTCATTTGGGAGAAAAAGAATAATCCTTACAGTTTCAATAAGGCCTTCGCTGGCCCGACGTTGTCTGTGCTCGGGCCCTAATTAAGTAAACGTGAATGGACCTTGGCTTTGTCAGCTGCTATTTGCAAAATGAGCCTATACAGTGTGATGCAATACAATGTCATGATGTTACAGGGGGGGTCACAAAAACAACCCATCCCACATTTTATATGGCTGATATAACTGAAGTCGTATGTGACTGTACAGAACAGAGACATGGGCCGCAGCACGTAATGAGAGGAACATCTCACCTATTTGTCACCATATGCAAAAAAAAAACAGGACACCTGCGTCTTCACCGCCAGGGTGGATGAAGACAGGGTGGATAAAGTCCCCTCCACCCACCCCCTCTCTCTACAACCCCCTCTATCTCTCTTTAACCCCTAATTGTCGGTGATCAGGCCCGCGCAGGGCTGACGCGGAGTGGCGGCTTGACAAACGCAATCATCCGGACAGCCGGTGGTTGAAGTGGCCGGTGGTTGGCAGCTGCCCCGGCTCCTCAGCTGGGACCCCACTGCTGCGGGCCCCTCAGGGGTCAACTGGCCACCGGCCACCACTGACTGACTGACTGACTGGACCAGTCTGGGTGCTGGTTTTGTGAAGGAGGGGGACAAGAGCTGTGAGGTCAAAGCCAGGATTCAAGGGAGGTAAGGGGTTGGGGGAGGTATTAGGGGGCTGTTTGTCCAATCACGGGTGACAGGATCAGTTAGTGGGAGGGGGTGAGAGACGATGAAGACGTGATATAGCGAATTATCTAAAAGGGTTTTGAAGAGCACGATCTGGAGCCCTTCCAAATGACTAGCCCTGCATTATGTATTCTAATGGCCGAGGCCCCCAGGGTGGAGCCCGTTCGCCAATGTTGTCAGCGACCAGACCTCGTCTCATCCTGCCAGCCGACCAAACGACAACAATGACCCCCTCAGACTATAGCAGCCCGGCTCTCCTTCAAGCCCTCCTCCGTCTCCGGTGGCGTGGCATGAATCCGGAGCCATACAATTATGCAACGCGGTTTCGGCTATCGAGAGCCCACCGAGAGAGCCCCGACAGATAATTGGCGGAGCCCAAAGCCGCGCAAATGGTTAAGTGTCGACTCCAGTTAATTGAATAATGGGCAATTGCACGCTGCATTTCATTCAGCGATATGCTGCGGGTATAGCAGGGGCAAGTAGAAAGGGAGGGAAAGAATGGAGGAGGGAAAATATTTTGGCACGCTGCGTTTTTTTGCAGCCTGTTATTTCACACTGTGATTCTGTTGCATTTGTTTGGATCTCGAAGCTCGGAGAGAGATCACAGATTTGTATCAACTTGCTGATGCGATTTAAATTGCAAATCATTGTTGAATTTGATTGTTGAAGAGTTTTTTTATTTTCTCTCTTTCATATTTCACAGATCAGAGCAGGCTGCTGAGTGTTTGTGCCCGGTGGCGCAGTTTGGGGCTTCCCTCTGACCCCGTGCAGGCTCGTAAGTCCAGAGTCTCTCCTTTGATCATGGAATGTCACCTCTACTTAGGCCACTTCTTTGTCTTTTTTGTCACCGAGGCCTTGACTGTTGTCATGTTGTCTTGCATTAAATAGAAGGCTTCATGTTGTACACTAAGAGGAAGCAACACTGGCCTTAAGGTAGCCTCCCCCGTGGACCGCACAGGCACAAGTGTAACATTTCCTCTTTAGTAGTCCCTCACTTCACTCGCGGCGCTGTAATCGCATACTTCTTGGCTTCTGACACAAAAAGCTTTTTTTTTCTGTTTCAAATTCCATGCATTTAAAAAAAGAACCAGCTTTTTTTTTAGCTAATGTGAGAGTTCTTTACCGGCTGGACTTGAATATACTTGAGCTGCCTTATTGCTTTTAGAGAATCCCAGTGGAGGGATTGTGCTTGCTGAATCAGTCACTGTATCGATTGCGCTTCCGCAGATGTCTTTCTGCTGTCGCCTGGTAAAGTCAGAATGTGCGGTGCTATTCATATTGACTGATGGATTAAGTGGGCAGTTGAAAGAACACGTATGATTTTTGTGTTTGTGTACTGGCGCCTTTTGTTGATATCGATCGTGTCTTGGCATGAATCCATGCATGACACCAGCATGTTGTTTGATTCTTAATGAAGGCATTTATCACGCTCCGGCGACTCAGTTTACAATCACACATACCAGTCAGAAGCAGACCCTTCAGTTGTGTTCTTACTTAAGAACAAGCACACCGGTAATCACTCTGGTTTCAGTGCACTCTAAAAAGAAAAACACATTTTTAAATGTTATGCTCATTTTCAGGTTCATACATGTTATTTGGGTTTTCACTATAGAACATGTTTACATGCTTTAAAGCTGAAGTAGGCGAGATTGGAGCAAATATGATTAAAAAAAGTTATTTTTATAAAACGCTATATCATGACAGTAGTGCATGAAACAGGTAACCTGAAAAATATCATGTGTCTCTGTGTCCTCCGGTGTCCTCCAATGCTCTTAACGGCATATGCAGGATTTCACAGACCGGAGGAAAACAGGCAGCAAGAGCTGATCTGAGGTCTGCTGTCCATCTGCTGTCTATGAGAGCTGGCTGTCAGTCACTCGCAAACTCCAACCAAACGGTCAAACTAGGCAGCGCTGAACAAATATGAATCAATATTCTGTTACATTAATGCCTATTTCTCCCTCAAATGTTTTCAGAATCATCTTGTAGTGCACGGTTTAGCTGTAAAATGAGAAAGTTTGAGACGCTGCCGCCTTTGTGAAATCTGGTGAAGGAACGCCAAATTCGGGTCAGATGACCGGAGCACAGCCAATAGGAACGCTCTCTCAATGAAATGACCTGTGATTGGTCGAAGTCTCCTGTCACGGGTTAGATTTTCTAAAGCCTGAACACCTTTTTTGGTCTAATATATCCTACTTTCCCACATGAAACTGAAGAAGATACAATCTGAACGCAAGCATATATTCTTATTTTAGAGTTCTAAATCAAGTAGGGAACATGCATAATGTGACCAGTTACCCCATCAGTGGGTAAATTGTCACATTCTATTTCTGAACACATGAACACATATAGTGGCTGTCCACAGTAATTATTGCAGTTAAAAATCTGATTTATCTGGACACATTTTCAACATCTGTGTTTCAACAATGTCTGTAGATGTGCCAAATCCTACACACTGCACCTTTTAAGGTCCCATACTTTAAAAAGGGAGGTTTTTAGGTTGTTTACATTATATAGCAGATTTAAGTGCTATATAACAGTTTGGGTCCATGTTTACTTCCTGTCAGCTGATGTCATTAACATACACTGCAACCAGGAATAAACTGGGACACATTTAGAATGTTTACGTTAAAAAACGCGTAATGGTCTAAAAATTGTATACTTGTGACATCACAAATGGACAGAAATCCTAACGGCTTGTTTCAAACGCACAATTTTCTGAATACGGGTGTATTTCGCCGTATATTGAGCGTTTTGATAGTTTAACAGTATTTATATAGTACTTAAACCTGCTTTATAATGTAAAAGACCTAAAAATCTCACTTTTTACAATATGGGACCTTTAACTGTGCGAGCGAGCAGAGTGGCTCATAACACGTCGGCCTATAGAGTGAAGGAGGAGAGGACGTTTTCCCAGCAGGGCCAGGTCAGGTCAATAGGATTAGCCGTGGCACCGGACATCCCCAAATCAACTGATCCTCCCTAACAACGACACACTGAATTAATGCCACTAGAAAATCGCTGAGTGCAGCCAGATGCGTGATGGTGAAAATGGCTCATTGGTTTGCAGCAGCAGATGATCAAATTAATTTGCTTGTGATTAGCTGGACAAAGAGAGATGCATATTTGACTAGCTTGTGCTATGTGTGTGTGTGTGTGTGTTGATTTATCTTGCCGGCGACGACGTGGGCCTAATTTGATACCTTTTTTGTTTTTCTTTTTTTTTTGCAGATGAATAGAACAATATTAGCGTTTGATTTGGTTGCGGTGTGCATTAGCACACCCAAAGGTAGTCACTCATTCTGTTCACACCCAAAATTGTCTCCGTATATGATTGCACATGCATTATTCTCTGGGACTCACAGTGTGTTTTAAAGGGGACATAACATGCTCATTTTCAGGTCAAGTCAAGTCAAGTCAATTTTATTTGTATAGCCCAAAATCACAAAATGTACAATCTGTACAGGATACGACACCCTCTGTCCTTTACAGTACGACCCTCTCATTGGATAAGGAAAAACTTAACCCAAAAAAAAACCTTTTAACAGGTAGAAAAAATGGAAGAAATGTCAGGAAGAGCAACAGAGGAGGGATCCCCCTTCCAGGATGGACAGACGTGCAATAGATGTCGTATGTACAGAGTAACAACATAATTAAAATACAACATAGACAATCCATATGACAAAAAATAATACATATAATGTGAACATATGTGAGAAGGTGGATCCAGGAGGATGTTAAGCAGCTTCCAGGCGTCGCCAAACAGATAGAGCCAGAGCAACATGACCTCCTCTTCACGCCAGATAGGTAGAGCCAGAGCAACACAACCTCCTCTCCACGCCAGATAGGTAGAGCCAGGGCAACACGACCCTCTCTCACCACCAAACCGGTAGAGCCAGGGCAACACAACCTCCTCTCCATGCCAACCAGATAGAGCCTTAGCAACACAACCTCCTCTCCACGCCATACAGGTAGAACCAGAGCAACACAACCTCCTCTCCACGCCAGATCGATAGAGCCAGAGCAACATGACCTCTTCTCCACGTCAAGATAGATAGAGCCCGAGCAACACGACTTCCTCTCCACCGTGAACCTAGATAGAGGACCATATTTTTGTTTCTAATTCACAGTTGCTTAGTAATATAAACGTATGTTACTCATGCCAATGAGGTAAGAGAGGCTAAATCTCCTGGAGGACGGAGGTCCATGTCTGTCATGTGGAATGAGGCACCACCAGAGAGGCAGAGAGACGTCACAGAATGACTGATGGTCCAGCACAGAGAAGCCTGGTTCATACCTGTATTTGGGGTTTTCTACCAGAACATGTTTACATGCTTTAATATTTAAAAATCTTTTTTTTTTCATTTTACTGTGTGAATATACCTGTATTCACGCTCTGTCTGAAACGCTCTGTTTTAGCACCTGTCTCTTTAAGCCCAGTCTGCTCTGATTGGCTTGTGAGAAAAATATATGGTGCACCTTTGCAAAGGTAGTTGAATCACATGTTTTCAGATCTAGACAGCCCACAAAAAAACTGACTTGGTTGTCTCATTTCACCGTTTGTGGGTTGTAGGAACTCCAGATACCCAAATGTAGGTGCAGAAGCACTGAAAAGGTGAATTTTTTTTACGATATGTCTCATTTAACACTGCAGACCATGCCAGCCAAGTTTGAATTTCTTCTACATCAGATGTTTTGGCCATCTGTGTACATCTACAAAATGACCCATAATCCCAGTGTTGAAAATAAGCGCCCCGGATTGAGTCAGAGGATGGGAAAATGGACTAATATGTACAGTCTTATAACAGAGTCTTTAAACATAGGGTGAAAATTACCGATCACTTTGTTGACTTGAATTGTTTAGTTCCGTTCCGTTCCGTCAGTAAGTGAATGCATCACGGTTCATACCGCCTTACATTCAGCCTGAAGTGTCTTCAGTTCAGTAGTAAAGTTCAATTCAGTACTAAATTAGGCCTATAGCCCACAATAACTGTTTATGAGGTTACTAGCTACATTGTAAAAGTCATGGCTTGCAGCATGGCAAAAACAGGAACATCAAAATAATTAAAGTAACAGGAACATCAAAATAATTAAAGTAAAAAAAGTAAATTAAAACAGGTCAATAAATAAGTACAACTAAAAAAAAGAAAATGAGACAGTAAGACAATAAGCCCAATTTGTTACGTTCTAATGTGTTTTGTTGTTGGCCTATAAAAGCACTGTCAATTTTCAGTATTTATGAAAGATTCTTCTGTTGCCTCATCATTTTAACAGTGGCATACTTTAAATGGGCCTAAATGTGAATGATTACATTCAAAATGTCTGTCGCTGGTGCAATGAAATGTGTCTCCGCTTTTATCCTTGTTCAATTTGTCAATTATTTTTTTATTTATAATTTTCTATTTATTTATTATTTTTATCAATTGATCAATTAATTATTAGTGTATAAAATGTAAAAAAAAAATAATAAAGAAAAAACGCCCATGACCAATTTGCCAGAACCCAAAGACATTCGAGAGAAAACTAGTGAATGTTTGCTTAATCTGTGATTGAAACAATGAATTGGTTGTCCAAATTTTCGGGATCTTACGCCATGACAAGAACAAATGGGATAGTAAAGCAGTGAATACTTTCATCGCAAGCAGCGATGAACGGGCCGTGGCACCTTCCAGCTTGTCGGGTCCACTGGCGGGACGCCGATCGACGCTGCCAGGCACGATGAAACCGGAACTCTGATGAGTGCAATGACGCCCGCCACAAGACTCTACGACAAACGGTTTATGAGTTATGAAAGGGGGCGTGGCTAATGTCTTGAGGCGGAGCTATGTATCTATATTGACATGAAAATGACCTCAGGCCGGGACCCTTATCATGCCTGAGAAATTTGGAGCAGATTTGATAAAGTATGCCGAAGTTACAACAACTTCTTGTTTCATGGTGAATGGCTCAAAATGGCCGCCACGCCACAGTCAGGTGGTTGAGTGAAAACTCACCATTTGAATAACTTGTCATCCTTAAGGTCTTAAGATGGTCCTGACCAAATTTCAAGTCGATCTGATTAAATCTGTAGGAGGAGTTTGTTAAAGTACGCGGCCTATAAAATACTTAAAATGGGAGAAAATTGCATATTTAATTCAAAATGGCTGACTTCCTGTTGAGTTTTGGGCATACCGCCAAGAGGCTTTTTTGTGCGTCTCCACATGTTACATCTGTATGCCAAATTTCATACATGTAGGTGAAACCGTAGCAAGGGGCTCAATTTTTCCAACTTTCTAGGGGGCGCTAGTGAGCCATTTTGCAACATCCAAGCCCGACACCCTTAAAATATCAAATTTTTCACCACGTCTGATAAGTGTGCCAAGTTTAACATATTTTTGAGCATCTTAAGGCCGTCAAAAAGGCAATTCATTTGAGAGAAAAAGAATAATTCCTACATTTTCAATAGGGCCTTCGCTGGCCCGACGTTGTCAGTGCTCGGGCCCTAATAATGGTATGAGCCTTCTTTCAGTCTTCTTGCCTGAGTTTATTTCGAAACAGCAAAATCTTGTAGGACCAGGCCTGCATCACCCTCCTCCTCCTTCTCCACCTAAGGTTGGAGGTTCCCCCCTCAGCTCCTTACCCTGGAGCTACAGACCAGATAGACAGAAGGATGGCTGGAGGTCAGAGAGTGTCGTCTGACAACAGATTAGTGATGAGAGCTCCCTCCCTGCTTAGTTCCCAGCAGCCCACCACTTCCCCCTCACAGCCTCACAAGCACTCTTGGCCAGCCACGCCCCTTGACATGCCGAGGCAGACGGGCAGGCCCATCGCAGGGACGAGCCGCTCACCGCTGTCTTTAAGACATTCTGATGAGGTTCTGGTGGAGAAAGGCTCGGGGGTTGACTCTGTAAAAGAATCTAAATGAGGTGCGAGTGAATGCCGCCGCTGTTCCATTTTAATCTGCGTTCGGCCGCCTCTTGAGTGGCTCATTTCCATGCATCACACCCTGGATTCCTCAGTGCTGAGCCCCTGACACATTCATGGCTTTGAGGTTATGTTTTTTAAGCCAAATCAGGGGTCAGTGACATCATTTTCTTCAATAAACATAATGTCAAATATGCTCATAAGCAATGGAACATTAATGTGTTTTTAAACGTGACAATCTCAACATGTCTAAATTCCATTGTCGCCTGTTCCATTCTCCATCCTTTCAACTGGCTCTCATTTAAAAGCAGGAATAGAGTCAAAGAGTGAGGAGAAGCTACTGCTCATTAACCCCTCAGCACTTCACAATGAGTCCTGGAGGCTCATTGTGCCAGAGGGCCAGTGCTTCCCTAAGGAGGGCTGGATGGGGTGGGGGCTTCTCTATCATCAAGACCAGTCCAAGCCGTTTAGGTTCCTATAAGCAGAATTTTATCTCAGTATAAAATTTGCAATCTGAAGAAAAACCAAGCCAATACAATGAAGACTGATGGAAAAAGTGTGAAACTTAATTTCCTCTTTCTTTTTACCGTTTGCTGTTACAAAGTCCAAATTTAAAAAATGGATGGAGATTATGTAGCCTACAAGACAATTATTGCACATTCTTAAAGGTCCCATATCGTGCTCATTTTCAGGGTCACACTTGTATTTTGTGTTTCTACTAGAACATGTTTATATGCTGTAATGTTAAAAAAATATATATATTTTCCTCGTACTATCTGTCTGAATATACCTGTATTTATCCTCTGTCTAAAACGCTCCGTTTTAGTGCATTTCAACGGAATTGCAACGGAATTGTGTTGCTAGGCGACAGTTTGGGTCCATGTTTACTTCCTGTCAGCTGATGTTATTTACATAGACTGCAACAGGAAATAAACCGGGACACATTTAGAATGTTTACGTTTAAAACCGTGTAATGGTCTAAATATTGTAGATTTGTGACATCACAAATGGACAGAAATCCTAACAGCTTGTTTCAAACGCACAATTTCTGAATACGGCTGTGTGTATTTCTCTGTATATTGAGCATTTTGATAGTTTAAAAGTATTTATAAAGCACTTAAATCTGCTTTATAATATAAAAAGACATGAATCTCAGATTTTATGTTTTTTGTTTACATTTTCATTTTTATTTATCATTGTTGTAGGTCTATGGTACGACGGTACAACAGAGTATTAGGGACACATTCGAGAATAAAGTCATAATATTACGAGAATAAAGTCATAGGTTTACAAGAAAAAAAATGTATGACTTTTTTTCTCTTAAAGCTATGACTTTATTCTCGTAATATTTCGACTCTTTTTCATTTAGTTATGACTTTATTCTCGTAACATTACGACTTTTTTCTCGTAAAGTTCTGACTTTTTCCTCGTAATATTACGACTTTATTCTGGACATGTCCGATTTTTTTTCCAATGTGTTTTCTCAATGTGGTCCTAACACTCAGTAGTACATTTGCTCTTTGGCCCTCACTACATTAGACTTGTATACTATATACTTAGACTATAAACTGTGTTACCTTCATGACAATTCTCAAATGTTTTGCTGCTCCAGACAGATTTCTTTTTTTTTTGCCTAAAATGTCTCTTTTGATAGTAAAGTTTGCTGATCCCTGACCCCTGCTCTAGTTGTTACATAAAATAAAATGCTTGCATTGCTGTCCTACTGACCCATGCATGCAGAGCCTGTAGAGCCGGTATTGTTATCAGATGTTGTGGGAAAGTTGTCTGCTGACTGTAGTGACACTAACTAACCCTGCAGCCTCTTCTAAAGAGAGAGAAAAAGCTGCTGCTAGCTGAGGGGACGATTTAATTGGAATTTCATGTGGGCTAAACTGAGGGGAAAGTGATGTTAGTTAACATTTGGTGGACTTAATTGGTCCCTTTCTCTCCCCTCCTCCTCATCGGCCACTTACGGCCCCTCGCTGAAGCTTCCCGCTAATCTCCCATTTACAATCAATTCAATCGGGTCGGACAAAAAGTTGGCCTCTCTCTTTTCTTCTCTTCCTGTCTCAGACGAGCTCCTTTTGTCTGCCGTAAATTGCCTGAATCCCCGGTGATCCCCCGGTGGCGGAGAGAGCAGAAAAAAGAAAAAGAGAAAGAAAGAAAGAAAGATGTCCTCATGTTGTTGACAGCCGATTAGCGCGCGCTCCCGCTCCCCCCGCCTCTAATCTCCTCCGCATGGGCGCGCGCCTTAATTAAAGCTCCCGTTAGTCAATTAACGTGTTTGTAGATATTCAGCTGGTTGCTCAGATGTTGGTAGAGAGGTGCGGAGGGAAAGATTGCAGAGAAAAAGGGCAACCTATCCGCCTTTGGGTTGTTTACTGCTCCACTCCGACATTAGTGTTCATGCAGCCTGCAGGGAGGACGCATGTGCACTAACGCACGTTGCTGCTGTGTATGTGTGTGTGTGTTTTTCTGTTTCTCACCACACACATCGCTTTAGATAAAAACAGATTTACAGCCTACTAATGTACCTACATATGGTTCCTTCCATGTAAAATGTTAGGCTATACACTATGTGTTAAAATGTGCACACAAACTTCAAATTAATGAATTATCTGCATCAAGGGTCATGTCTTTGCTCTTGTTTCTGCTCATTTTGGAGGTTTTACCGACCTGCAGGGGGAATTGTAGGATAACATTGTGCTCATCTTTCCATGAGGGGCGAACTTGGACTGAGATCCAGCCCGGGACTTTGAGATGGAGAGAGGCCTTTCATCATGCGAGCGGAGCCCGGAGGGCATGGACGGGAAAGTATGAGAATTTGTGGCTGCATGGTCGGAAATCCACAAGAGTGATACTCCGATGTCCGAGTGTAATTGAATGCAGCAGGAGATGACAACTTTCCGTACAGCCTGTCCCGGTCCCGGTCCCGGTCCCGTCCGCACACACACAACGACTGCTTGGGACTTTTTTTTTCCTGCTGAACTTGTGTGTGGTTGCCAACTCCCACTAGTAGAAATATACAATGGCTGCATAATGGATATTGGCGGGTTATTTGTTTTAAATAGGCTAGAGTCGTGTTTGATAGTATCTCAGATTTCAATAAAAACGAGGAGTCCAAACGGGCCAGCAGCCCACGCCGGGGTTGTACATTTAAACTTGTTAAAACTGAATAAATATCTTTATTTTAAAAAAAAAAACAGCAACATTCCTAAAATAAGATTCTACTAATAAATACAATTAATAAACAATTGCGTAAGGAGATAACATTGACACAATTATTATATTTTAGATTGTGTTTTGGCATTTTGCATTTTGCTTTTTGGAATTAGTAGTGACAGAGGAGTTGGTCCGTTTACCATTTAGAGACACCTAGCGCGCATGAGGAGAGAAAGTGAACCAGAGGACATATATATATTTTTTTCTTTTATATAATAATTTTTCCTTTTTCAGTTAAATTAATATAGAAAACAGGATAAAAGGAGGCCTACAAATGTTTGAATGGCTTGGTTACAAATCCTGACCCCTGCAGAGATTTAGCCTATTTTAGAGTTAATCAAACTTTGCAAAAAAAGAAATCCAACAGGGAATGCATCTCAGCTCATCGTCCACTCACATCTCCTCATCACTTCCATCAACCTAGTAGCCTGATTCAAATAGTTGAATTTAAACATCCTTGTTGCAGTTTCATCCCAAATTATTGTCATTCACCCAAGAGGCTTTAGGCTTTTGTTATGGAAGTTCATACAATTATTTTAATTTGAATGTCATTGGAGCTACAATAACGTGATGATACCGCCAACGAAAAAGTCCGTTTTCACTTTATCCAACATATTTCCTTCATTTCCACCCGGCTGGTTATTGCAGACTGACTGATGAAGGTGAGCAGGCATTCATATGGCAGTAGCCCTGCCAGGCCCTGCAGTAGCCCTGCAGTAGCCCTGCCAGGTTTTCTGCAGGACCTAGCCGGCCCGGCTGAGCGCTAATTGGCTGTTAATAGAAAGAGCGCCATTTGGGAGCACGGGTCTGCCTCTCGACAGAATGTGTGCAGGGATAATATTGTTCCAGGAGCCGTGAGGAGAATAACTTGTGGTCTATTAACACGGAGGCCCAGATGAGGAGTTGCGGCCTGAGTGCTCCATTATCTCCTGTTCTGATGAGCGGCTCCGGATGCGACAGTGCACCCCCCTGCACCCCTCTCACCAATCAAGCCAACCCCCCACCCCCCACCCCCCCAGGCCGTTTAGCTGGTTAATGTAATTCGCTTTCAAGGGCCCATGTTATCTCTGATCATTTGCGCCATTACGCCAGAGTCAAGTGTAAATGCTCCCATTATTAAGATCGTGTCTGTCAATAAATGGTGAAACAAAGTGGCTGCAGAGCATACAGTAGAGCCAGGCTGAGTCTATATGTGGGTTTCAAACAACAATTCAAAATAAAACATCCACAAAGTTTGGCTGACAGATGCCTCTAGAGAAGCCTAATACAGGAAAAACGTGAAAAAACATCAGGACCAGTGGCGGTCCCGGCTCCACAAGGTTCGGACGAACACGAAAACAGAAACTCTGCACATCAAACTCATCTGTTCAGGCTGCACCTTGGCCCATGCAATAAAATAAAATATAAATAATAATAATAATAATAATAATAATAATAATAAAATAGATCTCCTATTGTCTCTGTAGCACTTATTATTATTACTATTTGATGAAGTTGATGAATGATTCTTGCACATGGTTGAATGCACTTATTGTAAGTCGCTTTGGATAAAGGAGTCTAAATAAATGCAATTCATCCCGTTACTGATACTGTCATTGGCCCTAAAAAAAATAATATGGTTCATGCAATATGTATTTTTAACAAAACTGCCATCTTGAAGATGTCATCTCATCTGGCAGGTCTGATATATAGATAATTGGTCCTGAGATTTAAAACACAGCAACAAATAAATAAATTAAAAAAATAATAAATACAGCCACATACAAAACAACACAGAGGAAAACAAAATGGTATCAAAGAAATAAGAAAGCATAATTCACACTACAGCTCACAAATCTGGTTTGAAGTTTGAAGTTGTGCAGTTGCTTTTGAAATTTTAATGTTTCCTCGTTCGTTGATTTGTTTTGTTGTCATTGTGTTTGTTTCCTGACATGTTTATAATCTACTTTTTTTTCTGAAAATGTTGTTTCTAAAATGTTGTCTTGCACCAGTTGGCTAAAACCCACACCTAAAAATGTGTTTTCTGAACTTAATCAATACGACTTCCATCAGTTCATTGTTTTATTTTCAAATGCCTTCAAAAAAACTGAAACAAACATGGCTCAAACATTCAGTTTTTTCTTCATAAGTTATAACTTATTTATTCACATTAACATTTTTTTTCTGTGAAATACACAACATGGCAATGATCCACATTTTAAATAACTTTTTATTTCTATTTTCATAACCTATTATTTACAGTTCCATCATGGAAACAGATGAGTCCTCCCCGTGTATGATGCTTGTAATGTCTATCTGGGCAGAACAAAGTCCCTATAATATATGGGACCTATAGTGTGAAGTGTTGTTGTACCTTCAGCACCTGTTCTATATTCCCTACAGTATCACTGCTGGAGCACTTGGACCAGGATCCTAAATTTTATAGGATTACCACTGTTCTTTTTTAAGGGATTACGTCCAATTTTATTGGACTACCCCACCTTCTCTCTGGACTTTCAAAAACTTGTTCAGCATAGCCACAAATGCGGGATATAAGCCAGTCTTGTTGGGGGCATAACAGTCCCGAGCTGGGATATTAAAATGAGTTCTATGGTGAATTAGCAGCATGCTTCAGCTCTGCTGCTCTCTCTCTCTCTCTCCCTCTCTCTCTCTCTCTCTCTGGAGGCCTCTGCAGCTGCGGAGAAGACGCTGTCGTGCAGTTTTCTTATGTGTTTCTTCAGGTCAAAGTTGCGACAGAAGCCTTTGCCGCAGGTGGCGCAGGTGAAGGGCTTCTTGTCGTTGTGCGTGTGCATGTGGAAGGTCAGGTTGTAGACCTGGTGGAATGCCTTGTTGCAGATGGAGCACTTGTACTGCTTCTCTCCGCTGTGCGTCAGCTTGTGGTTCTTGTAGTTTCCTGGGAAATAAAAAAAAAAAGAATAATGAGCATGATAGGAAGTACGGAGATTAAACAGAAACATAAAACGAAGAATGTCTTTGAAGTGAACAATACAGCTGCAAGTTATAGCCTACAACTGTGTTTTTTACATTATTGATTATGTATTGATTCTTTTTGTTTCATCTATAAAATGTGAAAAAAGACAAAATTCAAGTCATGTCTCCACATTTATTTTGACCAACAATTCAAAAAAAGAGGGGATTCATTGAAGAAGTTAGAACCAGCTGTTTATTTATTTTATTTTTTTAATTACTAATCAAAACGGTAACTTGTCTTTAACATTGCAACAAACTGGCACAACTTCCTGTGACTTCAAGTGAAAATGACATCCCATAACATATACAGGCCTTACATTCTCCTGTGTGAAAAACAGCCTCAAGTTAAGACTTCAGTTGACGGAACATAACCTTATGTTTATTTTCTCTGCGACATAATGCAGATTAAATTAAAAAATAATCACTGCACACTAAACAGAACAGCAACATACAAAATAAAACACATCATTCCTGACAAATATCATCTGTAGAATTATAAAAAACAATATTGACATAGCTAGAACAGATGGGTGATATTTTAAAGGAGGGTTGAAGAAAACAAGCAGGAGGGGAAAGTGAGACACTGCTGTTTACTATGAAAGTGAGGATGGAAGAGGCCTCTTTAAGGTCAGCGGTTCATTGTGAAGTTAGAGCCTGTCCTCTGTCCTCTGTCCCTCTGCTCTTCCCAGCCTTCATTAATCAGGATTTTAGTGTGTCGAAGTCAAGAAGTTGTCAAACTTTGTCAAAATCAAGCTCAGCGACAACTCAACAAAAAAAAAGGCCCCGTTTCCCAACTTCTGGAAGGTCTCTGGCAGCTGACCCAGAGCAAATGCTGCCGTCTTGAAGGGAGAATTAGTCCGTGTAAAGTGACATGTCCTATTTCCACTGATCGCATCACGCTCATCGGTGGGCCTGCAATTATTCTCCTTTCATTTCACTCTCACGGACAGCTAAGAGCGGCAGTATATATGCTGCTGATTTTACTAGTTATTTCAGCAGTGGACAAAACCCGTTTAAAGGATTCCTTCAAAGCGAACAACAATATAAAGTGTCATTGTTTAGGGAAAAAGGAAATCTGTTTCCTCGTGCCAAATTAAACAAATTACTTCACATAATGACCTATTTTCTTTCTAAATAATAAATTCAACAATGCAGGAAAAAAAATGAATACATAGAACTACTGAAATAAGCAAATAGCCAACTATCCAACAGCATCATTATAGGATTAGAGTGTAAAAAAAGGAGGAGGCAAGAGAAAAAAACAATAAAAACGTCAACCAGCACGGAATTCCGTTCACGCGCTGTGCAGGAATTCCTACATTTAATGGGTCATTTTGTCCGTTACAGAGTCCTGAAAACCTTCTGTTATTAAAACACAGTGAAATTATTTCACCTGTTCACAGTGCAGGAATTTTCTAGAAACTGTCAAGATGATCAATAGATTGCAAAAAAATTACACTTGAATCTTAAAACAATTTAATTATTATTGGAAATAGATTAAATTAAATTTAATCTCACCAAATGTGCAGTTATTTTTTTTCTTGTTTATTTTAGGTCGCAACAACAGAGAAAAATAGAGATTCGATTTTTTGCTTTATATATACATGATAGTCTAACCACCCAAATATTATCGGTATATTGAATATAACGAATACTTTAACTTTAAATATTCTCACTATTTGACATAATTACCTGAAATTGTTTTTGTGTTAATTATTGTTTCGTTAAAATACCAATAAAACAACAAAAACTTAAAATAAAAGAACAGCAATAAAAACTTAAAACAACAACAATAATAATAATAATAATAATAATAAGAAGAAGAAGAAGAAGAAGAAGAAGAAGAAGAAGAAGAAGAATAAACAATAGGGAAGCCTGCCAAAAGTGTTAGGATTAATATTCCACATTGTAATTCGGGCTCATGTAGAGCATTTTAAAGACAACATCAGGTCGGATTAATGTTTACCTTTCTGGTGGAAACCTTTCCCGCAGAACTCACAGACGAAAGGTTTGTACCCGGCGTGGATCCGTACGTGCGTGTTGAGTGTTGAGCTTCTGTTGAACGCCTTCCCGCACTGGTTGCATTTATGAGGTTTTTCCTGAACAGGAAGAAAATTTAGACAACATCAGTTAAAAAAATTGTAACTCCAAAAACTGATTTAAAAAAAAAAAAATACTGTTCTCTGTGCGCGCAGCAGCGTCTCACCTGCGTGTGGATGATCTTGTGTCTGCAGAGCGTGCTCGCCTGCCGGAATCCTTTACCGCACACTTTACACACGAAGGGCCGGGCTCCGGTGTGCACCGGCATGTGTCTTGTCAGGTTGTAATGCGCGTTAAAAACCTGCGGAGGATACAAACACAGACTAGTTTAAATAACAAACCCCAGCAGGTTTAGACTGAGATCAAATTAAAATTATCTAATATAGAAAATCTGGTTGCTGAATTTTTTAAATTTCTTTAAATTTTCTTTTTAGGCTTAGTTAATTTTTTATTTTATATATATATATATATATATGTCACATTATACTACTAAAACGTACCTTCCCACAGACTTCACACGTGAAGTTTTTGGGTTTCCCGTCCGCCGCGCTGGCGGTGCCGCCGCTGCTGCCGCTCAGCTTACTGTGCGTCTTTCCGCCGCTCTTCTCCACGCTCAGACCGTGCTGGTTCTCCTTCACTATCTGGTCCAGCTGCCCGGGCAGATGTTCCTTGTGCGGGTACTGAGGTGTCGGCAGCTTATCGGCCGCCCCCCCCAACCCCGGCCAGTTTAGCGCTCTCCAGCAGCAGCAGTCTGTGGTGCGCCGACAGAGAGGCCTGGGCCTGCGGGCTGGAGAACCAGTGTCCGGCCAGCAGCTCCGACTGCTGCTGGTACGCGGAGTCCAGGTAGTTGAGATAGTACAGAGAGCCTCCGCTGGGCACGGCCACGGCCTGGTGGAGGACCTGAGGTTTCACCACCCTGCTGCTGCCCCCCCCAGACACCGTCACTAGCGGCTGCTGCTGCTGCTTCGCGCCCGGCTCCGCTTTGCCGCACATGCCGCAGCCTCCTTTGCACGGCACGGCCGCCGCGGAGCCGCACAACGTGCCCCTGAAACTGGCTCTCCACAGCTCCGAGTAGTTCATCAGCGCCTTGGCCTGCAGGTCGTAGCTGAAGGGCTGCAGCGGGATCATGCAGGGGATCGGGTTGCAGAGCCCCAGCAGCTTCTTCCCCTCGGACCGGTCCTCCTCAGAGCTCCTCCTGCAGGGCTCCGAGCTCTTGGACATGATCCGGTCTATGGAGAAGGCGAGGGTCTTGGGAGCCGCGGACGGGCCCGTCCTACCGCAGGACATCACCGTTTCCAGGGACGCAGAACTTGCCATCTTGTTGTTGTTGTTGTTGTTGTTGTTTGTTTGTGTCTTGTTTGCAGATCAGAACTTGGTGTGAGCAACTGGCGGTCTCTAGTCCGACCCGCGTCCTCCAGCTGCCTGCTGACCCGGCGCGTCTTTTTCTCTCACTCTCCTGAGCTCCCAGCAGAAGAGACAGGAGGACACATCAGTTTAATAAGCACCTTGCCGCCGTCACAGTGTCACGCATTTGCATTCAAATGACCATCCCACTCCTGCAACAATAGCATCCAGGGGTGATGGATTAATGCTCATTAACTAGTGCACACACAATTAACAGGACATTACAGAGCTCGTTAAGGGAGGAGAGGAAGAGGAAGAGGAAGAAGAGGGTAGAGGAGTAAAAGAAAAAGACAAAAAAAAAAGACAAAAATGGTTGTATTCTGATCTCCTGGAGAAACTCCGAGAGCGAGAGCAGCAGTAAGTTGAGTGTGTGTTGGGAGTTTACCTCTGTAATGGTCTGATGGCTGTGTGGAGAAACCAGCCGGCTGCTCTCTCTAGCTGCTGTCACATGGTGGCAGCGCCCGCCCCCCCCATCCTCAGCAAGGATCACTGTCTCCTGACATCAGGGGGCACCCAAACCTCCTGACAGGGAGACAGGGAGACGTCTCCATCAACCTGCACGTCCTCACTAACACATCTATTGATGGAGTGGCACATGCGCAACTTAAATATGAAACCACAAGAAAATGGGTGACATACTATTGATCGTTAAAAACGCATTGGGAAAAAAAGTTGTATTAAGTCCCCCTGCTTTCATTTGGTTAAGAACACAGTAATCTTTTTTCTTTTCTTTTTTTTTTCCAGGAGAAAAGCTGCTAATCCTCGGAGATGAGATCCCTCCTTTTCCACACGGTTTTATATACTTACTATTTGTATAAATTCGAGGACGTCCAATTTCCACCTGTTTAAGAGCAGAGACTCCCCTTCGGATCCTATTAAACGTTGTTCCTCCTTCCACTCTATTCAAAAGAAGCAATTTTCCAGCGCGATTCAAGGCTCAACTCAGCGCACGGAGGGAGAAAAAAAAGAGAAAGAAAGAAAAAACACAAGCTCTTTCACTTTTAGCCACTAAAGCACTGCGTGAACCTGGTTTTGTGTTTTTTTTTTTCTTCCTGAAATAGAGGGTAGACGGATTAAAGAGGGAGAGAGAGAGAGAGAAAAGAAAAGACTTAGCTTGGACAGACAGAGAGGACAAATGAAAAGCCTCTAAAGAGGCATACAAGAAGTTCGCTGGAATCCACAGTGTGGGAGTTACAACGAGCAGCAGCCTCTCTTCTGGTCGCCACAAGGGCCGGGTTGAATTAATGTGTTTGCAGGCCTTTTTTACCTGAGCTACTGCCATCAAGTCAGAGGGAGGGAGGGAAGGGAAGGTGGGGAATGAAATTTAATATTATGATAATTATTATTACCTCCATGTAGGTCTATAGATCTGTTATGAGATTTAATTTAATAACATTTAATTGAGTCTGAAAATATGCAAAAAACAATTTGGGGATGATTATCTTCTCCAGTATTTCATGTAATTTATACAAGATTGTTTTTTAAACCATCCTCATATTTCCATAAAGTATTGTCAACACTGTCTATAGTCTAAAAAGGTTCTTCATATAAGGAATTGGCTTAATTAATGCTTAATAAAGCATTTATTGTGTTTTACAGATCAGTCATGAGCTGAAGAACTATATCCTACTTTTTGGATTGCCAGGTTGTGAAAAATCTCTCTGGCTGGTGTTTATCCTGATCCAGCCATCTGACACTTGCTTCGTCTTTACAGGGAGCCCTTTAATTCATCAGGAAGACCCCTCCAGTGGTTTGACCCCTGACCTGCTGCAAAGCATCTGGACAAAATAATAATAATAATAATGATAATAATAAAAATATATATATATATATATATAACCACAGACTGTTTATGTGTCAGCCCTGTGATTGACCGGCGACCTGTCAGGGTATGTACACCGACTCTCATCCAATGTTAGCTGGGATGGATGGATGGATGGATGGATACATGGATGGATGAACAACCTCAGGCTGGATGTCTTCTTAAAAAGCATTAACATTCATAACTGCATCGTTACCAAATACAAAGACTCAACACCTGCCGAAGGGAACATTGTGTTTTTGGTCATAGTGAAATTAGTATTCTTTGTGGGGTTTTCTAACCTGTTAAACTCCAATTTTCCACGGAAATTGTAAATTGAGGTGTCAATACATGTTAATGCAATCTCTGTCTGCTTGTTCAAAAAACTTGATTCAAGTTACTAGTCATTTGAGAATCATTTGTTTTAAGAGCAGTTTAAGAGCTCTTAAAAAGACTAATCTTTTGTGTGACTTTAGCATAATTCAGCCTGGTATATAGCTGGTCTCTTTGAACTTTGCAGTTGCCACCAGAATTTAAAATAATGGTCTGCGAGTGTGGCAGCACATGTGTGAATAAATGCTCCAGCCGAGTTTAAGAGGCTGTATTATGTTGTGTCTGTTGATTTAAATCATGATTCTGTCCATTTTTCTTATTTTATTTATTTGAAGTTATTGTACAACAGTTTGCTTTAAGACCACTGATGCATTGTCCAATTGTATTTTGTAGGAGATTTGTATAAAATGTTTATGCACTGCGTAAAGAGATAATGAATAAAATTGAATTGAAAAAAGTTTGTGTTAGCGACATTGTACAATTTTGACTGAAAACAGCCTCGCTCCACTGAATTGATCTGCCTCTATGTTTAATCACTGATGGTCCACTGTAGGTGGAGGAAGGTGATGATTTACCTCAGGCCCTATAGACCCAGTGCTCGATTAGCTCAGCATGTTTCCATCCTTATAACACTAGTTTTTCCTGTTAATAATCTTAAAAAACATCCCTCCTCTGTTTTGTTTTACACCTGCATCTCAGCATGGAAGGATTAATGCCTGTTGTCTTGGTGCTACTCATATGTAAATAGGGGCAAAAATACCCTAATTTGAGTTTATTCAGGAACAATTGCCGGCTCATCCACACAATAAACATTGATCCTATTGCCGTCACCTAGGCCCCTCTATTCAGCTCTAACAGCAATTAGCTCGAGCATTGATTTAAGGGACTCTTGCTTCGTGCCTGCAGACATGCAAGGGTCACACATACTGGCTGGATGTGGCAAAGCTTTTCCTCACAATGTTGTGATTTTTGTTTTCAATGCTCTGTTGTTTTTTTGTTTTTTTTCAAAGGTATACTATAACATTTGTCTACATTTAGAGCCAATTACATAGTTAGTTGATATCACGATTCTTCATTGATACACAGTGTTTTAGGCGAGTCCTCCTTTTATCCATCCATCAATTCTTTAAAACGTATTGTCCTTTTGAAGTTCACAGGGAGGCCCAGTCAGTATAGAAATGAAAGGTATAAATGTTAACATTCATGATTTTGACCAGGTTACAAAATACTGTAATTGTTTCGTATATTTTTTTTAATGCGTGTCTTTGAAGGGTTTCAGAAAAGAGGGTAAAAAAAGTTGGTCTTATTGTGAAAATCCTTCAGTCACCTCAACAATGAACACAGTTTAAAGGTCCCATATTGTAAAAAGTGAGATTTTCACGTCTTTTTTTATTATAAAGCAGGTTGAAGTGCTATATAAATACTATGAAAGTATCAAAACACTCAATCTATGGAGAAATACACACAGCCCGTATTCAGAAACTGAGCCTTTGAAACCAGCCGTTCGAATTTCTGTCCATTTGTGATGTCACAAATCTAAAATTATTTAGACCATTTTACAGTTTTAAACATAAACATTCAAATGTGTCCCAGTTTATTTCCAGTTAGAGTGTATGTGAATGACATCAGCTGACAGGAAATAGACATGGACCCGAGCTGTTGCTTAGCAACGCAATTTCATTGCAATTCCGTTGAAATTTGCTAAAACGGAGCATTTCAGACAGAGGGTAAATAGGTATATTCAGGCAGACAGTATGAGGAAAACATTTTTTTTTTCTAACATTACAGCATGTAAACATGTTCTAGTCAAAACATAAAATACAAGAATGAAACTGAAAATTAGCATAATATGGGACCTTTAAGCCATTCCACAAACTTAATATATGTCTGATCACTCCCTCGGTCACTCATTTACTTTTCCCTACATAATGAACACCAAATAATAATGAGTACAGAATTGAGATTTTGGACACATTTTGAAAAATAATAAAAAACACTCAAATAAACTAACTTCACAAACTACTTTGTATCACAATATCCAACTCACTTTATTAACCACATTTCACGGC
Source organism: Sebastes umbrosus (assembly GCF_015220745.1). Classification (NCBI taxonomy): domain Eukaryota; kingdom Metazoa; phylum Chordata; class Actinopteri; order Perciformes; family Sebastidae; genus Sebastes; species Sebastes umbrosus. Next base: position 3,722,922 of record NC_051269.1, read on the forward strand.
CTTCCACGGCAGTTCCTCAGTTGTCTTGGAAATGGCTAATTTGTTACCATGTGACCTAAAGCTACTTTTCAAGTAACTAAAAGGCTCCTTCAGCCCACTGTTGTCTGGGTTTCCATACCACACAATGCTTTAGTAGCGGTGGTGCAGTGGCATGATTCACTAAAAAACTAATGGAACATGTGTTACATGTGTATATATATATATATATGGCTGATGGCTGAATTCATGTGCATGTTGGCTCACTGTGCCAGACTGTTTTGCCTTAAAGGTCCCATATCGTGCTCATTTTCAGGTTCATACTTGTATTTTGTGTTTCTACTAGAACATGTTTACATGCTTTAATGTTCAAAAAAACTTTTATTTTCCTCATACTGTCTGTCTGAATATACCTGTATTCATCCTCTGTCTGAAATGCTCCATTTTAGTGAATTTCAACGGAATTTCAACAGAATTGCATTGCTAGGCAACAGCTTGGGTCCATGTTTACTTCCTGTCAGCTGATGTCATTCACATACACTGCAACAGGAAATAAACTGGGACACATTTAGAATGTTTATATTTAAAACCATGTAATGGTCTAAATATTGTATATTTGTGACATCACAAATGGAACGACTTGTTTCAAATGCACAATTTCTGAATACGAGCTCTGTGTATTTCTCCGTATATTGAGCGTTTTGATAATTTAATAGTAGTTATAAAGCACTTAAATCTGCTTTATAATATAAAAGACATGGAAATCTCACTTTTTACAATATGTGACCTTTAAAGGGACATTTGACTTCAATAGGATGGAGCCATCTCTAATATGATTAATAACACCTGTGCTTTTTCTATTATTTCTAGTCAAACTGTCTGCTGTGAAAAGAGCAGAAACTGAAACATGTAAACATGAAAATGCCCTTCACACTCACATTTGTTTTCACTTCTTTTGCTTGATTAGACATCCCCAGGGCTGTGAATGTCAGCTAACTGGCATGGCATACTGGTACGTAAATATCTAGAATACATCACGTCTAAGAGGTGAGGACCTCCATTCGTTAGCATTTTATGGATATCATTTGGCTTGTTGCTGGATCCCATTTGCTGACTCTCAACAATCCTTGTTGCGTGATGTTTTGTCCTCTGTAGACTACTCAAAAGTTGTGTATAGTGTGGTTGTGTGAGTATTTTTTTCATAATTTAAATACATTTTATGGAACAAATAATAACAAACAAAGCCAGGGATTCAGATAAAAACTATTACAACACAATGACATCACAGTGGACAAGAATATTACATATGAAAAATTAAATAAAGAACATCCATTTAGTGTTTTATAAACTTGCCACTGTGTGTGGATGCACTGTTGGCAATCTTTGTCAATTACTAAGAAAGGTTGTCTATGATTGGAGAACATACATTTATGAATGTGTGTTTTTGTAAACGGTAAGATCAAATTAATGATATAGAACTCACTGGCTCGTGTTGGACAGTGTGTTTTTTGTGGTCTGATGTAATTGTCACACTTACTGTTGTGGTATCCCTGTTTTTTCTCCTCCCTCTGCTTTCCTCACACACACTTAGCTTTCTCTGACTCTCTGAAAATGAATGTTTTTTCCTTTTCAGACTATCATCAGACTGTCATCTACTGTGTTTATGGTTTGACATAGACATTATACACTCTCTGCTGGGAAACCACTCCATCACATTTGCATTGTTTTGTCATGGTGCCAGGGCTGTTTAATGTAAAATTGTTGTATTGTAATATTGTTACAATAACTTAGACATGATGGTCCTGGAATTGTGAGTGTTATGGATCGGTGTCATTTTGCCTTTTTCTAGCAGGTGAGGTCAACTTTGCATTCAAGCTGTTACAACAGAGAGTGGCAGAAGAAAGAAGTGTTTGTATGTAATTTATGGAAGAGACGTACGTATTTTAATTTCAACGCTGAATACTACTATATTGAAATTCAAACATGAAATTTCTTATATAAGAATATAATTTGTTCTATTCTTATATAACTGCTCGAGGCACAATTACCTATCGTGTCCTGGGTAGCCCGGATGTTGCTATGTGACATTTTTTGAATTTCGTATTTTAATCTGAATTTGTGAACACTGAAAAAACAATATTCAAATTTAGCTTTTGAAATTGCAAATCAAGAAATGTTGTTATATTCATTTCAAAGCGACGAATTGAGAACAAAAAATAATCAGATACACGTTTTTTTCATTACCTATCGTGTCCTGGTAGCCGGATGTTGTGATGTGACATTTTTCTAATTTCATATTTTAATCTGAATTTGTGAACACTGAAAAACCTAATATTCCAATTTAGCTTTTGAAATTGCAAATCAAGAAATGTCAAATATTCATTTCAAAGCGGGGAATTGAGAACAAAAAATAATCAGATACATGGTTCTCAAAGTAAACTATTGTTTTTTTGCGTATCAGTACCAAAGTACCTAGAAGCTATCAAAAAACAAAATCCCCATATCTGATAGCCTTATCTGATGTTGTGACACAGCAGAGTGTTTGGAGCAGTTGCAGCAGAATGCAAACCCCTCTCTCCAGCATCAAACTCATCTCGAAAATATCCAAATCTCTCCATATATTCCTCAATAAGTACAACAGACTTCAATGTCAACCTACTGCTGATGACATAACATGCTGATAATGTGCCTCACACATTTCAGCACAGGAAATCACAGACAGTTGTCCTCACACTTTCCAGCCGTGGTGACAACTTTCGCTGACGTTAAACCTGAGGAAATGAGACGGGAACGTGTGACTAGGGAGGGAATTCTCCCATGGAAAGTGCTCATTTCATCTTGCACAGTGTTACCTACGATTTCACTTAAACATTCAGACACAGAGTGTCGTTGAGGGAAATTGTAAAAACAGTTTGTGAGGTTAGATGTTACACTGTATCTGCTTTATACTATGCTGGATATCCAAAACAGCCTTCTGTCCTTGCTGATTTTCTCATCTCATGTATGAAGCGAGTCGGGAAGTGACTGCTGTGTGTTTACTCTTACGAACAGCACTTTCCAAACCTCTGATTTCGGTTTCAGTGTAGGCTGACCACAGAACCGTGTGAACAGTCAAATATCAGTCCAAAGGCATGTACTACAAAGCAAGTTCCACAAGGCCCTCCTAGGCTGTCAAATATCGACGCTTTGTCACCGCTGTCAGTGTTCGCTACTACCACACAGGCACCCTTTGGCGCCGATATGCGACGCACCGGGCTTTCCATTAACTACAATGTAAACCCACCGCGGTAACAGTAAATGTACAAGGACAACAGCATATTTTACGAAGGAAGAGCAAACTATAATATTAGACGAATACAAATAAATTAAGCACATAATCCAGGTGAAAAGTAACACAGTTGCAGCTGCTAAACGCAGAAGGGCAATGCTTGCTGGTATGATGTCAACATACGTTCAAAAGAACATTTTCACTGTCTGTTTTTGCTGTGAACCGCACACAGCACGTAAAATAGAGGCGAGACCTCGAATCTCTAGAAGAGTCGCGCATCTGACATAGAGCCGAGCTGCGCTGCTCACGCAGGCTGTGTGGCTGCTCTAATATTGACTGATTACATTTCGGCAATTAGGGTGAGTACCGAAATAAAAAAAGCAAAGGGGTTCCGCAACGCACATGTGCTGTTCAAGTGCCAAGTGTGTCGTCACATTTTACAGACAAGTAAATTTTCTTTTAATCTGACATCTTATATTATAAACACACACACACACACACACAATATGGTTATGTGGCAGCACAGCCTGTATGTGCTGACTTCATGTCCAGCACTCAGTGTCTGCTTACTTCCTTGTTCTGTTCTGAAAGAAGACGAAAAGTTTTAGGGCGAAGGGTGCTAACAAAGAGGAAAACCTGGTGTGTCAAGGCGATGTGGCGTGTTTGTGCTGGGAACAGCGGAATTGACTGTTTGACTGGAGTCTTTTTGTCAGCCTGAGTTTCCGTCCTGAAGCGCTGCGGAGGCTTTTCAGCCTGTCTTGTTTCACCTGGTCTCCTGAACAACCCCCACCCCCAGCTGCCATGTGGCCTGTCACACTGATTCGCTTTTGCCCACCACACATACACATGTTCATTTTACTATATTTTTGAGGAACTTTCATTGTCCTGTTCGATTCACGGTTTCCTCACTCTACTCTTGAACTTATCACAGTTGTCTTTTCCGATAGAGGTTTTTTTTAATAAGTAGGATTTGATTCTTACATTGACTTAACCAACACAACCGCGCACTCATAACCTTGCACGGCAGCTGGATTCTTGCAAAGTTGTGAGATCATGCGAGAATCGCTGGAACAAATGTCACACGAAAATCCATCTCGGCAGGTTCCAAGTAAAGCGTTACGCCGGGACACATAGGGAACATCAGGAGCGTGTGGCGTCTGCGTGGCGTCTGCGTGGCGTCTGCGTGGCGTCTGCGTGGCGTGGTGGCTGCGTGATTCACGTGTCGGGTGTTCACACCAGCTGCTTGACTCCTGTGTTTCTGCTGCTGCAACTGCTGCTGTCAGCCTTTTCTTTCTACATAGTTTGCCTTTTAATGGCCATTTCATTTAATTATAAATGTCATTTATATTTATTTTAGATAGAGAAAGGATAAGAAACGTGTAGTAATTTGTAAATAATAGTAATAATCCACAGTTAAAACTCCGTACTATATTCATTCATGGAGCTCTCCAAGTCACTGCATGTTCTACAACACTGTCCAGCACATATTTCAGAATAAAAGCCTTGTCTTAACAAATGAAGGAATTCTGTCCACAGAAAAAAAAACGCTTGAGGGCTTTTATTTCTAAATGAAAGCAGGAAGTGTTGATTTAAACCGCATATTTTATCAATTCATGGAGCTCTCCATGTCACGGCATGTTCCACAGCACTGACTGCTCATATTTCAGAATAAAAGCCTCACGTTAACAAATGAAGGAATTCTGTCCACAGAAAAAAAAACGCTTGAGGGCTTTTATTTTGAAATGAAATTTCAAAATAAGTCTTTACTTTTTTTCATCTCCGTAACATTCTACAGATAGACCTCAAAACTGTAGTAATCTTGCTGGTATGATGTTTATATACTGTCAATAGATCACTTTCACTGTCTGTGGCATATTCTACAGATGTCTAGACATTGAAACAGTAGTAATGTTGCTGATATGATGTTAATATACAGTCAATAGGTCACTTTCACTGTCTGTTGTTGCTGTGAACCGTGCGGCTCACGTAAAAAATAGGCGAGACCTCTATTCTCTAGAAAAGACGCAGCTGAGACATGAGTCTCGGGCAGTGTGGTTGCTCTAACCTGTTAACATGGACACCAAAATAAAAAACATCAGATAACGCAGCCGCCACGGGCTCCTGACGTTCCCTGTGTGTCCCGGGCCTAAGTGTCCGGCTGACCAGACAACGAACCAATCACCATCCCGTGAGGAGCTACTGCAGCTACGGGTGTGACTTAGGTGTGTGAGAGCCGGTGAGACCATAAAATGAGATGACATGGAAATGCAACAATGGCGGCTCCATGAGAGGTTAGCCTAGATGTTGCAATAGCATCAGTTCTATCAGACCTGGAGACTATTTCTTCATATAAAGAAAAGTACGGCACTGAACATGTAAAGTACGGCAATCATTTCGCCTTCAGTTACTTTGATTTGTTACAGTGTTCCTGGTTCAAAACTTTTAAGTGGGGTAGGCAGTATATTTTTTGTATCATTGGGAAAAAAATTCCATAATAACCTTTCAGCATATTGTAATTCAAGTGTTCTGAGAGATAACTAGGCTTCTGCTCCTCCTCATGGCTCTGTTTTCAGGCTTTAAATAAATCTAGCCCGTGACGGGGAGACTTTGGCCAATCACAGGTCATCAGAGAGAGCGTTCCTATTGGCTGTGCTCTGGCTGGTGGCTGGGTGACGTGGTGTGGAATTAATGGACTACGGGGAGGCCGTGGTTGCCTCTGCATCGTCCATTAATTCCTAATTACGGACACCTCAAAGGGGCATTATCTAGCGAATTGCGTTGTTAGGCAACAGTTTGGGTCCATGTTTACTCTCTGTCAACTGATGCTATTTACATACACTGCAACAGGAAATAAACTGGGACCCATTTAGAATGTTTATATTTAAAACCGATGTAAAAGTCTAAATATTGTATATTTGTGACATCACAAATGGACAGAAATACTAACGGCTTGTTTCAAACGCACAATTTCTGAATACGGGCTGTGTGTATTTCTCCGTATATTGAGCATTTTGATAGTTTAACAGTATTTATAAAGCATTTAATTCTGCTTCATAATATAAAAGACCTGAAAATCTCTCTTTTTACAATATGGGACCTTTAAATATTCAGTGCCTCGTATTTAAGAAATAGAAAAGAAAATCACTGATTGAAACTTTGACTTAATTGTAAGTATAATCTTAACCATGAACCCGAATGTTACTGAGCTAACCCCCTGTTGAAGAAAACAGCAGCACAATGACCTCACTTCACAAAAATGTCCTAAAACACACACACACACACACACACACACAGCACACACAAACACTTGCGACATACTCTGGGTGTGTATTTTCTGCAGAATCTCTTTCTTTTGCTCAGTGTGAGAGTGTGAAGATAACAGACTTTGGTTCAATGAAGCAACCACTTGAGCAACCTGCCCCTCAGTTCACTTCAGTCTTCTATTTCCTCAGCAGATTGTCAGCACACAACCCCCCCCCCACCCATACATACACACACATACACACACACACACACACGCACACACAACCCTTACAACATTCACCCGTCAGCCACTTTTACACTCCAGACCCTTTTTATTCACCCCAAACATCCCTGCTCACATTATTTTTGTGCCCCCCCCACCCCCCTCTCTTCCTCTGTGGAGTTAGTAGGACTGGCCCACGGCTCAGTGAGGCCTGGGGGGGGGGCAGCCTTTAATGCCCCCCGCCTCCTTGAGTGCTGATGTTGAGATGAATGCGACCCAGAGACAAAGAACTGAACATTCAAAGCTGCCCTGACAACTTTACAAGGTGGTACACACACGACGGGTAGTCAAACGTTATAAGATGAGTACGGAGTTAGACTGCTTTCACTTTGTCAAAGTGAGACATTGTGATCAATCAATTAACAGAGAAGGTGAATGACCATTTCCATTTCCATTTCAGCCTTTGATTTACTCAGTGTAGGCAACTGTTAACACTATAGGACCCTCCATAGATGTGTCATGTCTACCATAAATAAGCAAAATGCGTGCACGTGTAATCAGCACATTTAACTGTGAAATACAATACAGCCCTGCATATCAGGATCCTGATATACTGTATTACAGTTACAATATATATATATTTTTAAACCTTAAACCTGCAGTTGGCAGGATATTTTTGGCATCATTGGGCAAAAATGCCATAATAACCTTTCAGCATATTGTAATTAACTAGACTTCTGCACCTCCTCATGGCTCTGTTTTCAGGCTTTAGAAAATCTAGCCTGTAACGGGAGACTTTGGCCAATCACAAACACTATATACATCACTAATATAAACAATATAACAGCTATCAATGTTTAGTTTAAATACTATTGTTTCCACATTACAACGTAAAACTCACGAACGGACCAAAGTCGGAAGAACGACTTCCCAACTCGGGAAATGGGAACCATCCAAGGAACATGTGAATGCAGCAGAACTGCTGGTTAAGATGCATTAAGTCCAAGCTAGCAACATCAGGAGCTACCACCCTTCTCGTTATGAATAAAGACTGGACAAATTGAGAAGAATGGGTACTAAAGTTAATCAAATGTTCACAGGACTAATGCACACGGAAAGTGCTCTGCCACGACATGCATGTGTTTCATTTTCAAAAACACACAGCACGCGTGCTAGCTTCCCTGGCCCCAGTTCGTATGTAAACCCGCTATCTATGAGAATACACCATATAGCCTCAAACTCAACAACTCAACTCAAACCACAGACGGTGTCAAAACTCGACATGGAACTCATCACCTGTTGCACATGCGTTGGAGGCCAAAGGGGTTAGTGTTGGTGCGCAAGGAAAAATTGTCCTAAATGGAACTCATTGAAATGCTGGAATAAAACATACAGTTTAGCCCCTATATTGGCCATATGCATGATAGCATAATGCGTTTAGAATAATAACACTTTTTAATAACAAAATTCATGTGTAAACACTACCGTTCTCACTGTAACAACGTATAATATTGTTATATTGTTGTTATTTTAAACAGTGTTTATTAAGTTACACCATTGTCAAACAACTTTCCCTCGAAATTACCATCCACCTAAGATTATGTGTTCATGTCGGCAAAAGGTTGAAATAAAGTCACGTTGTGACTCGATGTCTATTGGACTTGCCGGCCACGACGTAGGTCGAGGACATATTTGCTGAGAACTCCAACGTCACCCCCTAAATAATAAACAGACCTTATGTTTTGGCCATATTTCACATAGTCAAGGAAAGGATGTTGAGGCTGCTCTGCTCACACCACTTCACCATGAGAGACTTGATTGATGGAAGAGGAAGTTAGTGATTGCTCTGTTGATCTTGAGAATGACATTAGGCTTATAAAGATTAGCTACAACTGGCCTCGAAAGTAGACAAGAGTAGCAGTAGGAGATGGCTTGACTCGATTTGCAATGGCGAAAGTAGTGTTAGTGTTCTTCGTTGCAGATGAAGTGGATGCAATAGATACCAATATAGCAGCTGTTATGGTACTATGACCTGATCTAAAGCCAGACTGATTTTCACTTAAAATATTGTTGTCAGCCAAGAATTGTTTCAATTGAGAGTTTACTTGAGATTCTAAAATCTTGGCAAGGGTATGAAGTTTGGATATAGAGTGGTAGTTGTTTAAATTCAAAGGGTCCATATCCTTCAATTATTGTTTTGGGCGTGGTATCTTCTGTGACCCAACCAATCCATGAACCATATTTGGCAGTTCAACATCCTTCAACTTCCTTCACGTACGTGCTGTGGCTGCAGCTGGATATACTTGCAGATGAAGCTTGTTTCAGGGAGTCATTGTTTTGAGCCGCCCCTTGGCTAAATTCTCGAGAAAATTCTCGTAGTTTTAGCCATCATCAAAAATGGATAGTATTTGATAAATTTAATATTTTTACTAATTGGTGCGTTAATTCTGAGGTATTGGGACATGAGCTGGCTGTGGCTCAGAGGTAGAGGGGGTCGCCCACCAATCGGAAGGTTGGTGGTTCGATCCCCATGTTCTGCTATCCACATGTCGAAGTATTCTTGAGCAAGATATTTAACCCCAAATGACTCCTGAAGGCTGTGCCATTGGAGTGTGAATGAGTATTAAGTTTAGATAAAGTCCATGTAATGTCCTTTTACCATTTAGATGAGGGAGGACAACCTTTCAAACAGTAAGTCTATGGAGCTCTGAAATTGCAATCCATCAGATCAGTTTGAAAACAAGTACTACAATTAAACCATAATATCTAATCCCTGATTGGGAATGAACAATGGCAAACATTGCTCACTGAACATTACTGTTCTTCACAGCTACTTCCTTCCTACTTCCCTCAAGTTTGAATTACCAAACTTATTGTGTATGTGTGTGTGTGTGTGTGAATGCACCTTTACAGGTACCCTATATTTCTTCCGATTGCTCATTGCAATCTAACTAACAAAACAAACATCTTGACATTTGCTCATCAAAAGTAATGGTTTCTGAAAAAATTGGGACTGTTTGGCCACTTGAGAATTTCGTGCCAGAGGGCATCTTCTTTGAATGTTTATGATTGTGACCCATTTTATTAATTTCTGCATCAGTGGAGGATTGAAGCAGCGCTCAATGATTTCATCTTTTTCATTTCTTCTGCCTTATACAATAGGTCAACACAGGTATGAGTGTGTGTGTGTGTGTGTATGTGTGTGTGTGTGTGTGTGTGTGTGTGTGTGTGCGTGCGTGTGCGTGTGCGTGTGTGTGCAGCCTCTGGCTCTGTAGTGAGTCAGCCGTGCTCAGGAGTCCAAGGACAGAGGGAATCCTTGGAGCATCAGCGCATAAAGGCCCGCGCGGAGTCAGAGCTTTTGAACTAACTAAAATTAATGCTGGAGGAGTCCAAAGGCTGCAAAGAAATGACTGGACTGGTACAAGAATCAGGGCTTTATTGTATATGGCAGAGAATATGCAGATGATGCACATGCTTGTCCAAATTCATTAAAATCTCTCCAAACTTCAAGGTCCAGTGACGGGACCGGCCCAGGCCTTTTTTGAAGCTCTAAAGGTGGCATTATTCTCTGTGAAAATGTTTTTTTTTTTTTTAAATCACTAGTGCATTGCCAGTAGGAAAAATTCCCGTTCAGAACGGGCCAAATGCTTGACCTGTGGTGTTGCAGAGAACCGCTCATACAAACAGCTTCACACTCAACACTGCGCTTCCTTGGGTCCTGAGCAATACACCTGCAATGGCATAGTTGCGTCACACACCCAAGTCGCGGCTACTCATTGTCAGAAACACCAGTGAACATATGGAAAGCCAAGTGAACCATAAATGCCTCAGAAATGTAGCAGCCGCCATGCGAGGCAGAAGTTCCCTGTGTGTCCCGGTGTCAGGCTGGGAAGCCGCAGCGAAGTTATTAGCAGCTGCAGCCAGCTGCACCTCCAGTTGAAATATTTTGTAAATAATTATTATGGTTATATTATATATTATATGATATATAATATTCCAGCATTTACTTGTCACATATAAGCGGCGGGAGGGGCTTTCCTACTCTCTGACCAGCCCGATGATTGTGGAAGCAAGGGGGCCATGAGGCCCTCGTTGGGGGGACACGCCAGGGCAAGACACCCACGTGCGACCCTGCACCCTGAGAAAATCCACCATACCATGTGTCTGATATTATTGGTTGAAATCGTTACTAGCTAATGTAAGCACACATTATATATATATTTTTTACAGGAAGAAAAGATGATTGGATTTTGATTTAAAAATACGAAGAAATATTATTTTATGAATTTTTGCATATATTGTTAAATAGGTGCACAATATGACCGGGGATGTGATCTACACCCTTGTAGATTAAAAAAGCCATTTTTCAGATCCAGATACGTAATAGTTTAATTGGATTATTTAGAATAAAATCATCAGTGTAGCCTCAACAAATGTGCAAACCTAAGTCATAATACTTAAAGGTGCTAAATATGGGATCGGGGGCATTTCTATTGCCTCTTAACGGCTCTCAACATGGCGACGGCGAGCCAATGGCTCGCAGTTAATAATGCTAACAGCACTAACAGTGCAAACAACAATGAAAGTGCTAAAAGTGTTTACTTGAGGGGATTATCAGCTGTAACTGCCGTATGAGAGCAGTGCATAGCTAGGCAGTGGGGCACGCTCACATGCACAAACACGCACTAAAAGCATGCGTGGACGCCCCGCGATGTCAACAAAGCAGGGAGAAGCTCTGCTTAAAACACTCACAGAGTGAGAGAGACTTCATTCTCTGCTCAGGTAGACATTACTCGTCTATCTTTACATAGAAAATAGTTTTTTTAATGCTACATTAATGCTCTGGATATCGGATTTAGCACCTTTGAATAAATACCTGAATTATGCAACAACAACAAAAACAGAGAAACTGGAAGACAACATCATTTCAAAATGATTTATTTTTCTTTTCATGCATAATAATTAATATTAGTATACTTGTGTCACAAATACAGTTGAAGTTTGAGGCTTTGAAAGGGGGGAAAATATATGGTAAAAAACAAATAGGTGTGCACAATCAAGTGTGCTTGCATGGGGGAGGATTAACTCCTGACATCCATCTAATAATAACAGTGGCCTCAGTAGTCCCACTTTAAGACTGTGATATTGTTGATCCCCATATGGGCTTGTACTGTATATGACCATTAAACAGGACAAACAGTCCCGTGTAATATTCATCCCTGAGGTATAACACAATCTGCCCTTGTGTCTTGGCTGAACATTGAATGAGATTGGCTTTAAACTGTAAGCTACTCTTTTCATGGAAAAGATCTAAAATTAATCAGTGGGCTTGTTGTCCCCTCTTAAGGCCACGATAAGAAGGTTTTGGTGCATGGGGAGGGAAACATAAGAGGCTTTGGGGGCACGCTTTTTATTGAAAGGAATCTGACATCTACCTGCCCTCTCAAATGGCAGGCAATTTTGACACTTCTGGCACGCAAAGCAGCCGTGCAAAAATAACCACGTCTCCTGTGCTGTAGCTCTACTTTGTTTTGATGCTGCTTACCTTAAAGGACACTGTGAGAAGCATCGTAAATGAAATGCTTCTTCACAACAAATCACAGACCAATTTATTTGGCAGCTTGAATGTCTACACTCGGGCTGATTTCTCTCTTCATCTTTTTCAATTTCATGCGGTCCATTTTCCACACGTATCATGTCGGAGACGGCTTGATGGACTCAATGTGTCGGAACGCTTGTTCTCACATCCGTATCACGGCAGGACTCCCTGCAGTACAGCAGCGGCCTGTCAGCGCTAAGACTCGGGCCAGTTCTCACTGTGATGGTCAGTTGGAGATTCTTTTTATTTTGATACCGTTATCGTATTCCATTTCCCCACTTGATTGGAGCTTAAAAGCCAAAGAGCTCAGATCGTGTCGCATAAATTCTCCAGGCCCAATTAATCCGCCCCGGTGGTGTCGTCTCTCGCACAGAACTGCCCAATCATGTCTGGATATTCATGTGGAAATTAAATGAATGATACTCCGAGGCGGCTCACACCGCAGATTGGATGTTAAACTAGGTGGGGTGCTTTGTGCGTTTGCTGTTGATTATTCTCATATGTGTAGGATATGAAGGAATTGCCTCTGTAGAGACAGCTTAACTCAAACGGACCTTTCTTTTTTTCTATTCTGCTTCATATCCCCCCCCCCAACAGTGTCGGCAGCCTTTCTGAAGATGAATTACTGGATATGAGAAACATGATGTTGAATGGTAGTTTAACAGGGCACTGACTGAATAATAACCAAAAGACTGTGAAGGAACAAACCTTTGAAATTTAAGTTGAAAATTAAGTGTGTGAAAATGAAACGTGAGAATTTGAGAAATTATTCTGCCGCAATGGTGTGAGTGACTCTGAGTGAGGTTGGCAAGAGACATAGTTTGCCGAGCAACGATGCTAGTCATGCAAGTCATACTGTATTAGCTGTCACCAATTTACATTAAATCTGTAAGTAACTTGATGATAGACCAAAATTAAACTTATTCAGCCAAAGATCATTTGTGAGGGAAGAACTCAACTCCGTGACACTACTGTACAATCATGAGTGGACAGAGTGATACGTTGATTTCAGGAATCACGTTCTCCCATTTAAACTCTGTGAAACTGATAACAATATTTTCACCTGTCTCTCATCATGATAGCAAAAGTAAGAATGATAACAATACACACATGAACAATATCGTGCGTGCGTGATCATTTTGTCTTATACTTCAGGCAGAAAACATGTTTCCTCAAATTCTCAGTGTTCCTTTAAGTCCAGAACACACTTTTTTAAATCTAGAAATGCATCAAACACAAAGTAAAATGACAATCAATTAACAACTATCATTGGACCCCGGAATTATTTTTATTATCAAGCAGTAGTGTTGGTTTGTCTACTGGTTAACCATATCTGGTATAGTTGCAAAAAGGTCACAACATTTAGGCAAGCCAGCTACATATGAATAAACCCTTTGTTTGCATTGAGCTTAAGTATCATCCAGGGAGAAAGTCAAATTTCACTAACAGCTGGATTTACCTCATTTACTCCACTTTAGTTCAAATTCATTTTTTTCTTTATTCTTCTTAGAAGGATTTGCCCCCCTCCCCTTCTATAACATAATTAAAATATACCCTGTCTTCTTTAATTGGGACTGTATTATATCTTCTATTAATCCTTCCGACTTTAGTCTTAGCTGCTATCTTGGGCTCTTGATTTGGATTTTTCGTTTTTTTTCATCGCTGATTTGATCTCTGCAGTTCTTTCAATCTCCTTCTCGGACAATAATATCAACTCTTAAGATGCTTAAGACGGCATTAATCTCAGACTCTCTTTCTTGAGAAAATGCTGCTGTGGGGGGGGAGGGAAGGAGGCCACGGATTAATAAATATGTATTTTTTTGCAGTCTGCCAACACAACCATCCTTGTCCACTCTAAGTGGTTAGCTCTTTGTGCAAAATAGTACAAGTAACTGCCAATAGTTGAAACTAAATGTATTACCTATTAAAAACCTTATAACGAATCCAAAGATTTTAGATCTTTTGAAAGAATCATCAGGACTAGGGATGCACCGATACCGATACCAGTATCGGGTTATAGGGCCCGATACTGTGGCTCATGTACTCGTACTCGCTAAAACGGCTCCGATACAAACGGCACTGATACCACTATACGGTGATATACCGGCTCTCATTTCATTGCGCCACAGGTTTTGCTTGCACTCTCTGACTCCTGCGTGCGTTAGACTCCTTGTTCCGTATTTCAAGACTGGTCAGGTGGGTTGCCGACATCGCTGCAGACCCCTGGTGCCTTTTACGTGGCCGAGCCCTGATTCTGGCGGCACGACGCGGTTGGGGCGCACTGAGGACAGTCTGCCACGGTCGACCAGTCCCCCCGGTCCGACAGTTGCACCGGGAGCAGGGGGCCACCCCTGGCGGAGACAGAGGGCACAGCGAGCACTTTGTCCACGGTATGGCAAGGTCCGGTTGGGAGCGCTGTAAAGCTGCGGCTGCGAGCCACCTTCGCCCCGACCCTTTCCAAGCCGACCTAGAGCCGGTCGCGGCGCACCGCCTCGTATGCGGATTCCCCAGCCTGCCGTGTGTCGCTCACTACCCTCCAGCTGGCTGTTAACGAGGGTCTTTTGGCACAGAGAAGTACTCGTATCGGTACTTCGTATCGGTACTCGGTATCGGCGAGTACCCAAATGTAAGTACTTGTTCTTGTACTCTGTCTGAAAAAAAGTGGCATCGGTGAATCCCTAATCAGGAGGGTTTCAGCTGATTTCGCTCCTGAACTCACATTCAATCAGTCAATTCACAGCAACAACCATAAATGAGGTAACAAGTTATTTCCATGTTTGCCATTCACCTTTATTTAAATGTTCTCGGTCTTGGTGAGCTCTTCTTTAAGACAGAAGCTTAATGAACCCACCGGTAACGCCACACATGGAGCGAAAAACACTTAAGGGAGTGACTACTGGGGACATGCAGTACTTGCACACATCAGGGCGACACACAGCTCTAGGAGTACAGTATCGAAAACAGTTGACAGAGGGGAAAAGTACAGGCAGACTTCACTTCCCATCGTCCATTATAAAAAATGCGGATTAGCCCCATCATACATCCTGGAATGAAGTACAGGGCACATACAAGAACAGATGGCAAATTAATTCTATTATTTAAATGATATTTGACTAATGTAGAGCTTTTTTTTTTGGGGAAAATGTGAAAAAGATTGAAAACTGGTCTATCAGTGCGATAACAAAACCAAACAAATACGTGTATTCCCTTGCTAATTTAACTATTGAACAAAATAAAGACAGGAGAAAGTCAGAGGTGTTAGGTTGATGTGGAATCAAATACCAACATTTGAAGAAGTGAGACCACAAGCAGTTAGTGTTTACTTCAACAACAAGATACAACTTGCGTTGTCACTGATAGATTTATATGGAGGCAGTTGGACACTGATTATTTAATTGGTAACACAGTATCACTTTCTTTGTCAAGGATACATGCAGCTTTCTCACTCTGTAAATGAAGAGACTTGAGACATTCACACAACTGGTAGTAGAGTAAAATGTATAATTGGAGGCCATAATTGATTATATAGAAGCCATCAGATGGTATTGTACCAGACAGTCCTCCCCTCCTCTTTGATTCAATGTCCTCTTAAATATCACTGCTCAAAATGAAGACCATTTCCCATACATATTTGACCATGTATGTCATTTAGCTGCTTGTGTCAAACTCTCAAGCTGGTGGAGGTTTGACCAAGATTGAATGCTGTGTGTTTCCCAACAGCAACGGTTACATATTATACCTTTAATCTGTTATTACAGACATCAAAATATGTCAGGTTAATTACATTATATAATGTTTTGTTGAATAAAGATGAGGTTTTGCCAGCTCGGTCAGTCGTCCATCCATCTGCCCAACACTTTGGACAATACCAAGATATTTTGCTGTGAGATGTTAGCTATACTTCAAGCATGCCTTAAGGACATAACAAAAGTGTGTTTGATAGCCTTCAGCTCCTCCAGACTTCCTCTGACACACTGAGCTCCTTCTCTCCCTCCCCCTCTGGATGCAATCATTTCCCATTAATGCACGTTACTAACTTGATTTCTTCCCCGGAGACTTCTGCTGTCTCGTCTCGCAGGTATCCATGGATCGGCGTTGCACCTGGGTCGTGGTTGCGTCTGCTGCCGCGGCCCTGCTCGACGCCCACTCATACTATCATCATTATCAGCCTCATTTCTATTATTTTTACTGCTACTATTACTGCTATTCTTATCAGCAGTAGTCATATTTTGATTATTGGTTATTAGTCCTATTTGTATTACTACTTATAGCTGTTGTACTGTTATTGTCTAGACCTGCTCTTATATGAAAAGCATCTTGATATAACTTCTGTTATGATTTGACACTGTATTTCAATTCTTTGTTTCATACATTTTCTAGTGCAGAACCGCAACCTGGCCATATGGACGTTAGAGTCACTGTTAACAGAATATTTTAACATTTTGTTTGCCGTCTTCCCCAAAATCAGAGCAAAAGATCAAGACCAGTAGCAAAGACAGCTTAGGGTATTAAATGCATTTCCAGAGACGTTCCCAACTTTGGTTAAAATGTATCTGACCTAACGCTTTTTTTCCAGTGTTGCTGTAACTACTGCTGGGAAAGCGTAACGTTCCCAAACAATGTATCGTAATCATATTTCTGGGGGGTTCTGGTGTAGCCAGCCGGTATCCGGATCAGGACTTCCTCTTGTATGTGCCAATTGTTTACAGTCCGATTAGCAGCAACTTGAGATGCAGGAATGTAGTTGGAGCCCGAGAGGCAACGTCTACGACTGGATTGTTTCACAAGTAGCCAGTTGACAAGCTAAGTTTAAGCTAATAAAAAGCTAAATCCTTCAGACAATAACTGATTAGTTCAGAGATTGGATTTCGGCAATTGCAACCGGAACACTTTCCGATATCAAAATCTTGCTCCGTTGCCTACATTATTCTGGATAAGAATGCAGAATCTGGTCAAAGAGATTAACTACTGACAAACTGCTAAAGCTTTCTGGGTGAAACTTATGCTCCACACATGCTAACACTTAGACCTATTTAGACTGTATTAGGCTAATTCGTAGAGGTGAGAGATGGCCGATCCTTATGATCTCCTCATATGACACCATCGACTTATTGTTGAGGATGCCTTGGATTTAATTTGCGGTCTGTCTGACAGTTGTCACAACCATTATAGAAACATGGCTGAGATTAAGCGCAAACCGTCATATCATATCACAGCACATCATTTTAAACATTTTGTTTAGATTTATGCTTGAGACATGATGCAAAACCAATTACCAAAGAGAAGTAATATGAGACCATATAAACCTTTTACAACAATGCAACATAAAGTAACTGCAATTTTTTTTAGCAGAAACACAAATAAACTTATAGCCATGTTCATAAAGTTGAGAACACAAATAGTCAACCATATTGCTTGAGAACGTTCAGGGGTAATTTGGGAAATATTTTATCAATGTTTGTTTTAAACTTGGTTGTTTTTAGGACTGGTCAATTTGACCTTAAACCAACAAGTACACCATCAGTTCTAGTGCCGTTTGGATCAATTGCAATATGACTGCAACAGTGAAAAGTTCATCCTGCATTTGTTGGCAGGGCTTAAAAAAAAACAACCTGTATCAATTTCACTACTTCACTTAGAACCACAGTATGGTGGCCTGGATCAGCAGAACTGCCTAAAGTAAAGAGAGTGCTCCATGTACCTTTTCAGTCTTATGCAACAGGAAAGCTACCATACAAAGACTGTAGACATTTTGCACATAAAGAAGGTACAACATAATGTTTTTCATGCCTTCAAAAGATAAAACTTCATATGCAATCATCTGCCTGTCTTTATCATCTTACTTATAAGGCCGCTTTGCATGGTGCTCACCGTCACATATATGCTGTCTCACTCGCCTGGACACATTTTGGCTTCTTCTGGAAACTCATTTGCTCGTATTTCAGTTTTAGTTTTGAGGAATTAAAGCTTGATGAGCCTACATGGGACTTTCTGAATGAATAGCATTGATTGTACAGCCTTGCATGTTGCAAGTCACAAAATGCTATTTTCTCTTGTATGAATTCAGACAGATATGGTGGAACTATAACAGGAATGAAAAACTGAAACAGCAATGATGGAGGGAAAAAGTTGGAGGTTAGGCCAATCTTGTTTTGACCTTACGGGAAGGCTGCATGGGTTCTTCAGGCTGTATGCTGCTCACCCTCTGAAAAGGCTTCGGCATTCTTGTAGTTTCCAGGCCCTTTTGATCTAGTTATCGTTGTCTTCTTCATCACTGTCCTTCATGGAAATGCCCTGCATCCCTCCTTCCCTCACTGAGGCAGTGGCTTCTTCAAGGTCAGCCGGTTTCTCACTGTCTCATACATCTTACTGTTCAATGTCGAGTCCAGCACCCCTTGCAGGCGGAAGTCACGTACTTTTTCTTTACAAAAATAAACAAACCGTAAAAAAAAGGGTATTAGAGTCTCCATTCATCGGAGCTGCCGGATTGCCATGTCAATTTCATGTAAATCGGATGATTTTTGTCACATAAGAATGACTTCCTGGTGTCAGTAGGTGGCGTTATGACTGTAACTCAGTATGGGCGTGTAGGTGTCTTTAGACTTGAACTCTTATCCAGCAAGTGAAAGTTGGGGCAGATTGGACAATGTTAAGTCCATTACAACAGCTTCTATGTGTCATGGTGAAACATGCAAATAAATTGCCTGACTTGTTATGGCAACGCCGGCCCACGAGAACCCGAAAACTTAGCAATTTACCATCATGAAGGTCTTGAGATTCTGCTCAATCCTCTAGGACTTGTACTTGTAAAGTGCCTAAAATGGCATGTTGTCACATGATTAGGTATCGACTATTCCTTCGCATTTAGTGTCACATTAGCCGGAGATTTATACCAATCAAAGTTGAAAGCAAATCCGATAAACCCTCTTGGATGATTTTGAAAAAAGTTTGCATAAAATGCATGAAAAAGGCACAAAATGGCAGACTTCTGGTTAAGTGGAGCTAATGAAAAGCCAATGGGAAATTTGTCCGAAACGATGAGAGCAGAGTAGGTACCAATTTTTGGAGCAACTATTTTCCAACTAAGGCTTTCCACACATTAGGGGGCGCTGTGGAGCCCACTGAACACGTTTTGATGTATGCACCAAATTTCGTGAGTATTCGAGTACACCAAGGGCGACAAAAATGCGTTCAAAGGCTAAAAGTAATTTGGAGGCGCTATAGAGCCGACGTGCCACACCTAATCCCACTCGTGACATCAACTTGAAATTATTACTAGTTTGAACATGGGTGCAAAGTTTTGTGAATTTTTGTGCATCCTAAAATCCTCTAACATGGGTTCGTAAAATGGAAATTAACGTACGAAGTTCAAAATGGCTGACCTCCCGTCAAGTGAAAAAATTTGAATTTTTTTTCATATATTCTTATAGATGAGAACAATGATCCCACCAAATTTCATGAACTTCAACGAACTTTTTTGCCACTCTGGCTTGCGTTTGGGGGCGCTATGGAGCCTAAACAATTCAGAACTATGCAATTTTCGCCACTTCTGAAGCGTGTGCCAATTTCCGTGAGTTTTTGTGTGTCCCGAGCCCCTCAAAAATGTGATTCCGCAGCAGAATAATAATTAATAACTTTGTGCTCGGGCCCTAAAAAGTGCAACTGACAAAAACATGAATAGAGGAGGCAAATCCATTTTAACAATAATAAATATGAAATTATGTGAGAAGCAACAGTGAAATGTTATAATATACCAGAATTATAAACGAGTCACTTGATTTAAGTACTGTGTCATTGATTCTTGAGAATATTTTTATGACAAAACATTGTGCTTACATTTAGATAATGTGGTTTAGGAGGCAGCCGTTCTCACCTTGACAACCCTGATGAGAATCTTCAGCTGATAAAGGTGGAGCTGTAGGTCCATACGGTCAGTCAGCCATGTTCCTAGAAGGTTCATAGTGCTGGTGTACCATTGCTGTGGACACACAAGCACACAGTACATATCACCATCTGATACTCCATGAAACAAATGCTCTCAAAGTGTGTTAACTTCAGAACACACACACACACACACACACATCAAAAAGCAACATGTCAACACTCAAAACATTGAATCCATGAGCTTGGAAATTAGTATCTGCAATCCATCGACTTTGCTCATGGTGTGTTTGGCAGAAAAAGCACGTGATGTCATCCTTGCAGTGTATCATCATGACAGAGTTTCCTTGTGGATCATTGAGGGAGAAGCCAGAGGGACAAAGCTGGCAAATCCTCGGCAGAACGACGTCTCTAATCTGAAGATGTTCATGTCGTGTCGGCTGCACGACCTCATCAAGCCATTAGAAAAATGACACATAGCACAGAGCAGGCGCTCTATAGCAGTAGTCTGCTGCAGTTCAGCACACGGTCTTGCCTGGGAAGTTTAGGAAACAGTTGTCACATGGGGCCCCATCAGATAGTCTCATAGGCTCAGGATTTATTGAAGTCTGGAGCGTGGACCTCGGGAAAATCCAGCAGCCAATTAAGCGTCAGTTAATGGGGATCCTAATAAAGACTAAGGCTTGTGATGCTCTTGGTGCGCAACCACATGTTCTACCATGGGCACTTGTCAAAGTCCATGAAACAAATCTTTCAACAACAACAAGTGTCCCCAACAATACTGGTTTTATTATGCACCTGTAAAATGGGCAAGCTTATCTCCTGAAAGCGTCTTCTGAAGCCAGGTCTTCCTTATTATTCACACTTATTATTGATAATTTACAATATACACATTAGTATTGTGATGTTTTAGCCATCTTTTCACACATTTCCATTGAATTTGGTGAAACAGTACCCCATCTGGATTGCAGTGCCAGTCAGTCTAATTGATGAAGCAGTGTATTGCAATTCTTGTCAAGTCTATTGAAGAGAAGCAAGGCAGGCGGTGGATATGGGCAGGGGTGGGCTCAGCACACCCAATCAAAAGTTCAGAACAAAATTTTTTTTGTTCAGCTAATGGAAAAATAGCACAGAAAATACCTGGTATCATTTGTAACTTGGAAGGACTGAAGGGAAGGATGTCCGTGTTGCCGACTTGGCAACTTTCTCGTCAGATTCTCCAGAAATTCACCAGGAACTCTGACTTTTGGATCTAGTACTGCAAGCCACTTTCGTTGGAAAAGGCAACACTAGGCTGGGTTGTTTGGTTGGATCATTTTTTAAATCTAACGTACTCTTGCTGGTTTCTCAAGATTACCAACCCTAGCTTTAAGCAGTTCATCAACATAAAGGACAGAGCAATGTAGCGCTTCTTCCTGTGGAGATTGACAGTAGGTTATTAATATTTTGTGGCCTGTTTCAGAAAGCCTGGTACTGTAGTGCTAGCTGTATAATAAGTAAGTATCTTTAATAACAAGGTAAGGAAATCGGTGCTTAGCATGCCAAGCATAGATGAAAGGTGTGTGTAAGTGTGTAAACGTGTAAGTTTTAGGGGGGATGTATGTGTTTTATTGATTACAAGTGACAAATACAAGAAGTGAACAGGCACTTTTAGATGGCATTAGTTTGTGACTGAATGTTGAGTGCTTGATTATATTCAGCTATCGCTCAATTTGTATCTAACATACTAATAAGCCTTGCAGTAGTGTATCTGCACTTGTTTTTCAAAGCCTTGCTGTGAGGATTATAAATAGTTTTTTCTTTAATAACTTTGTAAAAAACAAAAAAAACGACTACATTTTAGCACATTTTCCAACATCACTGACAGATAGCCAACTTCAAGAACTTCGTAAACCCCAAAAACATGGCAACAGCATGCGTGTCCCAGCCGTGTGCATCGTTTTTTGTTTTTTTTTGTGTCCCCTGGAAACAGTTTCCGTTGGTGTGTGCTATTTATAGCGCATTTCTGTATTCGGTTGGGTGTTATTAGTAGTAGTAGTAGTAGTAGTAGTAGTAGTAGTAGTCTATATTGTAGCAATGTGTTGTCAAATTGGTGAAGATGTTTTATGTGTTTCCTTAATTTGCAGTGTGTTGGGCTCTCAGGGCCACCGTACAGTGCTGAGTTAAAGCACTTGTCAGTTTTTTGCTTGCGATGCAGTGAACACAATTCAGTCAGTACTCACGAAGTACCGAGGTACCATTGCCAGCCCGCGTCCTGTTACTACAGGTGTTACAAGATCCAACCTTGAGATTCTCCCATCGCTTTATTTAGACAAGCCTTCTCTAAAACAGCAACCTCTGCGAGGCACAGCGAGCTCAGAGCACGGCAGCCATGCAGAAAAACAGAGCAGAAAGGCTGCAGATGTTCTCAGTGTGCCCTGACTGTTGCCAGTCTAATTGATGGTAATGATGAGCGGGGCTGATACTAATAGAAGCCGAACTGACTTTCACACAGTCAGGGTCACAGCAGAATGGATGGGGATGGGGGGGAGCTAGAGAAAGAATGGGAAGAGAAATGCAATAGGAAGGGGGTAGCAGTGTGTGCATGTTTAAGAGGGGATTAGGATGCCAAGGGGTAAGTTGTACAAGATCAATTTTATCCTGAAAGTGAACAACTCTTTATCATAATGATTGAATATGAGCTCTTTGGTCATCAAATTTGACAAAGTAGAAAGTCAAATTCTGCACCGAAAATCATGTTTATAGACAACATTAACAGGGTTGTAAATGTAAAGAATTATTCAAGAAATAAACAATAATAACATGCAAACCTCAGCCTGGTGGATACTCAAATAATCCACTAAATAAGATGTGGACAGAGAGCTTCAGAAACTATGACAACAAAGTCATGCTCTGGCTTTGAGCTCAATCTCATAACTCATTATAAAGACACAGATTTTCACGCTCATTCTTTACAGCAAAATTTCAGAAGAAAGAACGTAATTCCAAGTTTTTAGTGTGCATAGAAACACAAAGACATAACAATGTGTTTACTTTTGTGCAAAACTGTGTATGTTCAGACTTGGTGGTGGAAATACTACCTCGCTAGGTGCTGTCACACCTAACCTGCTTGTTCGGTTAAAAACAAACTCAGGTCTGTTTGTACTACAGTTAATTTGGGCTCTGTGAAAGATGTCCATTGAAACCCAGGTGCAGACCAAACAGCGACCAAGACCACTTGAAAAGGCGGGTCTAGGTCTAGGTCTTCTACTGACTGAGTGCTTTGCTGAAGCCTTTTCAGATCCAGGGAGTAGCTGGTTGGTGCAGCTGGGAATGTCCGTCTGTTGTACCTGCCCATCTGGGTTGGGCTGCCGAGAAGCCATAAAAGGACTGCCTTCTGACAGTCTGATTTTCTCTCAGCTGGGCTGCTGCATCTACCTCACCGTTCTTTCTTTGTTTTGGTTGTCCACACAGCCAACACACATTACACCATATTTCCACTCATGCACACACTACTAACATGACTGATCTCTCTCCTACTTACAAACCCACCAGTTAGTTTGATATGTTGGTTAATATGAGTTAAGGAAATTACTTGATATTGATGTATCTGTGTGGCCTCCTTTGTGATGCCAGCCTTGAACCAGGTGGTAACAAATGGGGGGCTCGTCCGGGATCAGGACCGGGAAATTGGTAAATGTAACATTTTCTTTAAGGGAGTGTTTCACACAGATTGTGGCTGACTCTGGCACTTTGACTCTGGTATTTTTAGGGTTACTCGATTGACTTCATGTTGCTGGATTATTTATAGTCTAGAAAGTGTATTACTCCGTAGATTTTGGGCCTGGTATGGGTCACATGTGTTTTCATGCACTGACAGTAAGAGGTAAGGGCTGCTGAATCATTTGGAACCCTTGTTCCTGATAGGCATAAGCAATGTGGGCACCAGCTGTCCTCATTGACCCTTTTCTTGTTTTAGTCTGTTGTTTTTGTGCAGTAAATAGTTAGAGCCCAGGCTCGGGGGCACTTCCATGACTGCCTAGGTGATTTTGGTTTTGAGGCCAATGATATAACCTAATTTAACATTAGCACGGGTGTTTCCCTGATTAACAGGACAAAATCTGTTAAAACTGCAGACCTTGTATCAAACTCTGTGTTCGTTGTCAGTTCATTAAGTCCATTGAAAAGCATGTGTGACTGGGATCCATCAGACCGGGCCACGATAGTGAATATCGGATCGGCGCATCCCTAAGGGACACCGCACACTGCCTTGAGAGATGCATCAGATCACCGAGGTAGCCGCCGCGCGCTGCTCATGTTCCCAGTGTTTCCAAGAGAAACAACAGCAGCCAAAATAACATCAGAGTGAGAGTTTTCGCAGCGCTAGAGATGAACTTTTGTCTTTCTGCACTAACAATGAATCACCATAGTGAAAATGAGAAAAAATAATATTTAGATATTTTTGTCCAATTTTGAAAAAAATTACCAAACACCAAAATACCAAAACCTGCTCAGAGATCCCCAAGAAAAGGAAGTCTACATGTAGGACTCAGAAGAGGAAGTCTACATGTAGGTCAAAGAGAACCTTTTTTTCGGGGGGGGGCGGGGGGGGGGTGACAGAGAAGATGGCTGAGCTAAGGCAGTGCTGGGGTGAATCAGAGGCAACCTGGTGCCAGCAGCTTCCTATCTGTCGCTGTGTGCCTGTGAAGGCTTCGGCGTGGCAGCAGGCCTGTGATCTTCGCCCCGATGCACAACCCCCCGCCGAGAGGCCAGGCCTGATGACTGATCCACTGACTGGCTGCTCTCCCTCTTTTCATCATCCACTCCTCCCTCGCCTCGCCTCTCCTTTTCTTTAGACTTTGCACCGTGCAACACAGCTCCCATCTGCAGCCATTTTTTTTGCAGCAGCCATTTTGTGTCCAGTTCTGCTTTACTCCTCTTCGTTTTATATAAAAAGAGGCTTTGACAGCTATGTCACAAGTCTTCATGCTGCCATGACTGGCATTTTGGAGGTCTGTCAGGGACATCTTGTGTACACATAATGCCTGCGATTTTCATCAACTTTAAGATCTTTTTAATGCCAGTTTGAATGCGAGACCAGTTCCTCGTTTAAAAGAAATGGAAGTGATTGTTGATCCGTCAGAAGAACATGATTAGTTTCAATTCTCACCACAAAAACAGGACACAAAGACTCTAAATTACCTGTGTTCAAGACAGTTTTCCTTCTTCCGATCTAAGGATATAGAGGGTGTCTTACGTGGTAAAGTTTGTATAGCCTTTTTACGCAAATTTATGATTTGTGGTTTTGGAGTTTATAAATAAAACTGACTCAACTTTTTTTATTTCACTATTCTTACCTAGACATATTGCGAGAACGACATGATGTACTGCTGTAAGTAGTAAGTATTGTACTTACATGTAAGTGCAATTTTGAGATACTTGTACTTTACTTGACTCTTTCCATTTTCCTGCTACTTTATACTCTGCTCCATTATATTTTGGAGGCAATGAATATTGTACTTTTTACTCCACTAAATGTATTTAATACGTTTAGTTACTAGTTACTTTGCAGATTTAAATTTTTAATACAAAATATAAATCAACTAATAAATTAGGATATATTATAACAGAGCTGTATATATAAAGCTGTTTATAAAGTTAAGAGCAGAAAAATTAGCTCCACCTTTACCAGCTGCGACATTATGATGAGTGATGAACACATTCACACTGTCTGGAGAATACGCACATAAAAAAAAAACACACAAAACCCGCTCTCCTCATGGAATACGGCGCTGCACTCCACACCCTGTCACCTGTTATAGGCCCAAAAGGCTGTTTGCTGAAACCCAGAAACGTCCCGAACACAGCAAGATGAGAAGAAAAAGAGAGAATCCAGGTAGGGTGCTGCAGGGTCCTTCTGCAGAAACAGACACCACCTCACACTTCTAGTGGGTCAGAAGAAAACTGACTGACTACTGACTGAAACTACAATTTGATATTCACTGTAACACACCTCCCAGCCAATCAGGAAACAGCATTTTCCAACTGCCATGTCTATAAACTGTCATTTCTGTAAATAACCTTAAAATCCATCAGATATCAATGATGAAATGGTCCTGAAATATGCCCAGAAATTAATCACATCAATTTAATTCTGTTGCAAGAACACCAGTTTCTGATATAATCAAGGGCGATTATTCAATCCCATGGCAATACAAGGCTTGATACTTGCAGAGAGCATTATTCTCAAGTCGCCTCGGAGAGAGGTCATCCTTCTTAGGAAAGTAATCACAGGGACACGGCCATGCAGATGGGCTACGTGCTTGACAATTGCCTGCACCAATCAGGTGCACAGCTGTTCATTTTCCCAGCTGTTCCAAGTCAATTTTAAATCTTTCTATTTATTTTTACATAACGTCCGAACCAAAACAGAAGTTATCTCAAGACACCTTTCATATAGAGCAGGTCAAGACCCTACTCTATAATCTAGACACCCAACAAGAGATCCAACTGGCCTTGCATTATACATTATGTGGATGCATCAGCCTTGACGGTCTCCCTATGGATTCCCTGTAATCTTTGGACTGACTAGTCAACTGGCAATCCAAGCCGTAGAAGTGACTGTGAGTCACGTAACGTTGTCTACTGGATAGAGGATACAGTAAATCCTGGTTGTGAACATTGTGAATGCATTCTGAACACTAGAAATGGCACATCAGAGAGCGCAGACCTCCCGCCACCGCCTCTCCGTTCAGATTGCGCCATCATCCACGTGTATTTTTGTTTATGTTGAAATCAGCTGTACGTAGCGGAGCATCGTAAAACACTTCATTCAAACTGGACAGAAACAAATAAACCCCCCCCCCCCCCCACTATATGACTATGATCCGGATCGCCACCAAATCGAATGGATTGTTCATTGTGCACACCTCACCCCTCCAAAACATTTCATTCAAATCCATCGCAGACTTTTAGAGTAATCCTGCTACGGATAAACAACAAACCAACGCTGGTGAAAACATAACCTCCTTCCTAGGCCTTCAGCCTTGGCCGAGGTAAAAAGTCATTAAGTCTTTTGCCTTGCCATGGCAACAGTTGAAGGTGGCTTAGGTGACTGTATCTGCTCACATGGACTATAAAATCTTTACTGTTAAGCAACATAGATCATGCTGAAATAGGTCATGATCAAAAAAGTAGATGGATGAAGTCGAGGTGATAGTATACCCTGACATTTAGGCTCATGATAGGCTAAAAATTAACTCGTTCATTTCAATATTTTTCACTAGCCATCACTTCGACTACATTTGAAGTCCATATAGCGTTTGTAGCTGTTCCGAAAGTTCAAATGTGGGAATAACTGAACACACGTTGAAATACCCATTCCTCGAAGGCATTCAGTTGTGTTGCCCTTATTGTAGATACAAAAAGTGACAAAAGTGTGAAGAATAACAAAAGAAGACAACATTACACACTGCAGAAGAGTAGTTTAGCTCTGAGAATATCTATGTGAATGTACAGTGGACGTTTGTGCAGAAATAACTGCTGCAGCTCCTCCAGACCAACAAGATGTTTCCCGTTGTCTTGTGAAGTGACGGGCTCCGCAGAGAGAAACGTTATCGTCTCCGACCAAAACTCCGGTGTCTCACCTGTTCCCTCCGGCCGCGGTCGGAGGGCAGAGGCAGGAAAAGCCAACACTAGGATCAGCATTGATTCATGGAGAGACCTTCGTCTGGTCAGCTAACATTACTGCCAAGCAGCTGAAATATAGAGTGATATTGTGCTTTTAGCTGATGTGTGTCGCCTCACTGTTTTGAGCGATGCTCGTTCATGTCTATGTAGAGCGAGCGTGAGCAACAGGACGCTGACTTTCGTTGACTTAACGGGCCACAGGTGTTAACAAGCAATTTCTGACTTCTGTCCAAACAGTCTCTTAAGCCTTTTTCACATTTTTTTGTTTTCCTGTCTCTTGTAGCCAATTTAACTTACATCGATTCATTCTCAAGTTTGTTCACTTTTGTCACTTGATATTGTTTGATCTTTGCATGATTATTTCTTCTTCCTATTTACCCACCCATCCACACTGGTGAACTGTGTTTACCTCAACATGTGTAGTTTTCTGATCAATTGCCCTGTTTCTTATGCTGATCTGTTTTCATTCCAAACAGGGAGGCTGGTTGTTTCTCTTTTGCCAAGACTTTATCCACTCAAATGGTATTCTTTACACCATTTCTGGAGCGATCTTTTCACCTTCTCTGACACACGACTATAAAGCTCTTCAAACCAGCTGTGTCTACTTCAAAATAGCCACATGTAAAAAGCCACAGTTTCACTGGACAAGGTGACAGTCCTTCAGGGCAGGATTAAGATGTATAAGCATCTACATGTGGATAAAGTTGAAAGCCACTTTGACTTTGCTGAGCTGGTCAAATGACCAGTGACGGTCCCCTCTCGCTTTGTTCCTCTTGGCAGGGACTAACAAAAGGAAATAATCAGAACAGACAAATTCACCCGAGCTCTCTTTTTTTAGGCTGCATGGGGATCAGCAGGGGGCTAGCGCTTGTTGACAGCCAAAACAAGCGTAATATGGCTCTGAATACATAATGCCATTACCCGACAGGGATCAAATCTGTGACATTCTAACGAGTTCCATCTGAAGGAAGGGTTTCCATTCCTTCAACTGGGTTATCTGTGTGTGTGTGTGTGTGTGTGTGCACTTGTGTGTGTTTCGTCACCTCACGACATGCTGACGAACCCCTACCTATACACAGGCGACATGCACGCCCCGGCACAACACACACACACTCCCACATACACACATATACATCTGCCGGTCCATCCCCCTTTGAGCGAGAGTTGGGAGACAGAGCGACCTCCTGCCCCCATCTGACACCAACCCACCCATCCCTCCGAACCCCCCCCCCCGCCTTGAAGCCAGTGTTCACACCCAAGTCTTCACATGGCGCTTGGCAGGGGGGGCCTGCCACCAGCAGGATGTAATGCAAAAAAATGGCACACCTCGATTTCTTCCCCTCCCCATCCACCTACTCACCTCTTTCGTGACCCTTTTGCATATATTTGCAGTGTAGTGTAATGGAACTGGCCTTTTTAGACTTGAAGGGCATAAAGCTTGTGGCTTCAAGTTTTCACAAGAGTTGCATATGCCCATGTCAGCAGACTACTTTCACTTCATTCTGAGAGCAGTGTGAAGAATGACGAGCAGAAACGTGCATCTGAATAGATCAATTGACCTTGTTTTTTTTTTAGCTCAAATGATGACGTAACCTGGATGTGGGTAGAATATCACTGAGCCCTACTAATGACCCTTTTTGACAGTGATATTAGTTCCAGGTACTAAGGAGCCACAGGAACCAAAGGTCAGAACCAAAAGTCCCTGTTAGCGTTTCCACAGCATCTAACAAACCATTAAAATGAGGCACATTACTTTGATAATGGATTACAAAATGACAGCCACATTTGAGGCCCAGTTGTTACTAATAAGGAAACAACAGTTGTGTTGTTCATCTGTTTTTCGTTTTACTGTGGTGCATTACTGCTGTACAACTGTAGAATCTGTGTTTTTTCACATTAAACTCAGTGAATTTACAGTCGAGTTCAACCAAAGCACACTTGGTGATTGTTGGAAAGAGTAACGACAACGGTTTAGGTGAGTTTTATTTTGTTTCCGTCCAGTCTGAATGAAGTGTTTTACGATGCTCCGCTACGTACAGCTGATCTCAACATAAACAAAAATACACGTGGATGATGGTGTAAGCTGAACAGGGGGGGCGGGCTGAGTTCTGTGCTCTCCGAGTGCCATTCTAGTTATGATTTGTATACACTACACTACATTGTCCCTCACCGTCCAAGTCATGTTCGTGCTACGCCGACCTGTCACAATCGCATCACGACTGTGCACCCCTACTTGCAACCAAATAGATTTGTCCTGCCCTGGTTGTTAGCGACCACGGTTCACAATGAAATCGACCCCGGTTTCAACCCTGGTCTGTCCCACCTCTAGATCTAGGTCACAAAACTGAGTCGGTCAACACGTGACGCTGGTTCAACCCTGGGT
The DNA here is from genome assembly GCF_015220745.1 of Sebastes umbrosus. Classification (NCBI taxonomy): domain Eukaryota; kingdom Metazoa; phylum Chordata; class Actinopteri; order Perciformes; family Sebastidae; genus Sebastes; species Sebastes umbrosus. The sequence continues at coordinate 3,753,163 of NC_051269.1, forward strand.
GAGACCCCGGTGTGAAAGGGGGTATCTCTGACGTCACCCATAGGTTTCTGAAGAGCCGTTGTGAAGCTCAAAGTGGGCGGCTCCGGCCGTAGCCATCAGCCAGCAGTGATGACACAGCCTTACTCCCAGCTGATCCAAAAAGGACGCAGCAGAGCAGACAGTTAGCAGGTAACGGCACCCACCTGTCACTCAAAGCAGCCACGCCCTTAAATTTGCCAAACTTTAAAGGGACTATTTGTAACTTTCAGAAATGCTTCTTAACAGCGACACCTGTGGCCGTGAAATCAACGAAAGTCAGAGTCGGGCTCGCGCCTGTGCTCGCTCTAAATGGACATGAACGAGCATCGCTCAAAACAGTGAGGCGACACACGTCAGCTAAAACCACAATATCACTCTATATTTCAGCTGCTTGGCAGTAGTGTTAGCTGACCAGACGAAAGTCTCTCCATGAACATGATTTAGATCTAATCTTAGTGTTGGCTTTTACTGCCTCAGCGCAGGCTGATGCAGCGGGGCTCAGCAGCGTGTCTCCCTGCTCTCTCCACCCGCAGCCGGAAAGAGCAGGGAGACACCGGCACCCGGTCGGTAACGAGACAATAACGTTACTAGCTGAGGAGCTCCGTCACTTCACAAGACACGGGAAACCTCTGTTGGTCTGGAGGAGCTGCAGGAGTTACTTTTGCAAAAACGTCCACTGTACATTCACTAGATATTCTCAGAGCTAAACTAACTCTTCTGCAGTGTGGAGTGAGCGCGCGTTCACGTCTAGAGGTGGAGCGAGCTGAGAACGCGCGCGCTCTCTGAGTGAAGGCAGGCAGGCAGAGGAGGAAAGGCAGCGGCCACACGCGAACGCGCATATGCGAGCACGCATGTGTGGCGACCCGCTACATTTATACGCTTAAAAAGTTACAAATAGTCCCTTTAAGCCTTAATATAATTCAAAAAGGTGAGTTACATACAAATTCACCCCAACGTATAGTTGGCTATGGATATCAAAACCACCAGTACCAGGCTGTAAACATGTTTTAGTTCTGCTGTAAGTTGGGCATGACTTGGGGATTGACTTGCTGTTGGAGCCAGCCTAGGCCATCTGAGGAACTGTAGTTCTTGGCACTTCGCATAGGCTTTCATTTTTTCAGCACCGGAGGTTGCCACTTGGTAGTTACACAAAAATCAGGAATATATATATATATATATATATATATATATAACTATTTTAATAAAGTCATGGGGTACTTCTGCATGCTCTAAAATTGAAGACCATTCTCTTGATTACAGGTGAGTGAAAGGGGCTAATAAGACGTATGCGTATTTACACACCCACACACACACACACACACACACAAACTCCCCAAAAGGCCAACTGATTTGTTAGGTCAGAGGCCCTCTTTTGTGGGCCGCTCAGGAGCTTTTGTGCTGCTGAGAGCCAGGAATGTTGGAGTGAGGAGGAGCCTCACCACAGGGGGTACACAAGGATACAAGCAACCCGGGACTCTGCCTCCTTTCTGCTCTGCTGCTGCTGCTGCTCCTGTGTGTGTGTGTGTGTGTGTGTGTGTGTGTGTGTGTGTGTGTGTGTGTGTGTGTGTGTGCGCTTTTACAATTTAGCGCTGAGCAATTTAGGGCTGAGTAAGAAACTCTAGTTGTTGAGCATTCCATATATGAAAACCGTCAACTGCCGACAGTCAGTCTTGTTTACATATCGTTTCTTCAGAAACTGATTTGAATGATCATTTGTGTATTCTGTATTGTATTTATTTACTGCATGTTGTTGTTGTTGACATTTTTATTAATTGTGCCACATCGGTGAGGTTCTCCGGCAATGCCAGAGCATCTATTGTTCCATACATACGTCTGTGGATACTTATAGTGCATGTACCATAATTCATCACATGTACCTGTGAGGCCATCATCAGCAGTGATAAACCAATGATCATTATTAAACGGTCAGAAAGATCATCAGTGATTTAGTTTATAGGTGCTCATGGAAACAGACTTTTGCATCACAACAGAGGATCAAATGAAAAGAACATTAACAATGAATGGATGAATGAATGAGGAATGAATGGATGGATGGATGGATGAATGGAATGCCTCCAATGGAAATATAACAAGTGAAAAAGACTGTGAAATGGAATATCACTCTCAACTTGCTGTAGAAAACCATGGGTATGCCTAGTCTAGGGACGCACAGATACCCAGTATCGGGCGTATCGGGTCCGATACTATGCTCATGTACTCGTACTCGCAAAAGGCTCCTGATACAAGGGCACCTATACCACTTCCAGCAGCGTAACGTAACCTCTCGTCACCATCTTTCGGGTCCTATTGCGTGCAGTCATGCTCCACCTCCCCGACGGTGCGGGCGGAGACAGGCCGGTGGTGCGACGACCCCCGCGGGCACCCTTCGCCCCGAGCCTTTCCAAGACGACCTAGAGTCCGGTCGCGGCGCACCGCCTCGTATGCGGGACTCCACCGCTTGCTGTGTGTCGCTCACACCCTCCAGCTGGCTGTTAACGAGGGTCTTTTGGCACAGAGAAGTACTCGTATTGGTACTCGGTATCGGTACTCGGTATCGGCAAGAAACCCAAATGTAAGTACTTGTACTGGCACTCGGTCTGAAAGAAAGTGGTATCAGTGCATCCCTAGTCTAGTCTAAAGTATGCATGAGGCTTCTGTCTTATTAGTACCAGTTTATGTACAGTGGTCTCGACTACAAGTCCTGCAGTCCCGTACAAAGTCAATGGAAGGTATGTGTCTTTACTTTTTTGTTGTTGTTGAAAAAATATTCATGCCAAAAAACTGATGCCTCATTACCTCCATGTATGACCTAGCTACTCCTTCCAGAGAGCTCTTGAACACCCGACTGAAGTGTTTGACTGCACAATTTAAAGATAAGTAAATGTTCATAAGTATGAGCACATATTCCAAATAAATTATCTCATTCACAGCTGAATTGGCTATTGATTAGTATCCCTTCTTCCACAGTCATACGACCATTTAGCTGACAAACTTGGTGAGAGAGAGAGAGAGAGAGAGACTGAGAGTGAGAGACGAGAGAGAGAGACCGAGAGAGAGAGATGAGGAGAGAGACGTAGAGAGAGAGAGAGATGTAGAGGAGAGAGCGGAGTGAACGACTGACGATAGAGAGAGACTGAGAGAGGAGAGAGAGCATGTCCTGCTGAAGACCCAGCTTGTGTCTGCAATTAGCAGGAGGCATGGAATGATGATTGCTGGTGCGGCAACACTAATGCCAAGTGGCAGGCTCCCTTGTGAAGGAGAAGGAAGGCCACTGACTGAGTGCCGTAAAGCAACACTACTTTTTTTGCTTTCAAACACAATGCTTACAATGGTATACACACAATAGCACCATATATGCACAAAGACAGAGGACAAAAAGAAACAAATATGAGGTTTGTGTGGTGGGTGGGGTGCTTTAAATCTGACGGACAAGACATGCATTTTGGACAAAGGGCTCGTCTAATCCACCTGCTCGGCTTTTCAGAGCCCACCACTGGCCCTGTTCTATAGTCTCGCTCACCAGCTCAGCAGAGGGCCCATTGATGACAACACTCAATTACCATAGTAACTCACAAAGTAGGTCGAGAGCCCCGCCCCGTCCCCCAATCTCAGTACCAACACCACCGGGTCCCCCATCCCTCCAGCGCCGTGGTCACCTTGTCACCCAACAGCAGGACTAAGATTGACCCTCAGAGAAAAAAACAGAGCTCAGCATCTTGCACAGGATGAGGTCATCCCCGAGGCCACGTCCACACTAATGTGGATAAATAATGTGAAATTCATTTTTTAGTCCCTGACCGTCGCTCCACACTGAGCTGACATATCAACCCCCCAAAACCAGGGCTTTTCACAAATAGTGATTCAGGGTGGATATATTTAAAAAACAACTCTGGTCCGGTGTTGAAATGTGGACTCTAATACACTAATACACAGCTTTCAGCCTGAACAGACGTGATTGAGTGCTTCCGCTGAGCAGCAGCGTTAAGGAGCCAGCTTTCTGTCGCCTCCAGGTCAGTGATCACTCATTTTATAAGTCAGTATAGCTCATCACACGCTACAGGTGTTGTCCCTGACATGTGCTGTCAAATGACTGAATATGTGATAAAGTAACAAATCAAGCTCTTTTCAGATACAAAACCTTCAATATTGCTGACTTTAATAAATCAATACTGTAGATCCCCTGATACATTATCTCATCAGTGTCACATTTATTAGACTCAAGATAGAATTCTTGTCCCTATTTTATATTCTAGAATAAGACAGCACCCCAGCAGAGTTAAAGGACCCATATCGTGCTCATTTTCAGGTTCATACTTGTATTTTGTGTTTCTACTAGAACATGTTTACGTGCTGTAATGTTAAAAAAACAACAACTTTATTTTCCTCATACTGTCTGTCTGAATATACCTGTATTCACCCTCTGTCTGAAACGCTCCGTTTTAGTGCATTTCAACGGAACTGCGTTGCTAGGAAACAGTTTGGGTCCATGTTTACTTCCTGTCAGCTGATGTTATTTGCATACACTGCAACAGGAAATAAACTGGGACACATTTAAATGTTTTACATTTAAAACTGTGTAATGATCTATATATTGTATATTTGTGACATCACAAATGGACAGAAATCCTAACGGCTTGTTTTAAACCCACCATTTTCGAAAACGGGCTGTGTATGTTTCTCCATATATTGAGCGTTTTGATAGTTCAACAGTATTTATATAGCACTTAAACCTGCTTTATAATATAAAAGACATGAAAATCTCACTTTTTACAATATGGGACCTTTAAAAATAACAAAATGTTAGAGTTAAAATGTGTATTCAACCTTGTGCGGGGCTTCATAGTGGTCTAGGATTTTAAGAACATGTAACCACAATGTCCCCTCATTCTGGCTAAGGACTAATGCATATAGGATGGGTTATATGCAGAGGTCGAATTTCGTTATGTTGCGCTCATAGACATAGTTCATAAGAAGTGGACATATAGTTACCGTGACGTCACCCATTGGTTTGAATTTGGTATTGAGGCCGTCGCCATCTTGTGGGGGTGGAGCTAAAAGTATAACTGAACGCTGAATAAGACATTCTAGGCAACCAAAATGTTACAATTAACTTTCGTGAACTGAAAACACACTGTGAAAGGGTTAAAGTTCTAAGACGAAGACGGGTAACACCCAGACCAACACCATGGTAGTGACCTGTCGCAAGGTAGCCACGCCCTAAAGCATCCCCTGCTTTACTAAATGAACATCATGCTGTATTGAAGAAGACTTGAAACTAGCGACTAAGACCATAAACTCATGTTTACAATGTTTACTGAGGTAATAAATCAAGAGAGAAGTGGGCTCATTTTCCCATAGACTCCTATACAATTGGACTTATTTTTTGCAACCACAGGAATCGCCCCCTGCTGGTCATTTTTTATGCAGGTTTAAGGCACTTCAGCATTGGCTTCACTTTTCAGAACCAGAGGTTGCCGCCTTGTCGTGCTTTGTGCAATCGTATATGACGATAAAAACAACGTTTTAAGTATTAGGATGATTATGCAAAACTTCCCGCCTTCTCTTTAGGGTTAGGGTTAGGGTTAGGGTTAGGGTTTTCCTATTGTTCGGTCATTGGTATGTGTATGGCAGACTTAGAAAATTACGTGAAAGCGCAAGTGTGAAGGGATGCAAACATGTTTTCAAATGTATCTGCCTCAGTGTGGACAGACAAGAAAGGGGCTTTTCACACAGCCTCAATGGGGCTCAGCATCTTGTACTAGATATTGTCATCCTCTGACTCTCTCTCTCTCTCGCTCTCTCTCTCTCCCCCTTTCTCCCCCACCCCTCTCTTTTCATTCAAGGAAGTAGGTATGTTAGAGGAGGAGGAAGGAGCAGAAGGGCTCTGAAAGTAGAATTAAACAAAGTTTTGGGCTCAACAAGCTCACAGGTCTCAAACTGTTTTGATTGTGCCGGTGACACAAAAGGCAAACCCCGGCTGACCATTGACCGCAGTCTGAGCACAGCTGGGACGGCAACAAAACGGGCTCAGTGGGCATTTCAACCAGGCAGCTGGTTAAGAAAAGAGTGCTGAGGAAAGAGGGATGGCAGTCAACCCTGGGTGTAACATCACAGGAGAAAGGTAAATGTTTATCTCAGGTCTGGATTTCTTTTCAGCCCCGGCAATCTGGGTCTCTTACAAAAACACCAATCTCCTTCTACCCGCGAGTATCAGCTCAACGGACAAGACTAAATGAGGAGGGACTTTATAAAAAACATGGTCGTTTGGAGAAGGGATGGGTGTATATTTGGGGCGGTGGGTGGAGGGAGTTGGGGGGGGCTATGTTGTGAGGAACTAAACAGTTGGAATTACGGTCAGCAACCAGTCATTGAGTAAACATACAATGAGCGACAGAAAAGCTCTGTGGTTGACAATAAAAAAAAGAAAAAAGCCGCCGGCTTCAGGCCCTGAGAAAAGTGAGCCATTCTACTAACAAAGAGCCGCTTAGGGGTGGATTGAGGGAAGGAAAAAGAGGGCTAAAACACTTGTGGGCTCAGGGAACTCTATAGGGGGAGTGAAAATGGAATAAGCCAGCAAGCACTTGAGGGTCCCGCCGAGCACCTGAATGGGATAGAGGGGTGGAGCGGCAGAGGGGGGTCTGGGGAAGGTGAATGGCCTTCTTTTTGGGTCCAATTTGTCTCTTTTCACCCCGCTCGCCCTGCTCCGGCTCTGACAGATGTACAAAGAGGGAGCGGCGCTGGGCCACTCATCCACATACGCCCGTGAGCAGCTGTCACTTTTGTCGGACAAGTTAATCAAACAAATGCCACCATACCTCCCTTTTTAACAAGGCGGAGGAAAGGAGGGATAGAAAGGGGGCTGTAAAAGGGTGATAGAGACCCGAGAGATGACATGCGTGTCCCTCGATCAATTCATCCCGCCGGCCCCTGATCAATAAACCAGCGGGACTTGACAAAGGAGAAGTCTCCATTAAACTTGTATTTCCCTTCTCTCGGGACGATCGCGGGCCCCGGTTGTCCTTTGCCGTTTCCTCCTGGCAACACGGCGCCGGGAATGCTCACAGGGGATTTAGACCCGAAAGGAACGAAAGCAGGGAAACAAAATGCTCTCTCTCAGTAATTATTAAGGACTCTAAGCTGCTTACAGACTTCATTAAACGGAAGTGAGACCTTTTCAGAGCATGTTTTTGAACAGTCACAAAGTCAATCTAACCTATCTTGCTCGGCTGGCCTTGTTTTTATTATTGCGACCCACGACTACGACCATTATTTCCCTCCCCTATTGGTTGCGTAATCCTTTTACAGATATTTTGCTTCAACCTAAAAGAGATTAATGACTGGCATGAAAAACAACAAGAGGACATTGATGCAGTATTGCAGCCATATTGTTGCAGATGAAGGGTAAATGACATCTGGTCATTAACTCTCAGAAATAGCAAACTGAGCTGAAGAAGCCAATTGTATAGTAAAACATTGCAGATATAAACTGCAGCTATAATGTCGGATGATGTCATAGTTATGTGGTTATGTGTTCTTATTGGGTATCAGTGAAAAATGTGAGAAAATGATCAGATCAGATGTTGCCAGGTGATATATCAATTGATATATCATTCGGACTTCGGTTCTTCGGTGTAATTTTATCTTGATGATGTGATGTTTTATGTCATTTTACAAAATTCTGTTGTACAGCTAAATGATTCAAAGCTAATCAAAAACTAATTTTTGAACCATATCACACAGCCCTAAAAACATTTTGATCACAACCTTTTGAACAAACAGATGATTTGATTATACACTTTTCTAACTTCCTATTATTCATATACTAAGGCAGAGTACGACGGAATATTAGGGCCACGTTTAGGGAAAAAAATATATATGAAATTTTGAGAATAAAGTCATAATATTATAAAGTAGTAATTTTATGTGTTACTTTCTTTTTTCTCGGAAAGTTATGACTTTATTCTCGCAATATTACAACTTTTTTTCTCGTAAAGTTATGACTTTATTTTCATTATATTACGACTTTTTTTCTCGGAAAGTTATGACTTTATTCTCGCAATATTACAACTTTTTTTCTCGGAAAGTTATGACTTTATTCTCTTAATATTACGACTTTTTTTCTCATAAAGTTATGATTTTATTCTCGCAATATTACGACTTTTTTTCTCTAAAGTTATGACTTTATTCTCGTAGTATTACAACTTTTTTTCGTAAAGTTATGACTTTATTTTCATAATATTACGACTTTTTTTCTCGTAAAGTTATGACTTTATTTTCGTAATATTACAACTTTTTTTCTCATAAAGTTATGACTTTATTCTCGTAATATTACGACTTTTGTTCTCGTAAAGTTATGACTCTATTCTCGTAATATTATGACTTTTTTTCTTGTAAAGGTATGACTTAATTCTCGTAATATTCCGACTTTTTTTCTCGTAAAGTTATGACTTTATTCTCGTAACATGACGACTTTTTTCTCATAATGTTATGACTTTATTCTGGAAATTTCAGATTTTTTTCCCATCAATGTGGCCCTAATAATCCGTCGTACATTTGCACTTTGGCCCTCACTGCATTAGACTTATTTACTATATACTTAGACTATAGATCTTCATCACAATGCTCAACTGTTTTGCGGCTCCAGACAGATTTTTTTTTTCTTTTTTTGCCAAAAATGGCTCTTTTGATAGTAAAGGTTAATGATACTTATTACCTTCTAGTCATGAAGTAGTGTCAGTTATGATTCCATGTTCTCAGTCATTTCTCAAATTTTTTAACAATAGTTTTCACTTCTTCTATGATAGTACTTACTACTAAAAAAAGTCTGACCAGCTGCAGGAGTTAATTTTGCGTGTTGCCTGAGCTCAACGTTGATTAAATTGTTCACTTGGCATTGCCGTGTGTCTGGCAGTTCATGACCAGAGCCAGCAAAGTGGTGAAACGTATCCGGACAGCCAAGTGGTATGAAGGCAGCTCTGTAACCCGGTAGTCATGCTGGCAATTTCTGTCATCGCGACAAACCCCCCGCCCCCCTACACCCACCCATCCACAAACCCACCCGCTGTCACCAAAGTACAACGGCGGCGACGACAACAATCTCAAATCCCCCAATCTGCAGCTCAACCTGACCCCTGCCCTCGCTCCGCTCCGTCACAGCCGTTCAGCAGTCGGTAAGTAGTAGCGAGACGGGGAGAAGCAGCAGCGGCGATTAAAAAGCGCTTTAACTTCCGTCACACAGAAGTGCAATTTCACCACGCTTGTGAATCTGATAACTACCCAAGGTCAACGGAAATACTTCAAATCAATCAATGAGCCACACTCCTAATCCCCTGCGGGCAAAGGCAGATTAAGTGTATAATTGACCTGTGTAATCCCAGTATCTGCAACTCCAGCCCCGGGGGGGGGAAGGAAGGGGAAAGGGGGAGTTGGCTCCAAGACTCACTGGCTCTACAGCACCATCACTGTCTGCCTCTTTCTTCCTCCTTTCCCTACTTGCCCCCAAAACTGGCTGGCATGTTGGTTTGCCTGGGCTGGGTACGAGGGGGAGGGTCATGGGGCAGGAAGCTGTGGTGTACCAGTGCTCGGCTGGATTTGGCTCAGGCTAAAGACATGGCTTTTTTTAATCAATGATCCCCAGGCTGTGCCGTGCTAAGTCCCCCCCCCCCCTTCAGTATCATTTATGCACATCTGTCTTAATCCGGGCTTCTTCAGCCACTCTTTCAAGAACTAAACCTCGGAGGGGAGAGGGGGGGGGAGGGTGCTGGGACGACCAAATTCATTTCTCGCAATTACTCTAACACGCACACATCCTCAAAATGTCAAAGTACAGGCCATTTCCAACATGACCAAGACATTGCAATGCTGTGAAACTTCATAAAACAGGTGCAAGCAGACAAGCAAATGAAGAAACCATCTGTAGCAATTTGACAACATATATGCAAATTGTACCAAACACAGGTTTCTGGGTAACTAGCAACTAGTGAGTAGTGAAAGACTAACGCTAGATGCAGACATTGCTGGTTCATTTTCTGTCATCATCGATGAATGTTCAATTTCAGTCAATTGTACGTTAGAACTTCAGGTTGGATGTGGGGTTAAAGGCATTGCCGGTTACTCCATTTGGCCTCAGGGGTTTAAAGCTTTTCCAGAATTCATTATTTCATATTTACATATAAAAGGTGTTGTCACTGGCATGTTTGTCTGTTCTCAGCTGACTGCAGTATAAAGTATGGATTACTTATTAGACTGAAGCACATAAATACTACTTGTAACAGCCGGATCGAGACGTTCCATCAATCCATCCCAATTATCTGGGCTTTTGTTGTGGTCAAGGCCTATGGGAAGGAGGCTGGGTCAGGCATCATATCTTTGGGGGTATAACACATGCCCAGTAAAATCTGGCCTGCACTTGCCGCAATTGAGCCATTCGCAATGCACGACCGCAGCTTAATTTATGTGCGCATGTGTTATACCCCATACCTCAAGACCCATGTCCATCTGTGACCCAGCCTCCGTTCCATAGACCTTGGTTGTGGTGGCATCAGGCTAAGCATGGTAGCACATACAACCTAATCACATATGTTCTCCAGTTCTTCCCGGGGATCACACGGCATTCCCTGGTCGGATGGGATATGTAATCCCTCTGTGTTCTGGGTCTGCCTCTGGGTTTCCAACCAGTCAGATGTGACTAGAACTTCCAAACGGAGGCATCCAGGAGACAGCCTTATACATACGACGCCTAAACCACCTCAATCTAGCTTCTTTTAAAGTAAATGAGCATTTCTGGAAGCCTTTGTTGCCCACCCTCCCACCCCTAAAACATTGCAAAACAAAACTCATTGGAGGCCCTTTTTATGCATTAGAGCAACGAGTACATTGAGAGCTTTGCCTTCAGGCTTGGCTTTCTGTTCACCAAGACAGACAGGCAGGCCTGTGCAACACCCGCATTGCTGCGGATGCCACACCAACCCGTCTGTCAATTTTGTTTTCCGTCTTAACCTCATTCGCGAACAAGCCCCCCAAGGCACAACCCTGCATGGTGGAGCTCAATGCCCACTGAGAACGTGTTTTTATTTGCTGTCGAGAATGCAGACAAAAGCTCCCAATTGCTCTCACGTAGCTACTGTATATGAGGACAGAATGGTTTGTAGTAACCGCTCTGGGACCCCTTACTCCCACAGCACCACCAACAAGAAACTCCAAACAAAGCACACGTAGACTGCATGGGCGAAATTCCTTGACCTGCTCCGGTGTTGCAGTGAGGAAAAAGGGGCTGGTTAACTGCTCCACAGAATGAATAGAAATCACTTTGCTCCTCCTGAATCATAGGTTTGACAATTGGCATCCCAATGACACTGAGAATGTGTTGATAGTAGGGATGCACCGATACCGATACCAGTATTGGGTATGGGGTCCAACACTGTGCTCATGTACTCATACTCGTACTCGCAAAACGGCTCCGATACAACGGCAACGATACCACTTTACGGTGGTGCGCCCGACCCCACGGGGCCGGGATCCCACCTCAGCCGGCACGCACCGGCCCTCACTTTCATTGTGTCACAGGGTTTTGCTTGCACCCTCTGACTCGCACGTGCATTAGACTCTTTGGTCCATGTTTCAAGGCGGGTCGGGTGGGTTGCCGACATCGCCGCAGAGCGATATGGCGGCACGACGCGGTTGGGGCGCACTGAGGACAATCTGCCCTGGTCGACAGTTGCACCGGGAGCAGGGGGCCCCCTCCCTCCCCGGCGGGGAGAGAGGGCGCAGCGAGCGCTTTGTCCACGGTGCGGCGAGGTTTGGGCGGGGAGCGCTGTAAAGCTGCAGCCGCAAGCCACCTTCGCCCCGAACCATTCCATGCCGACCTAGAGCCGGTCGCGGTGCATCGCCTCGTATGTGGGACTCCCCAGCCTGCCGTGTGTCGCTCACACCCTCCAGCTGGCTGTTAACGAGGGTCTTTTGGCACAGAGAAGTACTCGTATAGGTTCTCGGTATCGGAGAGTACCCAAATGTAAGTACCTGTACTTGTACTCGGTCTGAAAAAAAGTGGTATCGGTGCATCCCTAGTTGATAGTGATACCTTTATAGTAAGAGCACGTGCTCTGGTCCTCAACCTCTATGTGACATTACTGTTATTACTATTATTATTTTGTATAATGATGTGAGAGAAAGGTGCTATAAATCAATGACAATGCCTGTAATGTGTTATGAGCTAAACTTACTAAACGACTCATCAAGCGCAAAGTTGTGAGCAGCACAAACATTGTTTGCTCAATTCCCACTGCTGTCCACACTCCAAAGCAGAAAAAGAAGCAGGTTAAAACGTACCCACTCTGGAAAGTGTTTTCGAAGCAGCTCAGTTTTCAGTGGGGGGAGAATACTGTCATAGTGGGGATGCAAAATGTTTTCAAATGTATCTGCTTAATATGGACAAGACCTGAGGCAGCCACAGGTCAGAAAAATAAAAGCAACTTCACAACAGCTACCTCTCTGCAGGGGATTTTAATCAGGATGCCACAGACGCCTGCCTTCAGAGCAATTTTCACAACAGCAGAGAATAAAATATTAAAACAATTCCATGATTGGATTGTTGGTCAGGATTGTGGTTAGTGAAAACAGCATAAAGTAAATCTATGCTTATGGAGAAGCAAAAAATAACAAGTGGATTCCCCCCACCACCACCACCACCCAACCCCCCATCCCATTTGATTAGTCAGAGAAGTGGGTCAAGTATCAATTAAAAATGTCCTGCTCTGACAAGCCCTCGTACCCGCCAATCTATGTCAGAACATGGGTATTAACACTCAGTTAATATGTCTCAGATTATAATTCATTTCTTGAGACGCTGTTGTTTGTTTAGTATTATCAGCATTAGACCACATATGGGCCTGTCTGCTGTAACTCTAGACGTCAAATGAGTGGGTGTTGACACAGAAATTATGAGGCCATAGTGAAATAATCTGCTTACTGTCGGTCGCTGCATGAAGGCATCTTGAGATAAATGCTTCGTCGTAACCCCAATTTAAATGACATATAACCTTAGGCTCGTTGTCTCTGGAAGAGAAAACAGCCAAAGATGTTTAAAATACTTTGAGACGCGTGCAAAGTGTCTCCACTAGGCCTGCGTTCCACCTTTAACCCTAAATGTTATAAAGGCAGGGTCATGTTCTTTTATATTCTATTCTAACCAAACACACAATGCTGTTCATCTCCAGATTTGGCGCGGATGTGTGAAATGAAACACGCTTAAAGGCCTTGATTTGTTGATGTGATTTGAAATGTAATCTCTTTACAGTCAACCGTTACGGTACTGAGATACTTGATGGAGTTCGTTCATTCTACGTTATGGAATTGAAAGATTTAAAAGGCTTTAATCTTGTCAACCGGCATCAAGAAATGTGTCCTGGCGGGTCACCAAAACATCATAAAATGTCCTTCTACCCTTGAAAAAGTAAATGGATTATATATTGAAAATTGTTTTCCGAGCACTTTGTTGTCTTTGCAGCTGTTTATTTTTGCTCTTCTTTCTTTCTCGTTTACACATTTTTCATTTTTAAAGAAATCTCACCCCGATGACACATTGTTGTACTTGTAAGATTAAATAATAGACAAAGTGCCTCGCTAGAATGGAGACAGCGTGAACCTTATTTCAAAACTGCAAACTTTCCAAAAGCATGTGAACAACAAATTTATGATGGAATGCCATTTTTAGGAAAAGACCTATAAGTAAAACAAATAAGCCATAATAGTCGATGTAATGAGCCGCCTTAATGTTGTAATCCTCACCAGGGGAAATGGACGAAACGGATAAATAAATGAAGTCAGCGGCCCACCAAGGGAGGGGAGGGGCCGCGTAACAAAGCAAAGATTAAGGGGAGACCATCCTGACCTTATTTTAAGAGGATGACAACCCCCAAACCCAACACGCACGCACACACACACACACACACACACACACACACACACACAATGGGGTATATCTGCTTTGGTGGCCTTTAACACTGATTTGTGGGGGCTCATGAACATTTGCTTTTAACTATTCACTACCTTTACTGTTTACTTAAGTGTCTACAGTAGCAAATTTTAAAAAAACTTCTGGCGTACTTTCTGAAATGCTCAAGTTGTTTCCGTTATGCATATTTCAACAATGACTTTCGTAAGCAGGAAATCTGACATCAGTTACTGTATCAAGTCAACAATCATTACTAATATAAAACAATACAATACAAAACTCTGTAAAAAGGCCTGTAAATGTCTTCCATAGTAAAGACTTCCTTAAGTGTGAAATATATACATTTAATGTATACCAAGCTTCATAATGTGGTGTCAACATTAGTACATAGTGTGTCCACTCTAGTTTGGTTTTATAGAATGGACTGGGACACAATGCAGGCATGCAAACTGAAAGTGATTCCGGAGAATGATAAAAAATCAGACAAGTAGAAAAAATAGAAGTACACTCGGATGAGCGCAGACCTCCGCCAAGGCAGATTTCATGTACGTCGCTGATGATCTGGATCGCCACCAAAATCTAATGGATTGTTCATTGTGCACACCCCACCCCTCCAAATAATGTAATTCAAATCCACCGTGGACTTTTGGAGTAATCCTCCAAACGGACAAACCAACCAACAAACAACAAACGCCGGTGAAAACATAACCAAGTTTCACTGCCTGACCTTGCCGTCTAGACAGCCCTTTCCGACGGAGAAACTGAACTGAAAGTGAAACTTATCTATGCTCCTGTAGACTCCATCAACAGCACTATATTGCTTTGCTCCCGTGCTGGAAGTAATGTAGTAAGTAATACCCAGACTATTGATAAGCACCTCACTGCAACTCCACTTCAAAGCAAACTATCCCTTGAAGCCCTAGAGTCAAGCACTGATGTTCCATTGTAAGTCGCCACCAGAATAACAGACAAGAGAAAGAAGTAGAATAAAAAAAAGGGTGGAGTGACAAGAAAAGCACAACAGAGCTGCAGAGAGCAGCCAGAGACACCTTCATCGGCCTTGGTGATGCCGCGGGGAGAACTAATAAGGAATGACAACAAAGAGAAGCCGGGGTGAGAAAAAAAATCCCAGCAGAAATGCTCTTGTGGAGGAAAAGAGGATACATGGCAAAGCAACGGGTCAAGACTGCAGCGACAAACAGCAAACATCCAGCACCGGACACCTATCTGTCACCCTCAGTCAGGACTAATGGAGAGGAAGAGGATAGGAGACGGATTATACCTCAAGGCCTCGATTCAACACAATGGCATGGACAGATAGATGCAACTGTACACACGCCTGCACTGTTCAGTCTGCAGACTCAACCATGAACACACACACACACAGTCAGGAAGAAGAAGAGGTGACTGGTTACATCAGCTGCAGAGGATTACACATCAGGGATAATGTTCCTGTCAGTGTCTGTGTTCTCCACTCTGTTTTCACCTGTTTCATTAACCCTTCTGTCAAATTATTCTTAGCTTTCAGATGATGTACATCACTTCCACATATACTGTTGATCTGCTATCTCCCCCTAAAGACCTCCTGTCCTCCAATAAAAAAAGATAGAAATGGGTCTATGTGGGTCGCTTAGGGTTAAAGGAGGTGTGATGGACTTTTATTAAGGAGAGTTTGGGTAAAAAAAAAATGTTTTTCTCTTCCAAATAAGTTTCTAAAAGATGGGGCTTTGTTTACAACCTGTCTAATTGCCTGTCACTTGAACCATCTGACTAGTTTAAAGTAGGGATGCACAGATACCGATACCAGTATCGGGTTTCGGGTCCAATACTGTGCTCATGTACTCGTACTCGCAAAACGGCTCCAATACAACGGCACTGATTCCACTTTACGGTGGTGCGCCCGACCCCGCGGGGCCGGGATCCCACCTCTGCCGGCGTGCACCGGCCCATTAACCTCTCGTCACCATCTTTCGGGTCCTCACGCTCCATCTCCATGGCGGTGCGGGTGAGACGGGCCGGTGATGCCCCGCCTTGGGGTCACGACGCGGTTGGGGCACACTAAAGACAGTACGCCCCGTTCGACAGTCGCACCGGGAGCAAGAAGCCCCGTCATGGTGCGGCGAGGTCCAGGCGGGGAGCGCTGTAAAGCTGCGGCCGCGAGCCACCTTCACCCAGAGCCTTTCCAAGCCGACCTAGAGTCGGTCGCGGCTGTTAACGAGGGTCTTTTGGCACAGAGAAGTACTCGTATCGGTACTCTGTATCGGCGAGTACCCAAATGTAAGTACTTGTACTCGTACTCGGTCTGAAAAAAAGTGGTATCGGTGCATCCTTAGTTATAAGCAATGGTGCTGTGTTCCCTGACATAAGCAATCAACTTGGTGAGTATGTTATCACCACAGACAGAACCAATGGCCATCCCTCAAAAATAAGATCCAACAGAAATTATATTTGAATTAATGCTTTTATGATAAAATTAGAATGGAAGTACAATAAGAAACAAATTAATGAAAAGACAGCACCGCAACTGAGAACTGTTTTGGGTTAGCTGAAAGGAGGAGGGTTAGTCTGTCTAATGTCTGAGCCCTGGATAAAGCAAATTCCAAAAGTCCAACAAGAGGAGATAAGGGTATAAATGTTTGTTTCAAGATCTGTCAAGCTTAGAAAGGACTTGATTTTGGCTGATATTCAGAGTTAAAGGAAGCATGTTTGAGTGATCCTGTTTATTTGGGGATCCCAGATTATTGTCTGTAGAGTAATTCCAGATTACTGTACAGATAGCATAGTGTGGTATGCCCCAGGAAAGTCTTTAGCTGACCGGGTTAGCCAGCCAGATCCTGATACATCTTAAGTAATAGAGTGATGGCCTAAACACTGTCAGAAATCTGAGATCTAAAACATTGTACTTGTGGGTACAATTGGCCTGACAGGAGAATGAAACAGTGAGGGTACTGTGTTGGGGATTGTTACAAGATCTGATTGTATGTTTAAAAGTATATGACAAGAAAAACTTGACACACATTGCTCAACTGCATCTCAGCTTTCAGATGATGTATGCCACTTCTATGTGGCATATACTGCTGAGCTGCTATCTCCTCCTAAAGATGCCCTATCCCTCCCTAAAAAAGAGAACAAATGGTCCAAGGTTAAAGGTAGCTGGTGAGACAACCTGTTTGTAAGTCCTGAGTTGGTGGCTGCTCTTACAAAGTGATCTTTTGTACCCCTTTTTCAATTGATTAACTGTTGTGTGCTGACTCAGAAAGAGAGAGCGCTGCTTAGGATAATCCCTCCTCAAGATAAGTGCAAATTGCACACAAACACTATAAGACAAAGGAGTAAACGGCCAGCAGCAGAGAGGACGGCGGCATAGAAATATAGTCAGACTTTGAAAAAAGAAGCAGAGATGCAGCTCATCCCACTGCAATGATAGTTTTAGTACATTTTCAGGAGAAATCCTCCAATTTGACCTAAGAGGGGGCTCAGCAGCCGGA
The DNA here is from genome assembly GCF_015220745.1 of Sebastes umbrosus. NCBI lineage: Eukaryota > Metazoa > Chordata > Actinopteri > Perciformes > Sebastidae > Sebastes > Sebastes umbrosus. Next base: position 3,770,620 of record NC_051269.1, read on the forward strand.
GATTTAGAGATTCACTAATTGTTTTGGTGTTACTTGAACTCATCTCACATAATGGAGGCAAATAGTGTCATGGAACTGTTTTGCAAGTTGATTCCAGCTTGAGCTGGTTATGGTTTGTCAGTTAGTACAGGCAGCTTCACAAAGTGTTTCGAACTAAAAAGACATGAGTCTGCACGAGATGCTGGCAGAATGACAGAGAAGAAACATTGGAGTAACGTTTGGCAGAATTCATTTTTTTGAACGTTCCAGTCTAATGTGTATAGGTCCAACGTAACAAACCTAATTAGGGCCCGAGCACGAAAGTGTCAGGGGTCCAACGATGTCACTTGCACAAGATGCGAGGAAACCTATTGTTTTTGTAAAGATTATTATAATTTTTCTGCTGTGGAATCTAATTTTTTGGTGAGATCATTCTTCTTATCTAAAACACATATTTCATATTTTTAACAATATTTTCACTTGACAGGAAGTAAGCCATTTTGGGATTTTGTGCGTTCATTCTAATTTTACGAACATGTTTGAGGACTCACGAAACTTCACATCCATGTTCAAACTAGTAATTATTTGGAGTATATGTCATAACTGGGCTTGGGTGTGGCACATCGGCTCTATGGCGCCCCCTAATTACTTTTAGCCTTTGAACGCATTTTTGACGTCCTTGGAATACTCAAACACTCACAAAACTTGGCGCATACATCAAAACCTGTGAATGTTGCGAGAATATACAGCGATTGGGTTCAGGCGTGCTCCACAGCGCACCCGAATGCGTGGAAGGCCTTAGTTGGAACAAAGTTGCTCCAATATTTACGAATTTTGGTACCAACATTGCTCTCATCATTTCGGACGTATTTGCCATTGGCTTTCATTGGCTCCACCCAACTAGAAGTCGGCCATTTTTAATAGCGTGCGTTTTTCATGTATTTTATGCAAACTTCTTCAAACTCCTCCTAAAGGGTTTATTGGATTCATTTCATATTTGGTTGGTATAACCCTCTGGCTAATGTGACGCTAAATTACGAAGCAATAGTCAATACCTGAAACGATGATCTCATAGATCATGTGACAATACGTAATTTTAGGCACTTTACAGGTATGGGATTTTCTAAAACTCCTCCTAGAGGAATCAATAGATCGATCTCAAATTTTGGCAGCAGAATCTCAAGACCTTCATGACAGTAAAATGTGAAGCTTTTGGGTTTTTGTGGAACGACGTTGCCATGGCGAGGCGGACAATTTGCATGTTTCGCCATGACGCAGGAAGGTGTTGTAAGTGGACTTTACATTGTCCAATCTGCCCCAAATTTCAGATGCTGGATAAGAGTCCAGGCTTGAAGACATCTACATGCCCATATTGAGTTATAATCATAGCGCCACCTACTGACAACAGAAAGTCAGTCTTATGTGACAAATATCATCCGATTTACATGAAATTTACATGGTGTGATCTACACAGGATATACAACAACATGATGTATAAATAGTTTGTGTGTTCGGTAGCGCCACATAGTGGACGCAGGAAGTGGTACAAAATTTACAATATGGTATTTCCAGCGCCACACACTCCACACAGGAAAAAACTTGTAATTCGTGCGTGCAGTGTCAGATGGTCACGGAAATGAGCGGCCGCATTAGCCAGCATCCCAGTAGTACCCCCGAAATGTACAATGGGCGAGGGCCCATTCATTGCTAAAAAATATAAATGTATTTTTTTTTTACTATTTATTGTGATGTAACTTTACCAATACCATCAATCGTGTTACATGCATTTTTAGAAAATCAAGTATTATATAAGAGTGAAAAATATGAACAGAATCATAAATCCCCATAATCATTTGACTCTGGTTCACTCTCTCTCTCTAGGAGTGACTTGGATTTGTTTTAATCTCCTCCTACAGATGATCTCAGGTGGCGTAAATGAAACCTTGTTGTTATTAAGCCTCCCTTTGATGGAGGGGGAGGGGGTGCTGTGGCTTACTTACATCAAATAATCTCTCTATGTACACCTCTTCGTTGACCTTCTCCCGCAGCATGTCCTGGGAATGACGTACAAACGTCACGTAACCGTCGGCAACGTCCATCCCCGGCTTCTGTTAAGGACAAGGAAAAGAAGAAGGAGGAAAAGGAGGAGATGCCTCAGCACAACTGATGAAGTGTACAAATATTTCACTTGATGGAATGGTGTAGGCATGAAAATTTGAATATTTCACTCAATGTAAACACCATATAGCTTCAATTAAACAAGGACAAGAGAAAGTATTTTCCAGCCTTAAAACTACTGAACTGAATATATTAAGTAGTTAATGTCATGTTTCATTCTGATTAGTAACTAATTCAGTAGAATCTTCCTCTTCAGTATGTTTGTAAAAATGTTGCTTGTTTGTACTTTTTTCTCACATTTTTAAATAGCAATGACTCTCAACGTGTGTGAATTACAGATGCTGCTAAAGTTAAAATGTGGAGTGCAGTGTTTTGGATTCAATGATTATCTTGAGGATATTGGGGGATTAAAAAGAAAGAAGTTCATTGTCTTTTTGGCACACTCAATTCAACAGACAGAACAAGACTAAAGGTCTAAAGCTGTGCTAGTGGCCCCTAGAGGCTACAATTACCATTACAACCAATCAACCTGAAGTGTTGGACAAAATGAACAAGATGCTGATGATTTTCTAGAAAATTTGAAATTGGTCCAGAGGATGTCATTAGATGAAAGCATGAAGAGTCAATAAATAAAAATGGTTAATAAACTGGGGAGCATGAACATGCTCAACAGATTTGATCTCAATCTGCTCATTAGATTATGAGCAATCTTGTGTGCAGGAAGGTCAGGAGGTCATCCGAAACATTAGGATTCATTTTATGGAGATCTGGAATATTCACTGCACATATTAAAGATATCTGGCCATAAGCGTTAGGTGAAGGAACCAACGGACACAAAAAGCGACACCGTCAGTTTAAAAAGCACAATAAGTAATGGTAAATGCAATTATGGATGTAAGTCCATTCACTAAGTCCATTTATATGGTGACTTTCTAGTCTTCCGACCACGCAAAGTGCTTTACACTACATGTCAGCATTCACCCGTTCACACACACATTCATACACTGATGGCAGAGGCTGCCATGCAAGGAGGCAACCTGCCCATCTGGGACTAATCTAAATACTTATTGCTGCAGCCTTCGGGAGCAATTTGGGGTTAAAGCTTCAGTTAGGCAACAATGTTTTAGCATCATTGGGCAAAATTTCCATAATAACTTTCAGTATATTGTAATTCAAGTGTTCTGAGAGAAAACTAGACTTCTGCACCTCCTCATGGCTCTGTTTTCAGGCTTTAAAAAAAGCGTTCCTATTGGCTGTGCTCTGGTCATGTGACCGTAACTTGGCGTTCCTTAACCAGATTTCACAATGGCTGCCAAGTCACAAACCGTTCTCATTTACAGCTAAACCGTGCACTACAAGATGTTTCTGAAAACATTTACTGAGAGAAATAGACATTAACGTAAATAATATTGATTCATATTTGATCCAGCGCTGCCTAGTTTGACCGTTTTGATCGGAGTTCACGAAGTGGTTGACTCGTGGCTGTCATAGACAGCAGATGGACAGCAGACCTCAGATCAGCCTCTGACTGACTGTTTCACCTCCGGTAGTCTGTGAAATCTTGCAGATGCCGTTAGGGGCCACCGGGAGGACACAGGAGGAACATGAATTTTTTTCAGTAATTACCTGTCTCATGTACTGTGACAACTGTATGTTACATAAATTAAGTGGAAATCATTTTTACTAACATTCAAATTAATATAATTTCCTAAAATGTTCAGCTTATTATTTGGAGAATAAGCAGAATTAACTTCCAAGAAGTGTTTCAGTTACAGTGATGCAGACTCAGGACTACAGACGTGATGCTTTAGTCAGCTCTTGTCAGAGAGTTGAGCTTGGCTAGGAACCATCACTCACAGACCGGGCATGTGCAACATGAACAGGGGGCACTGGAGACGTTCAGTTTGGGTTTGATGGGGAGAGCAGATTGTTAGGAGGCCTGCCATTCTGACATCTAAATATTCACGAGGACAATGGTTTATAACCGTCACCCTTATTCCTTTTTCTTACCTCACACATGTCTTACCATTTTCAAGACTCGATCAACCTTTTGGTCTCAGCTCCTCTCTCTTTTCTCCAACTCATACGGATTTGAAAAAGTCACGCAAAGAACTCATCACCTGACCGCAATAAACTTAGTTAAACACATCTGCAAGACACTTAAAATGTGTAAAGAGTGTCTTTTTACCAGCGAAACTCTAATTTTGTACATTAAGGACACAATTAGCGTTCTGGGCTGGAAACTGCGACCCCTGCCAGTGTACACAGTGCCTCGTCACATTCACTGACAAGGCATTAATTTGAAATTTGGCATGTGCTGCGGCCTAAGTGTTGGCAGCTAATACAGATCTGATGTGTACACACGCGTCTATATACGCACAAACACCACCGCCACCTGACAGCAGAACGGGCATGTGTTGTAAAACATGGACTCACAATGTGTAAAGCAGAGAGAGAGCGAGGCACGAGTCTCTGTGTCTGGCCACATGCATATGAATGGACATTTGGGGGGAGGAAAACATGGGGACATTTGATGTGGAAATATGACAACCGATGCCATCTGGATTATGATTGTACATGTTGAAAGCATGGTCAAATATTTGTACATGCGCAAGAAACAAACACACGCTCTACTAGGAAACAAAATGCCTACAATCGAACCCTTTAACCAACTGAAACTTTTTCATCTGAGGATTAAAGTGAAAGGCACAACAGGCCATTGGCAAGTTATAAATGTTGTTTATGGTTGTCAGTTACTTTTACGTAAATGATTAAGAGGTTCACCACTGATTAATTTATATCTAGTTTTAAATTAATTCCTTTTTTATATATCCACTATAGTATATGATATGTACTTATTTTTCCCCTTTTTTTTCCAAGGTTGTTTTCGTATATGCAATTTATAGTTCGTAATTACAAAAGGTTATAAACCAATTTTTAAGTAGTGGAGCTTAGAGACGAACACAATAAGTACACTAGAGAAAACAACTCAGCATTCAAAATTGAAATAAAATGTTTAAAAAACAATAGAATAAAATTAAAAATTAATAATAATAATACAAAGAGAAAAAATTATTATTATTATTATTATTATTATTATTATTATTATTATTATTATTATTAATAATAATAATAATAATAATAAATTAATCATATTGTTTTTTTTGTCTTTGGGTTATAGTTAGGGTTAGGGTTAGGGTTAGGTCTAAACCTAACCCTAACCCTAACCCTGTATCAACATGAGGAAATCGAAGGGATCTTTAAACTGCTGTTTTTGTGTTGTGCCAAAACAAACTATTCTCTGTGAGCACACCCTGCAGACATTCAGACTCCATCTACACCTGAGGCCTGTAGTGCAAAGTTCAACATACCTAGGGTATCTTCACGTTATCTGGGCTTCACTAACCCTAACAACCGTGATCCCGCTAAGCGATCCCCACGACGTTGGTTATCAACTCGGTAAAGTAAGTCAACTCAGGGTTTCTCTATCTGGCGAATGAGCGTGTTTACATAAAAGCGGTGGTGTTTGCAGCATTTGACCAATCGCAAGCATAGAATGTGTACAAAGATGGATGACTTGACAGCTCCCCAATGTGAAGCCAAAACATCTTGATCGCCCCCCGGTGGTTGGCTGCAGTATAGGTCATAAACCGAATTAAAAGGTCACACGTCAAATATTTTTTTTTCCCGAAGATGGTTCTGTCATGTTAGGTATTTCTTATCACCCTTGATGCACGTTCAAGTGTCATTTTTTTTGTTTGATAAGTTTGGTTTTTCTAGTCTCCTCCGGTCACATGTCAAGTATCCTTGAGCAAGACACTTAACCCCCAAATTGCTCCCGAAGGCTGTGCCATCGGTGTGTGAATGAGTGATAGATCCTGATGGGCAAGTTGGCTCCTTGCATGGTAGCCTCTGCCATCAGTGTATGAATGTGTGTGTGAATGCTGACATGTAGGTAAAGCACTATGACGTGGTCGGACGACTAGAATGCGCTATATACAGAAGTGCAAGTCCATTTACCATTTTACCATTGCTTATATTTCTATATTGATTGTCTACCTCACTCCCCCCTGCTGGAGACCCACTCCACATGAGAAGAGCGGACTGCCAGCTCCGGAGACAGACTTTCGGTTAACATTAGTGGCTGTAGTAACTGAAATTCAGCCAGCGCAAAAACCCAGTGCCGGGGGTTTAGATCCCGGACAACCCTGACTCCCCGCCGGGTCAGCAAACTCTGTGTTGCTGCCACAGGCTGGACCCAGCACTGCCGTTGGTCACCAGCCTGCTGTGATCCCCAATGCTGGGGTTTGAACGAGCTGGAATTTTTGAGTTGCTGGTAAGTTCCATCTCCAGAGCTGCAGCCCGCAGCGGCGGGGAGTGAGGTAACGTTAGACAAAGGGACCGCGGGGTGCTCTATCATACTAATTTTTGTCTCATTTGTGGTCTGATAATCAGTAAATTCATGAAATTCTGTGCCTCATATCTGTATTTTCCAAGCTACTGTAGCTTTCATATTTTGCAAAGACAGACGTTCCTTTCTACTACTTTGGATTAGGATTTAATCCAATAAACAAACTATCAAATGTAGGCTACACGGGCCGGGAGTTCTGTGAATCTGCACTCGATTGCTCTTCCTCAACAACGGATGTGTGTCTCAGTAAACTGAAATTGAATTACAAGAACTGAATTTGAAATGTGGGAACTGAATGTGAAGGATAGAGTTGAATTATCAGTGAGATCAATACAGTTTGAGCAAATAAATACAATTTCAAATTATTCTATTCAGATTCAGTTTTTTCAATGCATTATTCAAGTTAACGATACAAATTCAAATGATGTGATTCCCATTCAGTTTTGTAATGCCAATTATTTGATTTCAGCAATTCAACATCAAATATAAATGATTCAAATTCTGTTTCTGGTGACACGTATTTCTGCCTGTAAGCAACCCCCCTCTGGTTCACCCTCAGGTTAACACTGTTAGCTCGGTCAGCATTGTGCTATTGTTTTCACTGTTAGCGCTGTACGCTTCGTCCACCAACTGGGAACTGTCAGGAGCGCGTGGCGGCTGCGTGATTCACGTGTCAGGTGTTTCACACCAGCTGCGTTTTCAGCTGTGTTCGTCTGCTGCGTTTCTCCTGCTGTCAGCTCTTTCTTACTACATAGAGTTTGCCTTTCATAATGGCCATTTCATTTATTTATAAATATCATTCATATTTATTTTAGACAGAGAGGTTAAGAAATGTGTGGTAATTTGTAATAATAGTAATAATCCACAATTTAAAACACCGTACAAAATCATTGATGGAGCTCTCCAAGTCACTGCATGTTCTACACATTGTCAGGCACATATTTTCAGAATAAAAGGCCTCGTGTTAACAAATGAAGGCATTTCGTCCACAGAAAAAATATGCTTAAGGGCTTTTATTTTTAAATGAAAGCAGCAAGTGTTGATTTAAAAATAAGTTACTTTTTTTCATCTCCGTAACATTTTCTACAGATAAACATCCAAACTGTAGTAATGTTGCTGGTATGTTGTTAATATACGATCAATAGATCACCTTCACTGTCTGTTGTTGCTGTGAACCGTGCAGCTCGCTTCAAAAATAGGTGAGACCTCAAATCTCTAGAAGAGACGCAGCTGACACACAGCTGAGCCGCGCGTGAGTCTCACGCGGGCAGTGTGGCTGCCCTTACCTGTTAACACGGAACGCCGGAATAAAAAACAACAGGTAACGCAGCCGCCATGCGCTCCTGACGTTCCCAGTGTGGACATGGCTTTAGCAACATGACGCCGGCTCGGCCGTCGCCATGTTGAGAGCCGTGTGGAGGCAATAGAAATGCCCCAATCTCACATTTAGAACCTTTAATAATAGAGGTTGTGCCAAAACATCCACTCGCGATTTTAGTTTACTTTGTTTCATTTGTTTTCCTATAATATCCACTCCTGCAACTAAAGCATGATTGCCTTTCTTATGGTTCTGTTTAGACAACTCAAAGCATAGTGACTTTTTAAATGTTTTTAACAAAAGTCACCATCTTTCTTACAACATTGTGTTTTAGTAGTCACACATACTTGGGATGCAGGAGGATGGCATTTCTTCAAAAAACATATTTGCAAGGCACATTTGTCATGTATTTCATAGGAGACAGGGTTGATTCACGAGATGAGAAAGAAATTTAAGCTTTAATAAGTATGCACACATAAAAGAGATAAAATAAGTCTCACTTACAGGTACATCCACATACTTTGAGGCAGCTTTCACCTTGACATAAACGGAGAGAGAAGTGGGTGAAAATACAGTTACAGGATTCCAGCTGTGGCACCATTTTTCAGAACAAAGGCTGCTGTGGTGAGAATGTACAGCCTGTAGTTGGGTGCCTTGCTGAAGAACAGTGACTCATGTGGTTGAATTTGTGAGTGCAAAAGTGCACTCGCAAATTCAATAAACTGGCTTTTTGTGATACTGTGGGAAGCCAGCTGAGGTGTTAAGCTATTTGGTGCTCAGGAAGAATTGAAAAAAGGTCAAATTGTATTAAAATTTGCATTAAAGAGTAAAGTGGAAAAAAACAACAACAATTTAAAATCCACGCAGGTTAATCATTAATGCAATTTAAAAGCATTTTTGTTTAAGATGGTTGATTCATGATGGTTTTTCACTTCCAGATCAGCGATTTAAGATAACAGGGTTACACAGTGGAGTCTGATCACTCATGGGCAGCTGGTGCACTGCTCTGGAAAGTTGTCATATCTCCAACAGTGAAGCTGGTGAGTATCTGCTGGAATGTGTTTTAGGAGAAAAGGACGACGGTGTTGGAGGTGTGTGTACAGTTACAGGTATGTGCTACTTACTGTGAAAGAGAGGAAGAAGAAAAGAGTGTCCCTCATCATATCTGGAGAGCTTGGCTAACCACACTCTCTAGGATGACCACAAACTGAGAAAGAGGAGAAGAAGAAGAAGAAGAAAAAAACAGCAGTGGAATTACTTTACTTACTACGGAAATGCAGCACTAACACAAAGTACAAATAGTCTCTTACAATCAAAAGTCTAGTAAAAGTCAGCAGGTGTCTGCGGTTAAAAATGTACTTTTCATTTTTGTGACCAGTGTGAAAGCTTCAGTAGGCAGAATGTTTTGGGATCATTGGGCAAAAAATCCATAATAACCTTTCAGCATATTGTAATTCAAGGGTTGACTGAGGACTCTTACACCTCTCATGGCTCTGTTTTCAGGCTTTAAAATATCTAGCCCATGACGGAAGACTTTGGCCAATCACAAGTCATTTCAGAAGAGAGGAGCGTTCCTATTGGCTGTGCTCCGGCTGGTGGGCGGTGCTTGGCATTTCCTCAAAAGATCTCAACTGGCAACATTTGAGGAGAGAAATAGGTATTAACGTAACATAATATTGATTCATATTTGATACAGCGCTGCCTAGTTTGGTCGGAGTTAGCGAGTGATTGACAGACGCTACTAGACGGCAGATTCCAGCTCGGCTCTTACTGCTTGTTTTTCCTCCGGTCTGTGAAATATTTTTTTCAGATTACCTGTCTCATGCACTACTGTCAGGATATAGTGACCGTTTTAATAAAAACTAACTTTTTTTTTCACATTTGCTCCATTTCTACCCACTGCAAGCTTTAAATGTATTATACACTTAACCTGTAGGCTGTAGTTGATTTCAGTACGGGTGCAATTGAGTCTTCATGCTACTGTAGTGCAGTTTAAAATACAGCAATACTGTCCATGTCACCCAAAACCATGTACAGTATCTCCAGTTTTGACGATTTTCATGCTCTTAGATCAGATTTAAAATTACAGGCTCCTTTATTCACTGAGAAAATACTCCAGCATTCTTTCTCTAAAAAAAAAATGTTACTTCATTTTTGTCAAATTGGTGTCTCATTTGGTTGGTTGAGTTCTTTGTAGTCATTTTGTGTATCTTGTGGTTGTTTTGCGTCACTTTGAGGCTCTTGTAGTTGTTTATGTCTCTTTGTTGTCGTTTTGATTTCCTGGGTAGTCATTTTTAGTCTCTTTGTGATCATTTTGAATCTCTTTGAGTCGTTTTGAGTCTCCTTAGTCTCTCTGTAGTTGTTTTTGTGTCACTTTGTCATTGTTTTGACTATCTTTGTGGTCGCTTTGCGTCTCTTTGTGGTTGTTTTTTAATCTTCTTGTGGTCATTTGATTGACTTCCAACAAGAAGTATTAACAATCACTTCAAATGATGCACTGTCCAGGGCCCCCACATACTCAACATATTTCTACATCGTGTAGTGAAATGCTTGTTTGCCTCCTCCAGTACTGTGCTTGAAAATATAACTACAACATATACAGCAATACAATATACATTGACAAATCTATACCTGTGATCCATCCAGGGTGTGTAAATTTATACTGCACTGTTTTGTACCTTAGCTACTAGCAGCGTGATCATCTCCTTCACCGTTTCTTCAATTAGATCGTCAATTTGGGAATGGTATTGTCTCTACAAAGGAAGGAAAGAAGAAACATGTTACTCTTCTCTTCCACACAGTAACCCCATGAAGTGACATTAAAGGGGACATATCTTGAAAAACTCAATTGACTATCTAGAGTTCCTACCAACCCACAAACTGTGAAATAAGACAGTCCAGTTGTTTTTTTGTGGGTTGCCTAGATCAAAAAAGAAGCCATTCAGATTTGGCTCACCTTCCGTGTAACTGCTGATTATAATATCAAGTCAAGTCAAGGCACACTTTATACAGCACATTTAAAAACTACCGCAGTTGACCAAAGTGCTTGGCATTTATACATTACAAAATGAATACAAAGCAAGCAATAATAAGAACAGAGTAAAAACAATAAACATAGTGTGCACATAATAGCAGTAAAAAGAGTTGCAGCACAACAGAGATAAACTTAATCAAACGCCGCGAGAAGAGGTACTGTAGGTCTTCGGCAAAGACTTAAACTATTCTGTGGTCTGAGCTATTTTAATATGAAGATGTAAGCTGTTCTAAAGATTAGGGCGGCCACCGCAAAGGCTCGGTCGCCTCTGTTTTTGAGTCTAGTTCTGGGGGCATCCAGGAGCATCTGATTGGTCGGACCTCAGTGCTCTAACTGGAGTATGGAGGTGCAATAGTTCTGATAGATGAGGTGGTGCCAAGCCCATTTAAAACCTTAAAAACAAGCAATAAAATCTTAAAATCAAATCCGGAAACGGAAAGCAATCCAGTGGAAGAAGGCCAAAACTGGTTACATGTGATCACGTTTTTCTTTTTCCAAGTGAGAAGGTGAGCGGATGCATTTTGTATGAGATGACTGTTCTAAACCCACATATGTGAGGGATAATGTACAGCGAGCCAGTCGTTGTTGTGAAATAAAACCCCGACGGGGCGATGCCGCACTCCGACGTGAAGCGAAGGGGTCTCCCATTGCCCTGAAGGGATTTATTTCACAACAATGACCCGCTAGCTGTCCATTATCCCGCTATTACACGGCTACTTACTTAAAAAAATAATAATTTGACACAAAAGGATAACAGGGCTATACAGTGGAGTCTGATCACTCATGGGCAGCTGGTGCACTGCATTGGAAAGTTGTCATATCTCCAACAGTGAAGCTGGTGAGTATCTGCTGGAATGTGTTTTAGGAAGAAAAGGACGACGGTGTTGGAGGTGTGTACAGTATATGTGCTACTTACTGCGAAAGAGAGGAAGGAAGAGATAATATAAGATGTCAGTAAATAACATTAGTTCTATGAGTCACTTGGTGACAGGTTGTCAGTTTTGTGAGTCTGTAACACCACCGTACAGTACAATCGCTAGGGTTTTTGTATTCCTAAGAACACAGATTTATGTCTGTGTGACCGGGAAATGCGAAACATGTTTGACTGTTTGGTTTCACCGTTCTCGTTCCCCATGTGTAATCCGAGTCAAGGTGTATTCAAGTGCGTTGGAAAACCTCAAGAAGTTCTAGTCTCCAATATCATGTTTATTTCTGTACAACTTTATTGTTAAAATACTTAGTAATAAGACATAGTTTGGACTAAACACAGTTGGTTTACGGATTCTGAAAGCTTGGAGACGTCAGGTACATTCATATGTTCTATAAATAGCTGATTATGAAATAGCGGTGTTTTCTAACTACGTCACGTGTTGCCCCGGTACCTGGTGCTGTTTGGTTCTAGAACAACCACGTTGTAAAGTGAAAATGAAACTGAATGTTGTGAACACAGCACAAGAACAAACATCTAATTATAACGTGAAAGTGAAACTTAACACACGGGACATGAACAGCGGTCCTCCTGGATGAAAGACGTTTGTTGGACACATCCACCTAAGTGTGTCTCTTTGGATCTTTAAACTATACGTCACCACACACTCACGCACTCGCGCAGTTTGTACGCGTGTACCAGTATATTAAATTCACTATTATCTCTGTAAAGGTTCTAATTTGTCCAGGTCACTGGATATCTAGTAGTCTCACATCCAAGAGGCTTCATCAATAATGAAACTGATTGATGAAAATGTCCTCTTAATGTCCAAACAGAGAAAGTCCAGTTGCTTTAAATGAACTATTTAAATTAATACCACTTGTATCATGTGGAACTAGAGGGTTCCTGTGCTTACGGAAGGACAAGGAGAGTACTCTTTTATTCTAAAAATTATTACATTATGTGCTGACTTTATGACATTATTCAACTTTTTACTTTGATTAAGTTTATAATGTAATAATTTTCTCATAATGTAATAACTTATTAACATAATGAACAAAACTATTATCACGTTATGCATAAGGTTTTATTTCATTATGAGCTTTATTACATTCAAGTTATTACATTATGCGTCAGTTACTGCCTGTCATGGAAACTCAGAGGCAGCATCACTGCGATTAATCCTTTTGTTAGCCTTGTAGACCAACAGAGAAGCGAAGGACTTAGCAATTAAGTAATTAATTCATTGTCAGCAATTGGTATCAGGTCTCGAGGTTTCTGCGAAATACGAGATATCTCACTTCTACCCCATGTATATTCAATACTATCTACACATATGCTAATGAAATCCAAACAATTCAAGTGGAGGAAGACAGACAGGGAAAACTGATGACTAATTAGACCATTTGGGAACTGGAGGGTGAGATATCTAATTGAATTCATAAGCCACACTTACCCCAGTCTCTAACAAACTTTCACAAGGCAAGAGAGCAAACAGCAGAAAAGGAGAAAGATAGAGGTGACATGGCACATGTAAAATTAATACAAAATAAGTAAGAGACAAAGAAAGAATGGATTTAAGTAACAGAGAGAGAAAAAAATAAAATAAAACAAGACTTTCCCATCTTCATCTGCCAAGACCATTCACAATAGAAATACAAATCATTGATTTTAATTCAGCTCCAAAACTAAAAATGATGAGATTCAAACAGGAAGGAGTCAGTGGCCGGTTTAAACTTCTAAGTAAGATAAAATGACTGACTCAGGGAGTTTCCAGGACAGATTTAGCATCTCCTACCTCCTGCCCCAGGTCCATGGCACACAGCTTGGCCGATTGGGCCTTGGCGTCCACCATGACGTTGAAACATAGTGCAGATAGACTGTGGCACGCGGAACTCTGTGGCCCGGCTGCTTTTCTGAAGTTTGGCCTCAAACGCTGCCCGTGTCCTTTAGAAAGGGAAAAGGAATGCACAGGGCCGTAACCAGGATTTTAGAAACACAGAGGTCATGAGTGCTAGTCCCCCAACTCACCCCACCACCCACCCACCTAAATAAATACAACGTTCATTTATGTTTTCTCTAAATCCAAATTTCCACACATGAAGCTCTAAATGCAGATTCAAAGCCTTCAGCCACACTGCCTAAATACCCTTCCGCTCACTGCTCCCATTCCAAGCGTGTCAGGGAACCTATCATGACCTTCAATAACGTAAAAATGCGAAAGGGCCTCTCTGGAGTCAGTGGTTTGTCCGTTCTGGGCTACTGTAGAAACACGGGGGACTCCGTGAAGAGGATCTGCTCCCCTATGTAGATATAAAGGGCTCATTCTAAGCTAACAAAAATATGATTCTTAGTTTTAGGTGATTATACACTAATGAAAACATAGTTATTAATATTAAATTCCATTTCTAACCAATAGATCTGCCTTAATCCTACACACTGGTCCTTTAAAGTAATCAGATTTAAGTATATTTAATCTATTAAATACCCACAGCGCATTTGATTTTTCATTGCAAAATGTCAACCCCACCCAGACTGGCTAAAATCGTCACATTTTTGAAAAAATTACTATCGTGTCATCAGTGGTAGCTATGGCCAATGTTGAAAAGTAACTACAGTATGTAGCGTCAAAGTTGGTGATTTGTCATCACCCTCCAGAACAACACATATGAGTGTTCCCATCGGAAGTACACCACTTATTTTAACTAGCTATTAACTTGATTTTCTCTGACCACTAAATGTGCTATAGTCCTATCCTGTTTCCCCTCAGCATCTCCTCATGTTAAAGGTGCACTCCCACCTTGGATCACAGTGTTTTTCCCAGCTCTCTGTTGATGTTTTGAAACCCAGTTAACAACAAATCACATGTTACTACTCGAATAGATCCAAATGATTTGCTTGCAATCAGACCCGTACGTATTTAACCAGTATATTACCGTTTTACACACGATTCAATCATGTCGCTGGACATCAGCTTCAGTCGGGTCTCCAGGTGTTTGCCGAACTCCTCCTCTGGCCAGTGGAGATCTCTGATGAAGGTCTGCAGAGCATCCAGCTTCCAGAAGAGATCCTCTGACGTCCCTGAGCCGTTACTGCAGGGCCACAGAAGGAGGAAACAATGATGTTGGTTCTGAATCAAAAGCTTGAATGGCTTCTTTGAGTTAATGCATAAATAATGTTGATTACAAAGAGTTTCTGTTAGATTATCTAATGCATTTTCATTGAACCTACAGAAGATGGTAGTGATCTGAGAATAAGGAATTATCGGTTCTAATATTTTAAAGAGATACCACTTGTAACACAAAATATATTTTCCATTGGATACCACTTAAACAAATGTTTATGTATAAATACGGTTTTATGAATGAAAGTGAACCTGTAACCATGTGACAACAGTAAACGAAATCAGTCACAAGGAGAGTAAAGTGGCACCACCTACAGGTCAGCCAGCGGACGAGGATGCCCAGCCAGCCCACGTCGCACACATCCTCTAAGGGTGCGCCCCAAAACACAGCCTGTGAAGTGGCCATCCCCGTAGAGGGTGCCAAAACCCCCAAAGGGGGATCCGCTCTCACATGAACATAAGCAAGGGTGATCATTTCCACTGTCCAATGTGCCAGACATTGCTTTGCCCAATGTGATTCCTCCATATGACACAAAAGTGTGGAAGGACCCGTGGCGGTCCACATGAACCCTGAGGGCCCTCACAGGGCATAAGTTGTGAAGCCTCTCGACCTCCCGTAGAGAGGTGTGGTGGAGGATAGAAAGGCAACCCAGCACCAGAGGCCTGGAGACCAAATTCCTAGCCAGGACCTTAGGCTGAAAAGCCAGGTTTGGAAGAAGGTGGACCATCCTGTCCCCATCCCCAAACCTGAGACATGCCACATCTACAGATAGAGAGCGCTCAACTCGCTCACCTGCTTGGCTGATGTAACAGCCAGAGAAAAGATGTCTTCCAACCGAGAAGCCGGAAGGTCGAGACTGGACAGTGGCTCAAAAGAGGGCAGACAAAGAGAATCACCTGGAGGTCCCAGGAACGCAGCAAAAGCCTCTGTAGAATGGACGACTTCACCTTACTCCACTTAAAAAATTGTGCGAGGATGCGCTTCTGGGGACAAATCTTCACATTTCCCATGAATGTTAGAGACTGCTGCAAGGTAGACCTGATAGTAGACTCGGACCCTACCCGGGGCAAAGAGGTGCTGGAGGAAGAACAGAATCACTGCTTTCCAATACCCATACTACCTTACTATTTAGGTGCCAGAAAAAGATTTAGTATGTCCCAAGACATAGAAGGTCAAATGCAGTATGCCAAAATACAGAATGTCCTACTATGTCCGACCACTCAAAGCGCTTCACACTACCAACTCATTTGCGCTTTCCAAATCAGTAGAGTTGTAGCCTACGTACTCCTCAACATGCCTCCATGGGGTCCTTTTGGATAGCAAGTTTGGGCTTTTCTTACAACTCCTGATCTTGGAATGCGCAAATGAGTCTGCCATCTCTGTAGACATCTTTTCTTCAGGAAGCGAATTAGGTACTAAAATATAAAGTTGAAGGCTGAAACGCAGCTCTCGACACTTTTTGCGTTTTACAATGAAAGCATCAGGGCTGGTATTTTTTAAAGTGTATTTCCTGATGAGGGAATAGGAATGGATGTGCTGCGGCGGTGACAGCGTCACACTCTGCGGGACGCTGCAGCGTATGAAGGAGCTTCTACACCTCTGATCCCTGTTGTTGGTGCGTTTCGCTAAGTTTTCAAAGTGCTATAGAGGATGTGGTCGAGTGTTTGCAGAGATATGCAGAGTGCTTTTTACTGATAGCAATGACAAGATCTCATACATATTAATAGAAACCTCTCGTTGAAATCAAAGGCTATTAAACATTGTTCAAATCAAACTAATAAGAAATTGCCTTAAACTATATCTATATATCTATATAGATATAGTGAAGAGAAGAAGTCACTGCACTGTTTTGTACTTTGTGTTGGGGTTTGTTCATATATCATTCATAGCCTTTATATTTATACATCATTTTATTCCTAAACATATAGATATAGATATAGATCTATCTATATCTATATCTATATAGATATAGATCTCTCTCTCTCTCTATATATTTATAGAGAGAGAGACTCTATATCTATATAGATATATCTACATAGATATATATATCGTACTACTAGAATTAACTGTATAGTATTACAAGTATTTTATAGTATTTTCCTAATAAAAGAAAAAAAATATTTTGGACATGGTAATAGTTCTAATCCTGTTGCTCGGGGTCATATGACAGATGCCACGTACATGCCAATGACATGTGTTCATGGTCTCAGGTTGTGCACGGCTGATTACACACTCTGAATCCTAAATTAGCTGTCATCCAGCTGGGTGGAGAAAAGCTGGGCATTTGTGGGAGGTTAACACTTGGCACTGTTAGATTTGGTACTTTGGGCATATGGAGGTTGACACTGGGCAGAGTGCTTGTTATACTCCTTTTGGAGAATAACAGGAGGACAGGAAACAGAGATTCTATGTCAAGCTGATGCAAATGAGTTGTAAAAAAGCAACAAACTGAAGACATGCTAAGGCACACTTTAGTGTAGATACACGTTTTGACTTTGTTCTACTAATACACCTGTTATAGCACTCTTTATTCCAGCTCACGGCGATTTTGAAACCCAACATGAGACAGTCCCAGTTGCATATTATTTGCTCATTCTGTATATGGACATGTAGTATGTGTTTACTGGAACAAAAGAGTAGCACTAGACCTTTGGTTGTGGTGTTGATTAACACAGCATGGGAACAAGGCAAGCCTCATTCTATCTATTGAGAACATAAACACAGTTTATGTTATGAAAATGCAAGTTTCTATTTAACGACGTGTGTTTTGTTCTTGAGGTACACCCACTGATTATGCTAAAATGTCAGCTGTGTTGAGTTTCTAAATCTCAACATGGAGCTGAGAGGAAATATGGAGATTTGGGGCAATATAACATAATCAGAGGTTATCTTTATGCAGTTTTAAAAAAATATTATGTAACCTTTATTTTGCCAGGATATTCCCATTGAGAACCCCGTATTCAGAAACTTTGCATTTGAAACAAGCTGTCAGGATTTCTGTCCATTTGTGATGTCACAAATATACAATATTTAGACCCTTTACACAGTTTTAAATGTAAACATTCTAAATGGGTCCCAGTTTATTCCTGGTTGCAGTGTATGTGAATATTTTCAGCTGACAGGAAGTACACATGGACCCAAGATGTTGCCGAGCAACACAATTCCGTTGCAATTCTGTCGCAATTCTGTCGCAATTCCGTCGAAAATAGCGTTTCAGACAGAGGGTAAATACAAGTATATTTAGACCGACAGTATGAGGAAAATAAATTGGTTTTTTTTATATTACAGCATATGAACATGTTCTAGTAGAAACACAAAATACAAGTAAAAATGAGCATTATATGGGACCTTTAAAACAAACAGCAAGTTACATCATCCAGAGGATTCTCATTCAGTGCCAGGACATATACATCCAGTGCTCAGCGGCAGATACACGGAAGATCACCACGCACATGCTGTCGGAACTGATGTTCGGTAATTTACCCGACTACACCGCTATGGGCTTCACCACACGTCAGAACCTCTGCATCAAAAACATACATCCATCCACACGTTCATGAAGAAAACGTCAGTAGCTTCTTCTTCCTCAGGATTTAAACCTCACTACCACTGAAATGTCATCATTAGCGAGTTTCTCCCACTGCATAATTATGAACAATGGAAGATTGAGTGTGGACAAATATTATAAGTAGATTATAAGTAGATTAATTTAATTAAAGTCTTAATTGGAATGTTTGTTTAATTTACAGTTGACCTCATTTGTTCAATATGTTAAACACGACAATGATCTGAGGATAAAGGCTGTGATTTCTTGAGGATATTTCCTCCGTCATTTGATTGCGGCCTACCTTCTCACCTCTACTAACTCCCAATAGCTTTGCCCATGTAGCACATTCAAGTGGTGACAGTTTCAAGGAGTCTAAACCAAAGCTATAAATCCGTGAGTGAAAAAAGGGGCGTAATCCTTCATGACACATCCCCCAATGCAGGTGAAGAAGATAGGTAAAGTAAACTGAGGGATCCTTACTTGACAGGTTCCCAGGATTCCCTTTCAAAGCCTCTGTGAATGGACTGAGCGATGGAGGACTCCATCAGGTCCACGTATCGCACCACCAGGGGGGCGTACAAGTCCTGCAGGTGTTTGTGGAACTTCCCGTTGCACAGGTTATCTGAGGGGAGGGGCACGAGGAGGAAGAAACGTGTTAGTGTGGTATCATGACAGTTCAAATGTACACTCAATAACTCAGGAACAGCACATCGTGTGTATCCTTGAGGTCGAACAAATATGTCGAGCTCTGGAATGAACCATCAGTAATGTTACCAACTAACTAGCCAACGTTAGTTATTCAGAAACCTATCTGTGACGTCACAGAGACTACATCCATATTTCATACAGTCTATGGGTATGATGCGCATATCCAGTTTCCAATCTTTCTAGACAAAAGGTTGTAGTCTCTGGGTATTTCTAAATCCAACCCATCACACACATTTCCCCCGGTCTCCGCCGGCTCCCAACTGGTAAAAAGGCAACACTGACAAAGACCACAGGAGATAAAATGGAGGCCAGTGTGTGCTAATGTGATGCCTCACGGCTCCATGCAGCGTGTCTGCTTTTCCTCTCCCCCCTCTCTCTCTCTCTCTTTGTTTTTCTCTCCCCCTCTGAGCATGTATGTGTTTGTGTGTGTTGGCATCGGAGTCCAAGGTCGATGATACACAGTAGGTGCGATGTTTGTTGTGTTCCCTGATTACCACGCTCCCAATTAGCCACTTGAGCGGCTGCTGTCCACTTGGATGTGTTGTGTCCAGGAGTGTGTTCGCAGGGCCCGGCTACCACTGCTTTAGACCTCATTAACTCCTCGAATGGCAGCCCCCGACTTTGGCGCCTGTCTCGTGCTAAGGCTATTTACTGCTACATTAGTGCACCGCTGTAGGGCGACGGGAACAGATGACCTTCTGTGGAAAAAGATGTCCCCGTGATGATATACGCTTTACTTAAGTGTGCGCTTGTTACACTGCGCGGGCAGTGTGGGGCTCTAGCGGTTCATGTTGGTAATGAAGACGGACCCTCTGACGTGACTGTGCTACCCAATGACGCTGCGGTCTGATGCTCTGTTTGAGGATAGTCATTCAGAAAACGAAGGATGGCACAATGGCATGATGAACTTGTTTGTATTTACAGTGTCCTTGCATTTATTGCATATTAAAGGGGCACTGCGCTGATTTTACGCATAAATGTCAGTTTACTAGTGATGAAGAGCCCAACCCAGTGAAGACAATATTGTATTATGTCTTCAGTGGCTCTGGAGGAGCTAAAACCTGCATTACAAGCTTGTGGAGTGGAATTTAAAGGGATATATCATGCTCATTTTCAGGTTCATACTTGTGTTTTGTGTTTCTAACAACAACATGTTTACATACTGTAATGTTCAAATAAATCTTTATTTTCCTCATACTGTCTGTCTGAATATACCTGTATTTACCCTCAGTCTAAAATGCTCGGTAACAGTTTGGGTCCATGTTTACTTCCTGTCAGCTGATGTTATTTACATACACTGCAACAGGAAATAAACTGGGACACATTTAGAACGTTACGTTTAAAACAGTGTAATGGTCTAAATATTGTATATTTGTGACATCACAAATGGACAGAAATCCTAACGGCTTGTTTCAAACGCACAATTTCTAAATACGGGCTGTGTGTATTTCTCCGTATATTGAGCATTTGATAGTTTAACAGTATTTATATAGCACTAAAAAACTGCTTTATAATATAAAAGACATGAAAATCCCCTTTTTACAAGATGGAACCTTTAACATTTTTGCTTTGCTAGGAAAGCAATATTTGCCAATATCCTCCTTTAGAGTCCATCTGAATTAATTATTAACCTAATTTGTAGCACACAGACCGTAGGGGTCTGTTCTAGTCACTGTGTTATTATTGCCAGAGCCGTAGAATTACCTTCCCTCCGTTGGCTGCTGGGTGGTGTAGCTATGTCACTGCAATGCACTTCAATTGCCGTTTTCACACACAATTGACAATATGTAGCAAATGAGAAGGTGGCCAATTTGATGACACTAACAAGTGAGCATAACGAGCGTTTGCAGTCGTCTCTGCTCAGCTGATGAGCGGACCACACTCTGCCTTCTCCTTGACTCCGACTGACAAACTGAAAAGGGGGAAGCATTCCCTCGGGACAATTACCGCCCCACAGATCGAGTCTGCATTGTGAACACTGAAGTGTTTCCTTTACAGGACCGCGGACAGCTCCACGACAGCTCCACGGACAGCTCCACAGTGTCCCTGCAGGCAAGTGCATGCAGTTCATTAGAGAGATGGCTGGCCTGCAGCAACCAGCATCAAGACCTGACCATTATCTTCAATCAGACACTCCTGGCCCTGTTCGCACACACACGTGCACGCACACACGCACACAAACACACGCACAGTTCAGTATGTAAATTGCTCCAGGCAAATGTAGACATGGAGTGCAACAACAGCTGTAAACCTTCATTAGAAATGCTCTTGATTCTTGTGGTTGATTATCATAATAAAGAACTAACCAATCATATGGGGTCCTTTAAGAAATGCCCCACTTTCCAAAATTGGCAAAGCAGGTTTGGATGAGTTGGTGAAACACATCATGTGGCAATGTTTTCTTAGCAAAAGTGGGACAGACGGAAGAGACAACCTTAAACATAAAGAGCTGTTGTGGATAAACGAAGTAACAAGACGTCAGTGGTGTGGAGATACTTTGGTGACTTAAATCCCTGTTAGGTCATGCAGTCGATCGGAGTGTGCCAAACAGTGTGTGGCTACTGACATGAAAACAAATAGCTGATGTATATTGTTACTCTGCAGAGAATGAGTGCCAACTAGAAAAGTTCCATGTGCAGTCAAGCAACAGCCTAACCCTCAGACTAACATTGGTTCTGCTTTTTTCCAGGGTTGTAACCTACTCCTAAAAAAACAACAAAAAAAAAAAGTATACACATCACACATGCTGCAGATTTTTTCAAATGGCAAAACAAGAACATAACAGCCCCAAGAGAAGAGCTCCCTGGCTGTAAAACATTTATCAAGATTTATACTGACAAGATTACAATTATTTTGGTATCATTTATTCATTAAAATAGATTTTTTGTTCTGAATCTAAGAATTTTCAGCTTAAGGAACCTTGAAGCTCATCAGAAATATTGACTTTAGTCATATTTTAACATATAAAACATATTGATATCACCAAGAAATAAATATAGTAAACATGAAGCAATTAAGGCAAAAAGGTGGAAATAATAGAGTCGGCACAATTGCATACAGAGTCAACAGGAAGCTGCCACTGGATGCAAAACAAATGATGATTTGGACTACGCAGTGCGAACTGTAGCGAAAACACATCTGTTGTGAGTTGAAACCATAGAAATTGAATAGGAGTAGAACGGACATTCCCATTCAAACCAACGTAGCAGGACGGTCAGAGCGGTGGCCATTTTTATGTGCACCGTTGCCACTGCGACTGTCGTAGCAGGTTAAGTTCTGTATAATCTAAACCGACTTCCGGCAAGTTGCGGACTCAAGGAGGTGAGGTTTTACAGTAACGACTAAAACGAGCAGTGGAGTAGTGACGTTATGAAGCATAGAGAGTCAGAGTAAATGAGTAAAATTTAACAAATTAATGCTTCATCTACACACTCTCACTTTGATCGGCTCATTTTCTGTCACCAGTGTAGTATTAAAGCATGGTGGAATTAGCTAGCTGGCTACGATTTGAGGGGCGATAACGTCTGAGTCACACAAACGCACACACTCCGCACACACATGGCTAATGTGTATGTTTGCAGCTAGCTAGCTGACCACTACAGCATGTGCAGTGACTACATGGTCTCACTCCTACAGGGCGTCAGCTACCGATGCTTGGGCAGTGGCCCTCCAGTGTTTTAACACCGACGCACAAGGCACCCTTTAGCGTCTTTATGAGACACACTGGGTTTCACCTAACTCCAATATAAACCCATTGTTTCATTACAAGCATTAAAGGAACAGTGTGTAGCATTTAGGGGGGTCTGCTGGCAGAAATTGAAATATAATATTAATAAGTTTGTTTTCATTAGTGTATCATCACCTGAATATAAGATTGTTATGATTTTGTTACCTTAGAGCAGTGGTTCTCAAACTGTTGTACACATACCACTGGTGGTAGGCGTGCTCTCTCTAGTGGTACGCGGAGGAATCTCTGACTATCGATTCCTCTGTATTGATGCTTTTCCACAGTCACGCTGCACAATGATGCATACGCACGCTGTATCATGTTTCAGTTTGTTTAGGACCGGAGACACAAAAAAAAAGTGCTCAACAGCGTGGCGCTACTAAACCTGAGGGGGTGCACCCTATTTTTCCCTGATAAAGCGACACTGTGAACAACAAATCTGTGTTGAAATCAGCAGGAGGAGAGTTAGTAACATAAGCTGTTAGCAGCCGGTGGGCAGCACATTCCTGACTGGCTAAATAACGGAGATATGAGCGTTAATGGAGGTGCCATTGAGTTATTGTTGTGAGGCGTTCAAAGTCGGCTCAGGAAAAAATGACTATTAGGTGAAGGTAAATTACAACGTTATCATGATGCATTCAAATGTAATCTCGTAAAATTTAGTTTTTGGTGAGGAACTTGAATAAATCCAGTTGTTTGAAGGAGATGTTTTCACATTAATATAAAATAGATATTAGAGAGAGAATAATGACCTGTTTAACTTCCTAACACTAGCTCGAAGCAACTTGCAAAGATTTTTTTAATCAAAGCAAATATTTAAATATTCATAATCATTTGAATTGTGTGTTTTTATGCAAACAACCACTATAGATGACAATAACAGAGTAAAGTACAGTACTGTGTACAGTAGGCTACCCTCCATGGTTTTTGGACCTGCAGTTCATGTTTTTATATTTTGGCATGCTGGGGGATTCTCTATTTGTTAAGTTTTGTTAATGGAAACGTTACTACCCAAAACAGTCAGTCAAAACTCCTGCATATGATGTAATTTTCTTAATAATATGCTGTTTGGAGTGATTTTCAGTATGGTAAATGCTGAAAAATAAGTGCGCAGTATGTTTTCTATAAATAAATGTAGTGATAAAATAGAGGTTACGTCTGACAGAATTTGTTTGGCCCCTGGCAATAATCTGGGTTTCTCATGTGGCCCCCCAGGAAAAATAATTGCAAACCTCTGGTCATAATGGTGGTACTTGGAGAGTCAAATACTTTCTGAGGTGGTACGTGGTGTAAAAAGTTTGAGAACCACTGCCTTAGAATGAGCCGTTTCCATCTACTTATGGAGCAGGTCGCCTTCACAGAGCCGGACGCCATGTTTCTATAGTTGTCCAGAACAGACAAACCAAACACCTGGCTCTATAGGGCTATTTACATTTTTGCGTCGGCCACCGTAGTTCTCCTACATGTTTGGCACATGGGAGAAGTTTCAGTTGGTTGCAATCTGAAACCTCACTGCACCTATAAAGAGTGAAAAGTCCTCTAAGGGTGAGAGGGAGGGATGGTGATGGGTCAAACAAACACTGGACCAGGGTACTGGCGTTCGTGTCCCGTGTGAAACCAAAAGTCAAGTGTTTTTTACTAACATGTCATGTGATGTTACGCTACATCGGTGGTTTGTGTAACATGAAAGACATACTTAATTTAAGCCAAACTATGATGTTTTTTCTAACCCTAACTGTGTGGTTTTGCCGCCACCGCTTCACAACGGCAACATATCCGAAGTAGGGATCAGATCAGAATCAGAATCAGAATCAGAATGGTGTTTATTGCCAGGTGTAAGAGGTATACACTAGGAATTTTCACTTTGTTGGTGCAAGACAAAAAGTATAATAACAAAAGAATAGATAAAACGTTAAAATAAGATAAGAATAAAAATGAACAATTTACAAATAAGCTATAAACAAAAATAAACATGATATAAACAGATAGTGCAAATATTGAGAGTGTATGTGATAGTGATTACGTTAACAGTGGATAAATTAGCTGTTTGTGCTGGAAAAAAATACAGATTCTAGCAGTCATTTGCCCCAAAAACAATGTGTAAATAATTGAATAATAATTGACATGAAAGTTTTACTGTTGTAAGTGGTGCACATAGCTCTGTTTGTCTAATGCATGGGGTTTTGTCATACACAATGTGTACTATAAGATGATGTCACAATTTATGTTAACCTGGGCAAGTGGATAATCTGACTTTCCATTCCATTATTTTACCCTTCATCAAACCTACATCCCCAGTGTCTGATCCCTTCTTAACTCATCAACCCACTACAGGACCTACAAGACCAAGCGCAGGGCACGTTCAGCTACTTCAGTCCCCACGCTGACTGTTGAATACATTTCCTTTTAATGGCTCCCTACTCACAGTCCACTCTCAGGAAGTCGTTGAGCAGCTGGAAGAGGGGGAAACTGTCCCAGCTGTCGGGCGGCTGAACTTCGAGAGCTGCGTCCATGTCGGCCGAGTAGAGACACAGGAAGGTCTCGGCGTGCTCCACCATCAGGTCCGACCACCACGCGAAGGCCTTCAAGGGTGGAGAGATGGAAAGACAGAGACAGAATACAGGGAGCGGAAGAAAATCAACAGGTTGAGAGTGAAAGAAAGGAGAAAAATCAGACAAAGAGAGGAGACATATAAGTGTTCCCTATGGGGGAATTTACAGCTTGAATCTCATTTACCGTAAAGGCTGAAGATGTAATGTAACTCCACTGATCTACTGCAAACCTTCTTGGCTCTCTCTCTCACTTCTCACCATATGAAATCAAGTTGTTGCCACCGCGTGATCTCCGGGGAAGCATTCTTCACAACTCAAAGCAGTACAACCGGCGCTCGGGCACGTAAAATCACACGCTTTTCTGCTGGCCCACAGAGGAAACAGCAGCAGCTCCTTGACAGGCATGGCAGGGAGCTACTTAAACACTCACCCGCAGCTCCTTCAGCGAGTCAATCGGAAGAAAAGGAGCCGGCGAGTTGCGTCACGCTCGTATCTCCCCAACGAATAGACGCAGTGGAGTGACTGTTAGGGGGCCGGGCTCTCTCATGCACACCAAAAACACTCACTTTCCTCCATGCACTCCCACTCTTGCCAGGTCTCTTAAGAGGGACCCCTGAGGAAACATGGTGTTTGCTCATTCACATCAAGCTGTCAACACTGTAATGTGAATGTACCCTCAGGCTTACGTGGTGGTGGTGGTGGTGGAAGGGGAAGGGAGGGCATGCACTTGCCATGGGAGCTCGTAGCATTGGGTAGTAGGTGTGAGATAGTTCGCAAGAAGGTACATCTAGTCAGTGCCACTCATGTAATCATCATTTTTTACATTTGAGAAAATAAAAGTAAAAGTATAAAGATGCTGAAGGATGTTTCTTAAACCTCACCAGTATTAAACAACTCTAAGAAACAACTCTCCCGTCAGTACAAACCAATTATATTCAGCGTACAAAGATTTAGAATTTGAACTTGTTTCATAAGTTGCATCTCAGTTTATTAACCCGAACAAAGATGGCAATCAGAAATGATAGCTGCTTATCGAACAACCCTGCACACGGTGGGCTGTAGCTGCAAAACTGTCAAGAAAATGGCACCTGCCAAACTAAAGCCGTTGCACATACTGTAGGGTGTGTACTAAAATTCAGATGTGAAATTGAGCTAAAGTTGTATGGATAATTACCGTACAGAAACATGTAACATTGTATAATAATTGTGAACTAGAAAGTACAAAGAGCGACAGGGCCGGCTGTCAATCACTTGCAAACTCTGACCAAACGGTCAAACTAGGCAGCGCTGATCAAATATGAATCAATATTCTGTTATGTTAATGCCTATTTCTCTCCTCAAATGTTTTCAGAATCATCTTGTAGTGCACGGTTTAGCTGTAAAATGAGAAAGTTTGTGACGCCATTGTGAAATCTGGTGAAGGAACGCCAAGTTCCGGTCACATGACCGGAGCACAGCCAATAGGAACGCTCTCTCTCTGAAATGACCTGTGATTGGTCAAAGTCTCCCGTCACAGGCTAGATTTCCTAAAGCCTGAAAACAGAGCCATGAGGAGGAGCAGAAGTCTAGTTTTCTCTCAGAACACTTGAATTACAATATGCTGAAAGGTTATTATGGAATTGTTTCCCAATGATGCGAAAAATATACTGACTACTGAAGCTTTAAGTAACGTCATTTCCATAGTTATTTTAACCCAACCTTACCAAGTAGTTTTGATGCCTAAACCTAACCAAGCTGTTTTTTGTGAAGACAGAAATTTATTTTGAAAAGACCGTATGCATATAACGAGCGAAATTGACACGTGTTGTTGGACATTTGTGGAGAATGCAGGAAAATGAGGAATAACTTTCCATAACACATCACACTAACCGTTGGGTGAGGATACATCGGACTAAACCGTAAATTTAGACGTATATTTAAAAGCTACCCTTTTATGTGTGTTGGTAGTCAGCCTGCTCTTCTATATTATTTAGTGGTATGAATGGGGCACCATTTTATGACACTGTATCCCAACTCATTATACACCCATTCTGCTAGTCCAGTTGCCGTCTTTGTTTAGGTAGCTATTAACTTTCCTGTCACCATTTTGCACGGAGATGCCCCGTATGAAACTCACTACAGCGGGGGGGGAATATAAATGTATAAGTCGCAGGATAGAGGAGTCTCAGAGGATTTTGAACATGCCTTTGAAAATGCAAGTTTTGTTAAACAACCTGCAGCAGTTCCTCTCAGTTTTCGACACATTGTTTGTAGAAGTTGAATGTAGCAATCAGCATCAAAATCTTGAAGTTCAAATAGATGATTACATGAGAGGCACCCCAAAATGGGCCTGTTAAATAGGATGAGCGATAACCAGCTTTAGAGCCATATGAGTAAATTGCATTGGATTATAATAAAGTTCTGAATGTGTTTTCATTGTGAACTTGACCAAAACAGAACTGGATATGATATACCAACATTTGCCAGGGTCAGAGTCTAATGCTGGTTAAGCTAGTTCAGTAACGTGCTCACATAATTTGAGCAGCAGCATAACGCATTTCCATCGAAATGCAAGGGGAGTGATCGCGTTTTTTTCCGATCACCCAAGCATGCCTCGCATTTCCTCCATTGTGTGTGCTGAAGGATCCAATGGAGAGGGAATGGGTTTCTTTAAGGGAAGGAAAGGTGACACAACACCTTCCCCGAGCTTACTTACTGGATTTGGTCGGATAAATGACACATGGCTAAACACAGGAAAACGGGTTAGCATATTCAGGGATGATTTGGGGTAGATTCCTTAGAAAACAAAAGGTACAGAGTTGTATTCTTTAAGACCAAACATGTTACAGCATCAAAGTCACAACTCTGCACTTTGTTTCCTCAGAACGGAGCTGAATGAGTTCAACAAATAAACACATTGTTTAAGTGCTTGTCTCCGTTCGTCATCACCAAACTCGTTGCTAGCTTAGAAAACTAACAAGCACTGGCAACAAGCACTTGATTTGCGGTGACCACAAGCCGAAAGGTGTTCCGGGTCATTGTTGAGAAGGGAAATGTTAATGATCCTCTACAACAATAGCCGTATCATTAAGTGCATGCACAGGACTTACAGTAAAGGGTAGGGTGGGAGACGGGGGCATATGGCACTAAAACAATCACATACCTCTTTTCCCTGTTCAAACATTTCCCCGCGAACCAAATAAATCATTGAAATAAAAAGCAGAGAGGGAATAAGTCAACTTTGAATAACGAAGTGACAACAAATAGTGATGTTAGTGGCACAGTATTCACAATAAACGGGTAGAAAGACTGGATAGATTTAAGTAATTTTAAGATCAAAACAAACCTTCAAAATGTTCTTCAAGTGTACTTCTTTTCCCTTTGCCTTCATGATTTCTTTTCTTATCCTTCGGTATCTTTTCAGCTCAGTATTTGCCAGATCAACAGAGTTCGACCGACCTGATTGATAATTCTCCACTGCTACGACACCCTTGCCTACGCTTTAGAGTGTGTACTTTGTGTCAGGCAGGCGTGGCCTACTGTGCAGATAAGGCACAGGATGGTGATTCAATCAATCAATAATCACCATCGCCCAACATTTACATGACGGTTAATCAGTTTTCCCAAACATAAACCAACTGATAAATCTGATGTAACATATTGGAAGCAACACCAACAGAGCCTTGCACTACGAAGCAAGCTCAACATACCCAGGGTATCTTCTCGTTATCTGGCTTCACTAACCCTAACAAACGAGATCCCGCTAAGCCAGGGGTCTGCAACCAGCGGCTCCGGAGCCACATGATGCTCTTAAACCCCTCTCCAGTGGCTCCCTGTGGATTTATAAAAATGGAAATGAATAACTGTTTTTTTGTTTACATTTTAATTTTATTTATCATTGTTGTAGGTCTATGGTACGACGGTACGACGGAGAATTAGTGCCACATTGAGGGAAAAAAATAAATCTGAGATTTCGAGAAAAAAGCTGTAATATTATGAAAATAAAGTCACAATATTATAAAGTAGTAATTTTACGTGTTATTTTCTTTTTTTTCTCGTAAAGTTATGACTTTAGTCTTGTAATATTACGAGAATAAAGTCATAATTTTACAAGAAAAAAGTTGTAATATTACAAGAATAAAGTCATAACTTTAAGAGAAAAAAAGAAAAGAACACATATATACAACACAAATTAC
The DNA here is from genome assembly GCF_015220745.1 of Sebastes umbrosus. NCBI lineage: Eukaryota > Metazoa > Chordata > Actinopteri > Perciformes > Sebastidae > Sebastes > Sebastes umbrosus. The sequence goes on from NC_051269.1 coordinate 3,800,242, forward strand.
GACTACTATATAGTAATATTATGACTTTATTTTTGTAATATTATGACTTTATTCTCAAAATCTCAGATTTATTTTTTTCCCCAATGTGGCCCTAATACTCCATTGTACCGTCGTACCATAGACCTACAACAATGATAAATAAAAATGAAAATGTAAACAAAAAAACAGTTGTTCATTTACACAATTTCTTTTAAAAATCCACAGGGAGCCACTAGAGAGGAGCTAAAGAGCCGCAGGTTACTGACCCCTGTGTTAGACAGTAATGAGGTTCATGATATCAGTAGCTGGCATGGCTGGTAGAGAGGCAACCCTTACTGCTCATTGCGTTTAATCAGCACCACCTTTTTCAGTCTTGTTACTGCTGGCTTTGACCATTCAGTCAATTCTCGTTCAGCCAGACACCAGCCCATACTGCCACGAAACTACAGGCCCATGTGTGTGTGTGTGTGTGTGTGTGTGTGCGTGCGTGCGTGCGTGCGTGCGTGTGTGTGTGCGCGCGTGTGCAGATGCATGCACGTATAACGGGCACACTGACCTCAGCGTGGTGTTCCTCATTCTGCTGAAGCACCTCGATCACCAACTCGGCCAGGCGAATATTGTCCTCCAGTTTTTTAGCAGGGGTGACTAACCGCCCTACGTTCTCTGGAACACAAAGGTCAAGGGTCAGCGCGGGTAGCCTCTGAGTCTGATCAGTTCTTTCTCTTGTTACTACTGCATGCATACAACCTCGTGCGTCATGCCTTATTTATAATTTTTTGCGTAAAAAGTTTGCGCTGATCTTCGCAGGGCTTGCAGAGAGCTGCAGGGCCACGCACCTCCTGAAAGATGTGACTACGCACCAGGCATCGGGGACGCCACAGAAGTTTGATTGGACATCAGCGCTGGGTATATATATACCACCTCCTCATTTGGTTCTCTCTTTTTCTCCTTATTAATTAAAGGCACCTCATCATCATCCAACTCCTCCAATATTTTCTTTTTTTTTCAGACATGGAGTGGTGTTGGGCAAAACGTATTTGGAATCATTGAAACACGCCTATCAAATAAATCTAAGACCGCCTGACAAAGGAAGTTGAAAACCACATGTCCAAATCAACAACAGATCACATGCTGTTATTTTCATCTTTTCTCTTAAACTTATGACTTTATTCTCATAATACTACGACTTTTTTTCTCGTATAGTTATAACTTTATTCTCATTATATTAAGACTTTTTTCTCGTAAAGTTATGACTTTATTCTCATAATATTATGACTTTTTTCTTGGATAGTTATGACTTTATTCTCGTAATGTTACAACTTTTTTTTCTCGTAAAGTTAGGACTTTTTTCTCGTAATATTAGGACTTTTTTCTCGTAAAGTTATGACTATATTCTCGTAATATTATGACTTTATTCTCGTAATATTACGACTTTTTCCCCCTCAATGTGGCCCTAATATGCCGTCGTACATTTGCACATTGGCCCTCACTGCAGTAGACTTATATACAATATACTTAGACTATAAACTTCATCACAATGCTCAAATGTTTTGAGGCTCCAGAAAGTTTTTCTTTTTCTTTTTTTGGCCTAAAATAGTTCTTTTGATAGTAAAGGTTGCTGACCCCTGGCATAGACGCACAGCTGCAGGAGTATGACTCAGGTATAAAAAAAAAAAAGTGCACAGCATGCATGTTATTCTGCCTGAACACTGAAGCAAGAAGATTAAGTCACTCACAAGCTTAGCTATTGCCTCAAAAAGTGATCCTTAGTCCAGTCTACAGCCTCAGCCTAAATCTCTGGGACAATCAGAGAATCAGCTTGCTCTAATTATGGCTGGGGATCAGACCTCAGGATAGAACAGTGTGAACTAAGGTCAGATTTTGTCTGATTTAAATCATAATTGTGTTAATAGTATACTATATTTTCTTGAAGCAAAGTTAAACATGTTTTACGTTGCCCTAGTTAAACTGTAATTCCAGTGTTACTACATATACATATCAAAGCATTTTTGTCGTCAACACTATCCCCGTGAGTCCTGAAAGTACCGTTGGGTGGCTGGAAGTAGTGATGGCCTGCGGTAGGCTAAATGATGCACATCTCTGTCACTGTGACAGAACAGTGATGGTGTCATCAGGAGGAAACATGGGCGTGATGAGGGATGCAAACAGCATGTATACATTGAACACTCATCATGCAGCAATGTGGTGGTTGTGCTGTGCTCATCCCCACAGTATATCTGAGCTCACAGTGAGATTGTTTTGGGGCGGAAGAGTTGCATGCACTTGCATTAAGAGTATGTATAGACTGTACTGAATACAATACCCTTTAGTATGTTCAGTGAGAGGGGTTGGTGAAGGTAAATTATGAAGTCAACATGATGTGTTCAAATGTAATCTGGAATTTTTTATTTATTTTTGGCAAGAAACCTGAGGCGGATCATCAGGGATTAATAATACATTCGCAAAAATCGGTATGCAAACAGTAATAAAGAAGTGTATGTTTAAGTAAACGTGGATTATTGTTTGGTTTTTGCTTTTTTTTTACCATGGAATCCAATCGGGTATCAAGGATCGTCAAATTTCACTGGTATTGGTATCGACTACCAAATTTATGCTATTGTGACATCCCTAGCTTCACAACATCCAGGTAGAGTGCAGAATGAAGCCCATTGTGTAAAGCGTTACCCATCTTAGAAAGCAGCCAACAATGATGCAAAAGACTATATCTATTACCCAAGTCCTGGTAAAATTGGAGGGTACATTTACATTACTCTGAACAAAAGGGACTTATCTTCCATTCTTGCCTACAATAAAATTGGCAATGTCACAGCTACCTCCTCCTGTCAATGCCAGAATGCTCTGTTCTGCATAGAGCGACTCTTCGGTAATGGCCAGCATGCTATATAGTTGGAGCAGATCAATTGGTCAAAGGTTAGAATAGTGGAATAAAATGACAGTAGATCTAACAAAATGGAAGGACAAGGAGTCTCTGTCTGTGTCCGTATGTTGGTTTGTCCTGCGTATCTTGAGAAATGTTCATTGGATCTATTTCTCGCTTGGTGGGTGTATTACTGGGGTACCTAGGACGTGCCGTGTCAAATTTGGTGCAATTTGGATATGTGACGCAGTCCAGCGTGTCCTCCTCAGCGGGCAGACCGCAGCTCATTGACTACAGTTCATTTTCGCGGCTGGATGCTGGATATACTAAACTCGTATTTAACTTCCCTGGAGTCAACGGGCATAAGTGGATAGCCTACAGTAACAGCGCTATTCTAGCCATTGCAACTCAATATTGTTTACGTTTTTGCCATAACTACCTCTGCCAAGGCAAAAGGCCTAGGAAAGAGGTTATGTTTTCACCGGTGTTGGTTTGTCGGTTTGTTGGTATGTCTGTTAAGAGGATTACTCCAAAGGTCTGCGATCGATTTGAATGACATTTTTTGGAGGGGTGGGGCATGGCACAATGAATAATCCATTCGATTTTGGATACCTCTGCTAATCGAATCCATGCTCTGCTTCATAACCGCGTGGTAATGTCAAAGCGACTAATATAAGATTAATACATCCACTAAGTGTATTTCACTGATGTTTCTGACTGCGAGTAGCCAGGCTTGAGTGTATTTTTTCCCATGAAACAGACTGTATTTCACCAGTATTTCTGAGTAGCCGCGACTTCGATGTGTGACGCAACTATGCCATGGCAGGTGTATTGCTCAGGACCCGAGGAAGCGGAGTGTGAAGTGCGAAGTTGTTTGTATGAGAATTACAAGCAGCAATACCACATGCCAAGCATTGAGCCCTGTTTTGAACCGGCACTACAGATATTAGTGTCTTAAAGGCACCATAATGTGTGTTATGGTCCAGTTTAGCCGGTCTCACTCTCACATATCAGCACCATCACACACACACACACGGTGCTTTACAGGGGTTGAATTGTCCACATCAGAGACGCGACTGTCTTCATTTCACCTACTGGCAGAGCTGTTGTAGCTCAGTGATGTTGTGGACAACACAGCAGGATGATGAAGGATTGCCTGCTGGAGTTCCAGTCATGCTAACATGGCTGAACGCATCCAGAGAATAGGACTTCTGTACTGGTCCAAAGTGTGTGTGTGTGTGTGCGTGTGTGTGCACAAATTGACAGATTCATTATGTCAACCTGAGACAAGGCAGCTCAGTTTTCGATTGTGATGGTTATCATCATTAAACGCCTCACTGGGATATATAGTATTATTATTTCATGACCAATAACAGATATTTCGGACATATTGGAAGTTTGAAGGTCTTATTTAACCCGAGATTGTCCAAGTTGTTGTTGCCAAGTCCAGTCACTGCTGTTCAGTAGACACTTTAAAGGGACTCTATGTAAGAATCAGAAATTGCTTGTTAACAGCGACACCTGTGGCCGTTAAGTCAACGAAAGTCAGCGTCCTGTTGCTCGTGCTCGTGCTTGTCCTCGACACACGTCGGCTAAAACAACATTATCACTCTATATGTCACCTGCTTGGCAGTAATGTTAGCTGACCAGACGAAGGTCTCTCCATGAATCAATGCTGATCCTAGTGTTGGCTTTTCCTGCTTCAGCCTCCCGACCGCGGCCGGAGGGAACAGGGGAGACACCGGAGTTTTGGTTGGAGACGATAACGTTTCTCTCTGCGGAGCACCGTCACTTCACAAGACACGGGAAACCTCTGTTGGTCTGGAGGAGCTGCAGCAGTTATTTCTGCACAAACGTCCACTGTACATTCACTAGATATTCTCAGAGCTAAACTAACTCTTCTGCAGTGTGGAGTGTGTGCGCATGCACATGAGAGGTGGAGCGAGAGAGTGAGAACAAGCGGTGTGTGTGAGTGAAGGCAGGCAGAGGAGCAGAGTACAGCAGAGACTCCGGCCCTGGAGACCAAAGCTACGGTCTCCCCTGTGTCTTCTGACCACCGTTGGGGGTCTGAAGCAGGAAGAGTTGACACTGTTTTGCAAGACGGGCTTCACTAGATATAACTTTGCGGTTTTGGTGCTTCCGTGTAGTTTGTGTTGGAGTCTGAGTCTGATTTATACGTGTAAGAAGTTACAAACAGTCCCTTTAACATCTATTGGTATCATACCAGCTCATTGATCTCAAGACACCGTGGAAAAAGATAGTGTGGCAGCCACCGGGGACAATGAGATGAGACTTGGGTACTGATTGTTTCCTTTGCCATCAGGAATAATATCTCTTCTCTTTGTACACCCTTCTTAAAAACAAAGCTATTTCTTGGATTGAAATATTGAAATGTCACCTGCATGCAGTGTTTTTCTTCCATGTTTGAATGCATGCACCCTGCGGCTCTCTCGGGTTACTCATCAACACAACTGATTTTCGCTGGTAAATTATCTTAAATATTGCTGTCTCCATTTGCCAATCATCAACTCATTTCTGTTCTCCTGTTGTGTTTTGTCAATGTCACATCAGTTTCTATGCTTTTTAAGGAATAGTTATCATTTGGCCTCACACCCAATTTGATGTAGTATTTTACATGGTTGTGAAATTGCAGTTCAATCAAATCATTGTAAACTTTAATTCTTGGTCATTTCCACCAGAAACTTGAATTTGAAACCTTTCAAACTTGAATTTGTATTATTTCTTTATGTCTTCTTCTAAGGAACTGATGAATCTCAACAAAGGTTACATCTCCGTTCTGATCTTGCGGCGCAGTGAGAAACACCACATGGGGGGTTGGGTGGGGGCGGGGGGTGGGGGGGTCACAACGTTCCTGAAACATATTCTGTTAAGTTGATGTGCCTTTGCTGAGCAATGTACAGGTGTCAGGAAGGTGGTGACTGGGTCTATGGTGGTATGGGGTTAATAAGGGAGATGAGCTAACAGCAGACATACAGCGCAACGTCACCTGGATCCTTCACTTTTTTTCTGAGATTTCTCCACAAAGAGTCATTTTTTGTTTTTAAGGACAGGAGGTTTCAAAGATGGAGAGAAAAGGTAGAGAGAGGTGGGAAAGTGTCAGGTAGAGGGCGAGGGAGAAGAGATTATTCAGTACAGGTAGTACAAGCTGAGGAAAGAGAAGACAGGAGTCAGAAATAAAGGTAAAGATTAGATGGAGTATTCAATAGCAAGGCATTCAATGTAAACTCGGAAAAAAAAGTTTGTAAATTTGTGTTTTGTGGATTATTTCTCTGTTGTTACAATGCTAATTGGCATTATATTTTACATCGTTGGAAAGATGATGTGGGTAGCGCCCAAGAAATATTTGCCAAAATTCTCTGCCGATGTTAACTGTGTATTCTCCTGTTGGTATTGACTCTTGTTTTGAGTTGTTTGGTGGATTGGATGATTGAACTCTCTATCAGTAACAAGGAACAACCAAGACATATTGGCTATTTTACACTTTATTCATTTAATACACCGTCAGGAGCCTCAGTAGCGGTGGAAGATCCATACGCAGTCACAACAGCCTGGCTGACCTGCAACGAATCCTGGTTGAGGAATAGAACGCCATCCCACAGCAACATGTGACCAGGTTGGTGACCAGCATGAGGAGGACACTAAATCGGGAAATTTTTCTTGGGCATTACCCACATAATCAGCTGTGCTGCTCATCCCACAAATGCATGATCCTTACAAGTTGGACATCAATGTGAAGGTAAATAAACAGGCTTTCCAACCATGTAAAATACAATGACCATTAGCATTGTAACAACAGAGAAATAATCCACCAAACAAAAATTTCCAAACTTTTTTTTCCAACTTTATATCTACAGCCTCTGAGCCAAAGGTTTCATATTTAAGTGCAGTTTGTGATATAGAAAACTTTAGAAGAAGCAAGAAATAAGGACACAAAACACAAAGCGTCTTCACTTTGACCTAAAATCCAGTATAGGGAAATCTGAAAAAGCATAAAAAGCTGTTAAAATGGTTGTTATATATGCCATCAGCATTTAATGATGGTTTCATTTAAAGACAGAGGCACAATAGATTGCAATAGGAATGTGTAACCTTTCCTTTGAGAACTCATCTAACCTGGGTCCAATGATACCCTTTAAATAACTGCAGGATGTGGGTGTCCCTTTTTTAATGTATTGTGATCATAAACACTTAAAGGATTTACACACAAGCAAAGTAAAAATGCATTCAAGTCGCAGACAGACAAAGACTAGGTGGTTTGGGGCAGGACAGAAAACAAGCTCACAGAAAGATTAGAACGTGTTTCGGTCGGCTAAACGACAAGAAACCGTAGACTTTACAGATTAAAAACAACAGCTACAGACAAACCAAAAGGACGTCAGGAACGACAGAAAGATGAGGTCGCTTGTTGTGGTTGGCGTGCATACTGGTTGTAGAGAAACATAGAAGGGTGCAAAGATGGGAAGGGGGGGGGGATGAGGAAGGTACTCACGAATGGTTAAATCCATCACTTGAGACGCCAAGCAGAAGACAGGATGCTCATACATCTCTCTCTTTTTCCCTACAGAGAAAGAGGGAGGATACCGAGGCATGCGAGAGGAGGCCGAGGTCAGAGAGGTGAGCACAGAGGGCGCTAGGGTTTGACCGATATCAGGCTTTCAGGGTTCCGGTAGACCTGCATGTTTTTTTTGTGCTGCAATTTAATATCTTACAATTTCACACATTTCTTACCATAAAAGCATATCAGCATTCAGTTAATTCAGATCTAAAATGTATCAAAGGTGCGATATGTATCATTTTGATATCTCAAATTATTATTTGCAAATTAGAAAGAACAAAATAAATAAAATAAATAAAATAAATAAAATAAATAAAATTACTCCCAAAATCACAGTATAGAAGAAAAGAATGCAACTGATGTCAAAAGTAACATTAGACACATTTTACGCTTTCCCTATTGTACTAATGTCAACAGGTCCTTCTGATCGTGCATTTTTATAAGCGTATTTTTAAATATTGCCTCAAACTTATTAAGCGTGTCACTCATTTTCAAGTTCCTCACTACAACTGTTCCATGAATTCACCCCTTTAACGGAAACACGATGCTTTTTGCCCGTCTCCTTTACACATTCTTAATCATATTTACTTTCTTTCATTTTATTCTTTCGACTTTCGTAGCAGTTTTGTTTAATTTGTAAAGCTCATTTGAAATATATCAGAATTATCAATACATCAAAATTTAATAGAATTTGGATTTTGATTAAAAAAAATTATGTCACAGTTATTATTCTATAGATTTGTACAGTAAATCGAGCTCCCTTTGGGCTGTAAATAATCCAGCGTTACACAAAAGGCCACGTAGAAACTGATAGAAGTTACTAGATGATCTTCTTTTGTAACCATAATAATACTGATGTTTTTTTGCTTTAATTTATCATTATGAAGTAAATGTTGGTTGCACAATGTAACGGCTGTAGAAAAACATCACCATTGGCGTTTAGAGTGGTTCCCTATAAGCCGCGCTTTTGCTATGCTTTTTATATTCTGTCTGCCACCGGGTATGATCTCCCGGGAAAATAAAGGCTCCATTTACAGCACAAAGGAAGTATGTCAACCGTTGCGCAACCAAAACAGGAAGAGGATAGCGCTTTTGGTTTCCCCAGGAGCTATCGGTAGCCATCCCCAGTAACCAAAGAAGTTCTTTATCCCCAGTAAAAGGAATGGCGGACGGTTGAAACTCCGAAGTAACAGTGGAAAACAAAATGCAGTGTGTTCTGTTGTTGGTAGTTGCCAGGCTCTATGGAAAAGAGAAAGAGACCTAATACCACTTGTAACGCAAGGGGAGGGGGGGGAGTTGAAAAGTTGTCTATTGCCACTTTAATCAATTAAAATGCTACATAAAGCACCTTTGAGAGCTTCCCTTACAAATATGTCCTCAAACTGCATCAAATCATCATATCTCATATCTCGAGGTGGATGATGCTGACTGACCCATCTCCATGATTTTCATTGATATGCCAAACTACGTATCAGTCAAACCTTAGAGTGTGTCTGGGGGTTTATAGATTATGGGCTGTCTACTTTGGATTAACCATTCGTTCCGCCAAGCAGAGATCAAATGTGAAATATCAGAGTTTGTTTCCCCGTATAGGTCAGGAAGCACACCAGTATGAAGGAAAAGGGGTTTCGGGGATAATCAACAATCACAACTGAGAAACTATGGTTCATCTTCCTTAGTGTGATGTGTGATTAGGTGATGGTTTCTTTACAGACATCGTCTTAAATTGACCATTTCAAGTAGTTCAGTATTAATTAGACAACAACATTTTGGGGGATATGCTTGTTCACTGTCTTGTACTTCTAACTGATCTTAGTTAATTGACAATTAGAGTTACCAAGGTAAAGAAAGACATAAAGTGTCTTGCCAAAAACAAAATTTTAGCAGATTACATTTGAACGCATTATGACAACGTTACGACGTACCTTCACCTAAAACAATATAATAGAGCTTGAACACATCATAATATAGCTCAATGCTACATTGAAATTAGTTATTCAGCCCTGCAGTAAGCTACTGTGGAAAAACGAGTGTATCACATTTTCAGAATTTTGGCATCGACTTGGTACCGAAGTATCGATTCTAGTGACATCCGTTCTGAGCTGTCGTGTTTCTACATTTTATTTGTAGAACTGGACAAGTTTAGCTTGAGGAACAGTTAGCCTTCAAGCTATTGTTTTGAACGTATGACCAACAGGTACAGTGACGCAGCGTCTGGAATATGCCGGTCCTCATAAAGAGGTTGCCAGGTTTGAGCTCTGTCTTGTGAAAAAAAGCTCCTGAATATATTAGTGACTATAGCTTCCAAGATGAAACATGTAAACAAGCGTCTCAAGATCATTTCTGTTAAGATTTGACGCTGTAAAAAAAAGAATTGAATTGAATTTAAATAAGACAGGAGTCATTGACGGTGTATTTTTTACTCCTAGCTGACCTTTGTGCTAAGACAGGCTAAACACATCCAGGACTTATCTCTGTACTGGACACACATCAATTTTTTTTATCTCAGTCTGGCTAAGACAGTAAATAAGCATATTCCCCAAATGTCGGTGTTCCTGAAGAAGTTTAATATCCCAGATACAGTAGGTTAGGTGAAAGAATTATCACATTTCTGTAAAAAAAATTTAAAAAAGCCCTAAAGGTATCAAATAAGTGGTTTGGAATAAAATGTTTCAGGGGTCTGAACAATATTTATGATGCCCACTAAAGAAAACCTGGACCATGCAACAGAAAAAAAACACTGTCCCATCATGTCTTGTTTATTGGCCTTCCTGTTTTCGAACAGAAGCTAATGACAAGCAGCAGAATAAGCCAATAGACAAGGAAAAGAGAGGAGTGAGTATGGAAATCATCAGAGAGCGAGGTATAGAGGGAAAAGAAGGAGCATCACTTCAGCTACCAGGCAGAGTCAAAAGTGGGAGACAGAAGCAGTTTAGCACTCGGCTGGAAAAATAAGCTGAGGAATGATGGACGGAGTCAGCGTAAAGACTGAATTGAATGCATTTTTACTTACTGTTAGCCTACATTTGCTACTAAGATAAGATGCAGATAAGGAAAAAATAAGCATAGCATTTGTGTTAAAAACAACTGTCATTGCCATTAAGTACAGTATGAAAGAGGATTATGATTTTTCTGCAGCTGTGAAGGAAATTTTAGAAGTTAAGCTTTGTTTTGAAATTCAGAATTGCAATAAAATATACTACAGCACTGTATATGTGATTCTAAGGATCCCCGTTGAAAATGCACATCTGTGGCATGTATGTAAATTCCCATCTGAGCATGGCTAATTCCTCATACCAGGCGAAGACCACGATGTCTACGGTACTTTCCTCATTGATTCATCAGTGTTTGCCCACAATGTTCTATAAGCTTGCACATAATTTAACCACATTTTGCAAGCTCCGTCCCACTTAGTTCAGAAAACCTCTCAACACCGCATTTAGAATGTCTCACATCTTGATTCTTACGTGACAGGAAACTCTCACAAACTCTAACTGACTCGACAGGATAAGAGTTGTTACGTTAACAGCCGTATCAAGACAGAACACCCATGCTGGGTTTTCCAACTACAGTAGTACTATTGTGTTTTACCTTCCAGTTTGGCATACTCCGACAGGCGTTGGTAGTTGACCAGAGCTGCCTGCTCCAGACACTTACGGATCACAGCCTTGACTTCATCTTGTGGAACCGGAGTAACAATATCTTTCATGAGAACCTAGAAAAGGAAGGAAACAGCAGCATGTTTTATTTTCAGTGTAGATAAACATAACACACAAAATTTCAGCAAACATAATCATGACAAGACAAATGCCAATCGGTAAGAGTATGTTTGACTGAAAAGATATTTGGGCTGCACATTGGGAGACATCATAAACATAAAAATAGATTAATGCCAAGATGTTTATTGTGTGATTGAGAGTACTGGCATTGGAATTGAGTAATTAGAAAGAAGGTTAAAGATGATAGAAAGTTGTCCTCTTAACTTATTGCACACACACTTCTACATAGAAGAAATGTTATTGAGCCAAAAACAGCAACTTCCGTCTGTCCAGCAGTAATAAGGACTTACCCTTTCAAGCAAGGACAGAGTTGCTTTCAGCGCTCCCTCTGGCCGTCCAAATGGAAAGCAGTACCTATGGAAGCAACAGATTTTTGGGATTTTCATGTGGACTCAGCAGTCCAGTTTGGCATGAGATCAGCACGTGGTGGCCGGACACAGTTCCTATACCTGAAGTGTGTAATCTGGTTCTCCAGAAGCACCCGTAGCCTCTCCTTGATCTCCTCAAAGTGCTCCCTCTCTTCCACGGTCACTGTGCCAATACCATCAGGCCTGAAAGACAACAGCATTTACAAGCAATGAAAAAGTTTTGCAGTCTCTCCAGAAAGTCTGTCTTGTTCTGTCAAGTGACGTGGTATATCGAGCGACCGTTATTGGAAGTTATGTGGTAAAATAATAAGTACAACAAGCGAGAAAGTCCCCTAAAGGCCCCGACACACCGAGCCGACGGGCGGCCGTTTGGGGCCGTCAGCGTCTGTCAGCTCTAGTCTGCCTAAGTCTGAGGTTTTTCGGCTGATTTAGCATGTTGAATCGGCGGTGAGAGAAATCATTCTGATTGACTGTTCAGCTTAAGTGAATCAGTGCACGAGAAGAGAAACGGAAGAGAGAAGCAAGCAAATAAGTAAAGTCAAGAGGGCACACACAGAAGGCTTCATCTCATCTGATCATTCCAATACACGGATATTTTCATAACGACATGGTCATCTGGAATGAAGCCAAGTGGTGAGTGAGAGTGGCGTGAAAATGGTCAGCAGACGCCGCTTTGTTTCAGGTATCATATCAACGGCTTGTATATCCGCCGTCCTCGGTCTTCCGTTTCCCCTTTTTGAATGATGAATACAGACTACCGCTGCCTGCTGGTGAGGAGAGTTATTCCTTCTCACGCAGATGCAGAACGTACGTGCTAACTGGCCGTCAGCTGTAGTCTTTGCGGTGTGTTCAAATGCAACTTGTCGGCCAAGACAAAGGCGACGTGTCGGCAGTCGGCCTTCATCGCCCGTAGTTCTTGGTGTGTCTGGGCCTTAAAGGTCATTTCCAGGTTCATAGATGTATTTTAATGTTGCACTAGAACATGTTTACATGCTGCAATGTTCAAAAAAACCTTTATTCTCCTCATAGTGTCTCTCTCACTCAGCCTGCATTTAGCCTCTGTCTGAGAGATCCTGATTTACAGCCTGTCTCCTCCCACTCTGCTCTGATTGGTCAGCGTTTCTGTCAATCAAACGTCCTCAACACAGAGTCACTCCCCCGCTCCTCTTTCCCCTAACGGAGAAAGAGGAGCTAGAAACCACTTTAAAGTTTATAAACCAGAAACTTCACCCAGCGCACATTACCGGAGGAATCTGATCAGAAACGACAAATGAACAACATCTGCGGTCCAGATTCAGGTTTTCCTGACGGTTTCTCTCCAGTAAATAATGCTATTTATATCTCTGTTAGTTAGCTCAGTGTTTACATTATGCATCAACTCTGTAAACCGTAAACATAGACTCTGTTTTACGACTGTCTTTACAGATCCATCTGTGAGAAATGACCGACAGAATCATCCCAGAGGAGAGCAGATGGCTGAGAGCAGATAGTTCTGTTTACATGGAGATACAGAGCTAACCCGTTAGCATGTATCTACATGCTAACGGGTTAGCTACATGCTACCGCTATGAGACGGTGTGTAAACACAGCGACCATCAGGGTGGAAAATAGAAGATGTGAAACAGTAGTCAGTTCATTATTTCTGGTAAAAGACACCTGATAAATGTATGGAAGATCAGAGTAATGGTATATTATTTACTGTAGGAGCTGTCTCTGTGTTACCATGACTACAGACCACCGGAGCTTAGTTTACCGTAGTTTACCGGAGCTGAAAGACTTTCTCCTGTACCTGGTCAACATAACTAACAGGTGGGATGATTACAAATGCTGTGAATAATTAATATTGTCATCTGTCTACTCAAATAAAGTTTGACTGTGAAACAGAAATGTGTTGTGTTGCTTACAGTCACTATTTACTACCTGTACTCTTCTACATGCATGACATCAAATATATAATATATAAATATCAGCTGTTTAAACAGTGTAATTACATAAAGCCTTTGTGAAAGAACATGTTATATTTAGATGATGGGAGTACATGAAGCCTGTTCTGTTGGTTCTTGCAGACTAACAGGAGCTACTTTGCTCAAGTTCGGTTGAGGAGGAGAGACAGTGACGCGCTGTGGGGCGGGGTCAGTTAGCTGAAGGTTCTGCTCTGGTTCCAGGAAACCCTTACATGGCTTGCAATTCTCTAATGACGTCAGAAGAGAAGGAAAAAAGAGAAGTGATTTTCTACACCCATTTCCGGACAAACGGAGCAGGAGAAAAAGAGAGAGGATGGTCTTTTATGATACTATGGTGACCTGTAGACACACTGGGGACAGATATTGATGTTTAAAAGACATGGAAAAGTGCATTTTGCATAATAGGTGACCTTTAAGCGTGGGTGAGAGGTTGAGGTTGATGGGTCAAACAAACAGGGCTTTCAGCCAGGAGACCACTGTTTGTGTCCACGGGGGCAACCTGCGGGTCTGAAAAGTGAAACCAATACAGTATTGCCTTAAACTTGCATTCTGTCAGGGGCGACTTCTCTGGTTGCAAAAAGAAGTCTGATTGTATTACTTCAACCCTTTCACAGTGTGTTTTCAGTTCATGAAAGTTAATTGTAATCATTTCAGTCATCTAAAAATGTCTTATTCAGCGTTCGGTTGTTCTTAGCTCCACCCTCTCGTGTCACTTCTGGTTGCAAATAACCAAGATGGCGACGGCCAAAATGACAACAACTCGAGGCTTCTAAACATGGATGTATAAAGTGAACTGGATACAGCGTCGGAGGCTGGCCCACGTTCACTCCTATGTAGCAAAAAAAAGTTTTACTTCCGAGTATAAAATTACCGGGATTTTCCGGTGATCTTCCGCATCCATTGAGCCCATAGAGCAGGCGCACTAGCACACGTGACGGACAGTAATTTGTAATTCCACCCTTTGGCCTCTATGTAAAATTTGCTTTAGAGTCCAGCGATCTTCTCGGGGGCTTGGTACAAAACGGCAGTCCACAAACCAATGGGTGACATCACGGTGACTATGTCCACTTTTATATACAGTCTGTGTCCATGTCCCCTGTGAATCCAAAAGTAAACGTTGACTTTATACCCTTGTTACGTAACCTTGTTTTATGTAACACTGTTATACTTGTTATGTAACATCAAGTAGAAAGTCCGCTAAGGGCAGTTACCTTATGTTGTTACGTTATTATTTGTTTTTTTTCTAACCTTTACCACGTGGTTTCATTGCCTAAACGTATCCAATCGTTTCATAACGTTAACCACGTGTCTTTGTGTGTTTCTGCAAGTGCGATACAAGGCTGATGAAACGTATTTATGAACGTTGTGATAATTTGTTTGGTATTCAGCACTTATCTCGCGGTGATTTCACATTGGCAGTTTAGTCCAAATCGTGGCGTGGTTCACCTAAAAATCTATCAATATAAACACTTATTGGGTCTGGACCAAGAAATTGTCTATGGGGGCATATTCTAACATCATTAATGGCATTCTTGAACTGTCATCCATGGATGGCTGTGGGAAAACTACAAAATGCCTTGTTGATGTTTCAGTACAGAACATTGTTGATATAAAAAACTGTAATTGCTATGCGTGTATTGAAATAATAAGAAGAATATGATATAACAATGGTAATACATTCCATAGTTTGTAATGTTAACTGTAATGCATTATAAAATTTGGCAAACTTGCCATTCAAATAATTATTTTGAATTGACTGATGATATCTTTGACAGAATAAACTGTGTGTGTGTGTGTGTGTTTGTGTGTGTGTGTGTGTGTGTGTGCGTGTGTGCATGCGATGTGTTTATCGTTTGTGACATGGTTGGGTCTGGGTGGAGTATGAGCAGAGTGCATGTGACAGAAGACGCGTTGGACTGGTGGCCATGACAGCATGATGAGAAGCAGGAGACATGACACTCTCCCTCTCTCTCTCTTCACTTTCTAACCCCCCCCCCCCCTTCACACACACACACACACACACACACACAAATACACATACACACACACACACACACACACTACTTTTGACATGTCATTTCAGCAGACAGAGAGAAACTGTCTCTGTGAGTGTGTGGTGGTGGTGGTGTGGGGGGGTATATTTGCTGCACTGCTCCATGAGGGCTTGTTAGATTTCGAGGAGTCCCGATTTGGGAGTACAAATGGAGCTCAATGTGTGCGATTCTACACTGGTTGCTTTGACCTCACCAGCAGTTTAACAGCCAAGACTTATTCAGCATCATAATATTTTTTTCAAAAGTAGAATACTAACAGGATGGAGTTACCAAAATGTTAACAAGAGGTGCCTATATTCTAACTTTTGAAAGTTCTAGCAGGCTAATAAAATGAGGAATGTGACCTGAAAGCTCATCGTAACAAATTGGTGTTCTTTGCATTAAATTCAACTAGCGCAGTGCCCGTTCAGGGCGTGGCCATTCTGTTAATACTACTTGCACACATTAAAAAAAAAGGCTACCCAGTTTGGGTAATTTTCAACTACATGGCTGAGTAAATATTGGTCCAGCAACACGCTGGATTAATCTAAGCAAGCAAGATGGGTTGTTCATTTAAAGCAGCAATTTGGGTTCATCATTCAACCCAAATATTGGAGTTGGAGTGAATTTTACAACATAAATGTATTTTCATGTTTCCTTACAGTAAAATCTGTAAAAATCTTATTTTGATAGGCTGTGCATAAAATAACTTGTAAGCCTAATTTAAAAGACATTTTTTATAGACATTGGTAAAGCAAATCATTAATAATTGCGATAATAAACACAAATAGTTTTGATATTTTATTTGTAATAGGATGTAGGGTTATGGCCTTGACTCCTTAGCCTGTTGGGGGTACTCCACCACGCTTGTTCCAACCTATGATCGAGAGAAAGTAAGAAAAGAGGATGGCTTCTTTTTTACCATCAAATAATAGATTCACCTTTTGTATACTGCATTGGTAACATCGGGTATACATCAAAATAACGAGGTGGTCTCGGACCGCCTCTAAGCAGACTCTGGTGCCGTTCGTTTGTGGTGTGAAAGCAAATGAACCAACCCCAGGATTGTATGATAGCAGAGATGTGATTTCAAAAGCTACTACTAATAAATCCATCTGCTGATTTTGGAATCTGTTCAGGAAGCGATCTGTATTTAAGGCCATGTATAAAAGCACATCAGTGCATGTATTTTCCCTATAGGGCAAAAGCTGTTAAAGCTGTTGCCAAAACAGTCAAATCAATGAGTTATCCGTCAGTCTGTATAATATCATGTTTACTCCTCTGGTTCATTGGTAAAAAGGCAGTGTGACCAGGAACTAGACCGGAACTAAAATGCAACCATGTATCATTTTTTCCCTCGTTCTGGACCAAATGAAACAAACTAAATGATACGACTGAACTGTGATGAAACACATCAACGTTGGTGTTAATATTGACATTTATAAAAATACTTTACCCGGGAGGAGAGTGGATGACCCACTCTGAGCGCTCTCCTCCCGGCAAAGTGGTCTCCCAACAGCGGGAGATTCAGCACTAACCCAGCGGCTGGGCTGCACATAAACTACCAGCACCGTCAAAATAACCCAATAAAATGACCCAGCAGGCTTAAACCAGTGTTTGGGTAGATTAAATAACTTAGCATTGTTTAGTGTGCAGCGTTGTCATGAGGCGTGCCCAGTAGTAGATCTTGAGATATGCGAAGGAAATACCCACAGACAGAGATTACTTGATTTATAATTAGATGATGCTGCTACAGCGCAACCTATTGGCCAAATGGCACCAAATTCCCCATGGTCGCCCAGACATCATATCTACGCATTCCCGCCAAATTTAATTGCTCCAGCTCAAAACATACAGGAGATATGCCATTTTGTTGTAGTACAAGCCCTGCCCACAACATTTGGCGAAAATTTGAGGGCCAGCTATTCCAATACTATATGGAATATCAAAAAAAACTATTTCCTGCTTGGTCCAGATATATTCTATACCAAATTTGGTCAGGATTGCTCAAAAGTTGTAGGAGGAGCAGCAAAAAAAAAATTGGACACAATTCAAAACAGGAGGAATGCAAAGGGGCGTGGCTTATATGGATGGATTCTATTTTTCTTTCTGAGACCGAAGGTTCAAAAGTTACAGGCTAAAAGTTCGTTGTTACAGCGCCACCATCCGGCCAAATTGCACCAACTTCGACACTACACGTCCTCGGGTCCCCAGCAATACAACAGCTAAGTGTGAAGTAGACCGGATGAACTGTTCTCGAGATATACGAAGGACACACACACATAGACGACCCAAAGACAGACAGACAGACATTTCTTGCTTTCGTAGTTAGATGATCCTGAATGAGTTTTTGGCCCCAGAGGTGATTATTTTTTGTATAATAATCAGTGGCTTGAGTATATACGTTTGCACTTTGCTATAGTTATATATATATATACATATATATATATATGTATATATATATATATTATGGCATGCCGTTCAGGAAATTATTATATACTGTATATAATGTGAAATATGAGAATATTGAATGAAACTCTGATAATATATACAGTATATATATACAGTATATATACTGTATATTGCTTTTTTTTTAGTGGCTGGTGATCATATGCATTCGAAACGTATTAGCATATTCGAGCCCGACACAGAAAGAAATCCACAGTAAAAACCCATCTCACCTTTCACATTGTGACAGAAAATGAAAGAGGGAAATTTCACACTAATTAAGTCCTGCAGGGCTTTCTCTCTCTCTTTTTCTTTTTTTTTTTCTTCTTCCAGCCGTGTGTTGTTTTTTGGCAGCTTCCTCATGTTTGCTTGACCTCATGACCTCACAGCTCCGATGACGACAACAAGCAAATGAGCCATCAGTGACAGACAGCAAGCCAGCAACACTTTCACATCTCCTTGTTATATGCAGGGTACCACCACATCACAGTCCTTAGGGTACATTACCATGTTTGCTTTAGAAATCTCCTGCAATGAACATTTCAAAAATAAAATCCAACTGGAAATGACTCTTAATCGTGTGTAGCATACTGCTAGCCTTAATTTGTCATTTCATGGATCACAATGTATTTTTTTGTTTCCTGAATCAATCGGTCTGGAGCTGAAATGATGAGTTGATTAATCAGTTAGTCCAGTGACAGGAAATGAATCAATTATTTTGACAATTAACTTATTTTCTAAATAAAAATGGGAAAAAAATCTCAAAGGTGAATAATTGCTGTCTGTATTTTGGTTGGGTTTTGACATGCTATGTACCCAAAGAAAATATCTGTCAAATGAATCGTTAAATTATAAAATAAATATATAAAAATAATGGGAGGTGACCTTACACGTGAAGGCGGACGCATGTGTGTGCCCATGTAAATGGTATTGCATGGGCAATATCCCCCCTCTCCCCTTTTTTGTTTTTATATTAACTAATTTGTTTATTTAATTTATTATTATTATTATTGTTATTATTACTTTTTTTTTCTCTTGTATTATTATTATTATTATTATTATTATTATTATTGTTATTATTATTATTATTTTATTGTTATTTTATTCTATTCTATTATAATTTTATTTCAATTTTGAATGCTGATGTTGTTTTCTCCAGTGTACTTATTGTGTTCGTCTCTAAGCTCTACTAGTTAAAAATTGGTTTATAAACTATTGTAATAAGAACTGTAAATTGCATATACGAAAACAACCTCGACAAAAAAAAGGGAAAAATAAAGTATACAAAATAATAATAATAATAATAATAATAATAATGGTTAGTTGCTGCTCTAATGCAGTCCAAAATTATTTGAGCTGAAAAAAGTTATTTACCAAAAATAAAACATTTAAAATGGGCAATAAACTGACTTTGTCATTGTTTGTGATTGTGATTATTTAATTTACTCACTGGTTGTTGAGATTGTGTTTCTCACTTTTAAAACCATAAAGTGTCACTGTAGAAGCTGTAATATAGCTACATTTTAAATATGCATTGTTGTTTCACATCAAAGTTAATTGAATTATTCTGTATTTTATATGAAATGAAGAGCAGCTGATAATTCATTTGCTTATTTCAAAGCCATTTCTTAACAAACAGTCGATCTAAACGGAGTCGACATTTAGCTGGACAGAAGTCAAATCCTGACACTTTAGCAGGCGACCGGGCAACTGAGTCCAACTTGGTGCACCAACACCTCCAGGCCAGCAGGCTATTAGGAGGCAGGGATGGGGGTGGGGTGTTTGTGTGTGTCTGTGTGTGTGTGTGTGTGTGTGTGTGTGTGTGTGAGTGTGTGTTTGTTTTTTGGTGGGGGGGGGGGGGTTCTGGATGAGGTGTGTGCACTCGGGCACACGCAGCAGCATTGGCAGTGGAGACATTCGGACCGTCACACATGACAACCTGTCAACCTGTCATGCCTCGACCTCCAGGCGCGACGGCTGGACTGGCAGGGCAGGTCTCCGTTTGATGTATGTGGATGTGAATGTGCAGATAAATAGGACTCATTATTTTGGGATTTTATGAAAAGAGATATCTACATTTAGATGTGAATTTATGTCTAATTATTTTCAACATGAACAGTAAACCGTGCTGAGCTACGTCCTCCGGCAACAAGAAATAACTTTTTGATGCCCTGAGTTCAGACAGACAGCCTTTCATGACCTTTGCCCCCTCAGCGCCAGAGTGGCCCTCATCTATCTTTGTTACGCATCATCCGCGGCCGACTGCGATGTTGACAGATTCGATGTCCGAGCACATCAGAGCAGATTAGACAAGAGGTAAATACTGCGGCTTAGATAACAGGGTAAGTACTGGAATAAAGGCCAGATGACTCCCATGTCACATTTCACAGAACCTTCATGAAACGATACCGTTTGATCTCTGACTGAAAACTCCGGTCGGAGATAATGATGAAAAGCTTCTCTAAAACCAAGTTTAAGAATGCTACCGTGCCTAATTTAGTTTTATACCACAGCCACAGAAAAAAAACCTGATTGGCAGATGTCTGTAAAAATCCTATGTGGGGATATCTCCAACATAATTTAACTCAAAACTTGAATTATTATTCTCAGTCAGTGCACGAGAAAAAAAGATTGCAGGCTACAATTTTTACAAACATAAACTTGTCCTAAAATGAGCAAACTCTTGTATCTGTTTGCTGCTCCGATGCTCTCTCGTATTTTTTTCACTAGCGTTGGTTTGTCTGTCTGTTAGCAGGATTACTCCAAAAGTCCGCGATGGATTTGAATTAAATTTTTTGGAGGGGTGGGTTGTGGCACAATGAACAATTCATTCAAATTTTTTAAGGATTCCAATCAGCTACAATATTAACACCTCTGGGTATAACACATGCACAGTTTAACTGATGACGCATGACCTCTTTCCTTCAGAGAGAGAGACAGAGAGAGAGCGGACAACTGTAGAATCTGCGTTTTTTTACATTAAACTCGGTGAAATTACAGTTGAGTTCGACCAAAGCTCACTTGGTGATTGTTGGAAAGAGTAACGACGGTTTAGGTGAGTTTTATTTTGTTTCTGTCCAGCTTGAAAGAAGTGTTTTACGATGCTCTGCTACGTACAGCTGATCTCAACATAAACAAAAATGCAAGTGGATGATGGCACAAGCTGAACAGAGAGGGGGGGGAGGGAGGTCTGCGCTCTCCAAGTGCCATTCTAGTTGTTGTTGTTTATTTCTCACTATTAGTCAGTTAGACATAAAAACATGGGAAAAAAGGGTCAAGATTGAAAAATATCGAAGTTACACTTTAACTGGCTTTGATAGTCGGGTTAAACCTGATTTGTCTCACAACCTGTCTGACCAGTCATCTCATTGAAAACTGTGTTTTGCTGCGTGTTGTCGCCGGATCTCCAGATCTCAGCGAGTAGTCAACAATAGAAATGATGATTACATTCTGTAAAATTAGTTTATGTTTTCCTCCTTAGTTAGACTGTGCCACACAGACTACGAGATAACTTACCTTCTACTTCCTGAGAAATTTGGGGACCAGAAGTCCTTTTTCTTCATGAACTCAATGATTTTGAGTTCTCTCTTAGCAGGAAGCTCAGGGGCAGAGAGGAACAGGGCTCGTTCGAGTTCGGCGACAGATGCCGGCCAGTTTAAGCAACTCAGACACGCGCTGACTAGGTGTGGTTGTGTGGAAGTGAAGGATTTTGGGAACAGCGGAGGGTTAAGGTAATTTTGTGAAAGTCAACAAGGTAAAGAGGTCGTAAAGGAAAAATAGACAAAAGAAGGAGGAAAAGTGAGTGTGCAAACAACATGCAAAATGAAAATCAAAGCATAAAACTTAGAGGGGTGGAGGGGTCACATATTACATCATATATGTGCCTGTATATGTGGACTGGCCCGTTTGTCATCATTTCCCTGCTTCATCTTCAGTTTTGACAATAAAAAAGTCATTCGTTCATACGTTCCAGTCATTTAACATCCATTTGTAACTGTAGGGAAAGTGAAGGACACGGGACTAGCCAGCACCTTGATTTGTACCTGTTTCCGTGGACGTGGGAGGCACAGAAGGCGAAGCTGTAGTGCAGCAGGGTGGGGTCGATCATGGCTCCGTTCTCCGCCCTCTCCAGCAGATCGCTCAGATAACATAAATGCCGATGGCAGCCTCGAACGCCGTAGCGAGCGCAGTACTCGTCTAAGACAAACACCTGTCCCGGGACTGAACCAGCCCTGTGGGTCACACACACAAACACTTATTGTGTGAGGTAAACCACAGATGTTAGTGCACACCATAGACTGTATATAAAGATGGACGACATGACAGCTCCCCAAAAGTAACGCCAAAACATCCTTGGACACACAGGTAACGTCGGGAGCGCGTGGTGGCTGCATGATTCATGCGTCGGATGTTCACGCCAGCTGCTTGTCTGCTGCGTTTCTGCTGCTGCTGCTGTCAGCCCTTTCTTTCTACATAGTTTGCCTTTTAATGGCCATTTCATTTCATTATAAATGTCATTTATATTTATTTTAGACAGAGAAAGGTTAAGAAACGTGTGGTAATTTGTAAATAATAGTAATAATCCACAATTAAAACTCTGTACTATATTCATTCATGGAGCTCTCCAAGTCACTGCATGTTCTAGAACATTGTCCGGCACATATTTCAGAATAAAAGCGTTGTGTTACAAAATGAAGGAATTCTGTCCACAGAAAAAAAAACACTTGAGGGCTTTTATTTTGAAATGAAAGCAGGAAGTGTTGATTTAAAAATAAATCTTTACTTTTTTTCATCTCCATAACATATTCTACAGATAGACATCGAAACTGTAGTAATTTTGCTGGTATGATGTTAATATACAGTCAATAGATCACTTTCACTGTCTGTTGTTGCTGTGAACCGCGTGGCTCATGTCAAAAATAGGCGAGACCTCTATTCTCTAGAAGAGAAGAGAAGAGAAGAGCTGAGACGCTTGTGAGATGCGCGTGAGATGCAGTGTGGCTGCTCTAACCTGTTAACACGGACACCGAAATAAAAAACAACAGGTAACGCAGCCGCCACGCGCTCCTGACGTTCCTGGTGTGTCTAGGCTGTACGTCATAAAACCCGCCCCCTCCATGTTAGTGAATGGGACATGGGCCAAAACTAAAAAGTTGAATTACACCTGAAATACATTTTTCCCAAAGATTGTTTCTGTCATTTTAAGTAGTTCTCTTCATGCATACTGTATGTTCAAGTGTTCATTTTTCGGATTAGTTTGGTTTTAATTAGTTATTTGATGCTATAAAAAAGGGGATGAGACGTCGTGATTGACAGCTGCTCTGAGTGAAGTAGTCGCGGAGCCGGAGGCTCGGGAACTGTACGAGAGAGGAGATGTAACTTTATTTTCCACAACCGTCACTAGTCTGTGTAATAGAACATGTGACAAGTTGATCATAAATGTATTTATAGAGATATTATGGTTAGTTGTTGAGTCCTTCACCTCAGTGCAAAGGGGCTTATTGGCATGGGTGACATCAATTACATTACTAAGCAACTGTGAATTAAAAACAAAAAAATGGTCCTCTCTCTAGGTTCATGGTGGAGAGGCGGTTGTGTTGCTCGGGTTCTATCTATCTGACGTGGAGAAGAGGTTGTGTTGCTTTACCTGTATCTATTCGGTGTGGAGAGGAGGTCGTGTTGCTCTGGCTGTATCTATCTGGCATGGAGAGGAGGTCGTGTTGCTCTGGCTGTATCTATTCGGCGTGGAGAGGAGGTTGTGTTGCTCTGGCTCTATCTATCTGTCATGGAGAGGAGGTCGTGTTGCTCTGGCTGTATCTATCTGGCATGGAGAGGAGGTTGTGTTTGCTCTGGCTGTATCTATTCGGCGTGGAGAGGAGGTCTTGTTGCTCTGTCTCTATCTATCTGACGTGGAGAAGAGGTTGTGTTGCTCTGGCTGTATCTATTTGGCGTGGAGAGGAGGTTGTGTTGCTCTGGCTGTATCTATCCTGGCGTGGAGAGGAGGTCGTGTTGCTCTGCCTCTATCTATCTGACGTAGAGAAGAGGTTGTGTTGCTCTGGATGTATCTATTCGGCATGGAGAGGAGGTTGTGTTGCTCTGGCTGTATCTATTCGGTGTGGAGAGGAGGTCGTGTTGCTCTGGCTGTATCTATCTGGCATGGAGAGGAGGTCGTGTTGCTCTGGCTGTATCTATTTGGCGTGGAGAGGATGTTGTGTTGCTCTGGCTCTATCTATCTGGCGTGGAGAGGAGGTCGTGTTGCTCTGCCTCTATCTATCTGACGTAGAGAAGAGGTTGTGTTGCTCTGGATGTATCTATTCGGCATGGAGAGGAGGTTGTGTTGCTCTGGCTGTATCTATCTGCCGTGGAGAGGAGGTCGTGTTGCTCTGGCTGTATCTATTTGACGTGGAGAGGAGGTCGTGTTGTTCTGGCTCTATCTATCTGGCATGGAGAGGAGGTTGTGTTGCTCTGGCTGTATCTATCTGGCGTGGATAGGTGGTCATGTTGCTCTGGCTGTATCTATCTGGTGTGGAGAGGAGGTCGTGTTGCTCTGGCTCTACCTATCTGACGTGGAGAAGAGGTTGTGTTGCTTTACCTGTATCTATTCGGTGTGGAGAGGAGGTCGTGTTGCTCTGGCTGTATCTATCTGGCATGGAGAGGAGGTCGTGTTGCTCTGGCTGTATCTATTCGGCGTGGAGAGGATGTTGTGTTGCTCTGGCTCTATCTATCTGGCGTGGAGAGGAGGTCGTGTTGCTCTGCCTCTATCTATCTGACGTAGAGAAGAGGTTGTGTTGCTCTGGATGTATCTATTCGGCATGGAGAGGAGGTTGTGTTGCTCTGGCTGTATCTATCTGACGTGGAGAGGAGGTCGTGTTGCTCTGGCTGTATCTATTTGACGTGGAGAGGAGGTCGTGTTGTTCTGGCTCTATCTATCTGGCATGGAGAGGAGGTTGTGTTGCTCTGGCTGTATCTATCTGGCGTGGAAGGTGGTCATGTTGCTCTGGCTGTATCTATCTGGTGTGGAGAGGAGGTCGTGTTGCTCTGGCTCTACCTATCTGGCACGGAGAGGAGGTCGTGTTGCTCTGGCTCTACCTATCTGGCTTGGAGAGGAGGTCGTGTTGCTCTGGCTCTGTCTGTTTGGCTACGCCGGAAAGCTGCTTAACATCCTCCTGGATTAACCTTCTCACATATGTTCACATTATATGTATTATTTTTTGTCACATGGATTGTCTATGTTGTATTTTCATTATGTTGTTACTCTGCACACAAGACATTTATTGCACGTCTGTCCATCCTGGATGGGGGATCCCTCCTCTGTTGCTCTTCCTGAGGTTTCTAACATGTTTCTCCCTGTTAAAAGGTCTTTTTTGGTTAAATTCTTTCTTATCTGATGAGAGGGTCGTACTGTAAAGGACAGAGGGTGTCGTATCCTATCATAGCAGCTAGGTGGCTAACGCTAACAAGCTGTGGCCGTGCTCGGCTTGTGATTGGCTTGGGACAATGTGTGGGCAGGACCTCGATACTGCGGCCTCCAGACCCCCCTCCCCCCTCCCCCCGATCACTACTGCGCAGACTCCAAATGACGTCAAAATCTCAAGATGGCGGCTCTTTTATCGGGGATATTTTGGCTTCACTTTTGAACAGTGGGAGGAAGTGGAGCATGGTGCACACATACAAATGCCATACAAGACTGCAAGCCAGGCAGCAATACTGGTGTCTTTACTTATACATACAACACTAGGTGGACATACGTGTCTTTGTCTGTGAATGAGGTGAATCTTTGCTTTATGCACCCGACTTTAACCTCAGGACTGTTTTTACAGTGTAATTTACAGACTGTACAGACATCAACATGTAGCTGGATAAAGTTATTAAATTCAATTTGAGTAACTTTCCAAAAGGGAAATCCAACAATCACACCCTCTTGTGCAGTGATTGGTCAGGTTACATCACAAAGCCTTTCCTTACCAGGCAGGAGTAGGAGTCGTTGAGTCTGTGGTCCAGAGTGAGACGCTGCACCAGCTCAAACAGCGAGCCGTGGTCAAAGTTACAGGGGTTTGCTGAAATAAACTCGTCCATGCCGTGCTTCTGGGCTCGATCGGCATCTGTACACACCAAGGAGGAGCCAGACAGAGAGAGAGAGAGAGAGAAAGAAAAAAGAAAGAAAGAAAGAAAGACAGAGGCAAATGTCAGTGCCTGGTAGAAAAAAACGTATATCTTGGCACTCCATTTATTATTATGTGGAAAAAAATAAAATAATAATCTTATGAAGTACCAACAATACTGCAAAGATTTACACACTTTTATAACAGGGGTTAAAGTTAAATTGAAATAAAGCAATTATTTAAAATCTGAAAAGTGTAAAAGGACACCAAGCCATAATTACGGGTACACGTTTTAAACTGTCTATAAATGTTAGTTTTCATGTAACAGCACTCTATTATCTAAACAAGTTATCCCATTTTTTAAAAAGTGAAGTTATTAGGTTGTTGTCTCTGTTGTGAGCCCTTCCTGAGGGTTGCCAGTTTTGACTCAACTGGCAGGTAAAGTTAAGGTGGACAGGAGAGTTTTCAAGGCAGCTTTCAGGGGGGGTGACTGCTGATCTGGAGGTTGATGATTAATTCTGAGTTCAGGGGGTCATGTTCATGTTGTATTCGTGCACAGTTGGGCCCTGATCACACTGAAATGCGTCGCCTGCAATACCGTTGTTTTCCTATGGTACGGCGCGCCTGGCGTGAACTGCTCTCTGACTCCTTAGACGTGAATAAAAGTTTAAATATTCTCGACTTTTAAGCGCCAGACACAGAGTCGCACCGCTCGCAATGTCAGACTTGGCCCAGGCAGCCAATCAAAGATATAGGGACTGTGAGAGAGTACATATTCCTGATGTCATGGTGTATTGAAATCGGTTTGTAAATGATAGATAGGCTATTGAAAGAAGGTATGTCCTGGATGCTTCCTAATAAATACCTAATAGTGAATAAGGTTAAAGAAGTGTCCCTCAAAATTACTCTACTTATTACTAAATAATTACTAAATATTACCCTGCCAATCACTCAATGCAGAAATTAAAAAAGACACAGAGACCTTATCAGATTTGACATTGATCATATCTTTAACGGCATTATTATGGGAAAATGTTTGGATTCTTCAAAAGAAACAAAAAGAAGACAACATTTTCTTAAATATCATATATATCTTCTCTTAATCCCCTGAGACAGATATCATATGAAACAAGAAAACCTAAGAAATCCATTGGTGACAAATATGTCATACTAGCTTGTCGGGAAAGGAAGATAAATAACGTTCCAAAGTTAGGCTACATTTTCAAAGGGGTCCCTTGACCTCTGACCTCAAGATATGTGAATGAAAATGGGTTCTATGGGTACCCATGAGTCTCGCCTTTACAGGCATGCCCACTTTATGATAATCACATGCAGTTTTGGACAAAAGCCATACAGTTTTTTGAATACAGTATAAATGGGTTATTTTCACCTAAAAATGGTGTATTTGAATATTTCTGCATACTGGGGTCCCTAAAGAATCTTGGCATTTGGGTATCACGGTAAAGCTGAGACTCTTGTGGATCCAATGAGTCCAACTGTATTCATGTGTGATGATGTGCCGTTTCATTGTATTGAGACCTATTTTCTGAAACTTGACCTCACTGTATAAAATGACCTGCGGTGACCTCTAGGATAATCACAGCCTCATGAAACTTT
The DNA here is from genome assembly GCF_015220745.1 of Sebastes umbrosus. Taxonomy (NCBI): domain Eukaryota; kingdom Metazoa; phylum Chordata; class Actinopteri; order Perciformes; family Sebastidae; genus Sebastes; species Sebastes umbrosus. The sequence continues at coordinate 3,827,986 of NC_051269.1, forward strand.
ACAGCCACAAACTAGAGACCTAGAGCATTCAGAGGATGGATGGTTTTCCTAGCTTAATTGACAATAAGGGGGCTGAGCAGTTTCCAGAGCAGTTTCCTCTTAAAGAAATCTCCAAATGTCAAAAGGTTTTGATACCAAATCACAGCATGGCTTTTTCTACGGTGTTCCTCTAGGTCTTGTCATCTTAATGTAGTTTGGAGGGATTAATGATGTGTTTTTTATCAATTCTCGATAAAGTAAAGATTAAAAAATGGTTAGATTTAGCACCAACTCTGTGTAACAAATGGTATCAACCCAAAAATTGCTGCAAGAACTTATGAGACATAATAGAGCATGGGGATGACCATCATATACTTATATCATCATGTTCATGTTCAGGTTTATTTCTGAATCATGACTAGAACAACTTGACACACAGTGCTGAGCTTCATGCATCTCAAATTATTCTTCAGGTTCTCAGCTTTCAGATGATGTACACCACTTCTATGTGACATCTACTGTTGGCCTCTTATCTGTTGAGCAATGTGTGAAACCACTTTCTAATATGATTAACAAAAATAAGCTTCAAGACACTTAAATATCTGTATGTTTTATAATATTTTAGTTTAGTCTACCGCTGGCTCTTTATTTATTGCTCTGTTTGGCAACTATTCCCTGCATACTGAATCTGAATTATGTACTTTTCTTTAATATAAATTATGAAGAAAGTAGAGATAAGTAGCCATCTAGTGTAAAAACAACATGACGCCTTGAGTCGGTTTTCCTCCTGTCCTCACCAGCTGCCACTGATATGGATATATTGTGTGTACAGGAGAGGCAGTGTGCTGCTACGTCACATGTGCGTGTAAGTGTGAATGCCCAAGACAAACTTCTCCTAAGGGAGACAATGAAGGATAATCTTATTTTATCTAATCTTAATTACCTTGCTAGGAGCGTCTCATCAATAGTTTGTGAGGAAGGAGAGGGCATTCATGGAATTACCCATTTCTGATTTAACCAAGCTTCATTCTTCCACTTTTATATTATATGTTGATGCAAAAGCCATTCAAAATGCCGGTATGAAATCATATAACTTTTCATTTTAAACAATAATGATGACAAAAGAAAGAAAGCCATCATGATCACCAGAAATCAACATATTTGTGGATTTACGCTGTAAACACATCTTGCTTTAAGAGCATGATGGCGTAACAATCTCTTATAGTAGGGACTACCTATAGAAAAGAAGACAAACAAACTGTCTTCTACACATGTCTGTGCACTCTGTAGTGAGAGCTTAACAGAGATATTTTCCCAGTGGACTCAAAATGTTGGAGTCGCTGTAGCCTACAGATAAATGGACTGCCTTTAAACAAGAACAATGCTAGTTAACGCCATAACAACGTGTTAACGCAAATTTGTTTCAACGGCGCTAATTTCTTGAACGCATTAACGCAACTTGCAATTTTTAGGCTTTAGCAAGCTCAGTTTTAAATCTAGAATGAAGAGGCTGATATAATATGAAACCTAATGAATCCATTGGTACCAACCATGTCATACTAGCTTGTTGCAAAGGAGGATAAATAACGCTCCAAACTTGCACTAAATTTTGGCGAGAAAAGACTACCATGGCTATTTTCAAAGGGGTCCCTTGACCTCTGACCTCCAGATCAGTGAATGTAAATAGGTTCTATGGGTACCCACGAGTCTCCCCTTTACAGACATGCCCACTTTATGATAATCACATGTAGTTTGGGGGCAAGTCATAGTCAAGTCAGCACACTGACACACTGACAGCTGTTGTTGCATGTTGGGCTGCAGTTTGCCATGTTATGATTGGAACATATTTTTTAATTCCCTGTGAGGGTTTCTGGACAATATTTGTCATTGTTTGTGTTGTTAATTGATTTCCAATAATATATATATATATATACATACATTTGCATAAAGCAGCATATTTGCCCACTCTCATGTGGAATAGAAAGAATATTAAATACCTGACAAATCTCCCTTAAAGGTACATTTTGAACAGATAAAAAATATGTTTCAATTCCGTCATCATTTTAAGCCAAACCATGATTTTTTTTTCATTTTATTTTATTTTATTTATTAAAACTAACAGTAGGTTTTGATGCATTTTTTTTTAAATTTATAACGTTAACCACGTGTTTAAAACTATTAAAGTTGTGACTGTAATCCGGGAGAAAAAATGTCCCTCGTAAAAGCAATTGAGAAATCAGTTTAGTTGCATATTAACGTGATTTTGTAGGAGACAGGGTTGCCTAGATATCTGGTCCTAGCAGCGATTGATTTGTGTTAATTTGATTAAACCTGTCTTTATGATTATACCCCATGTAAACATTATCTAAATGAAAAATAATTTAAGTTTTAGAAACACATTTTGACACACAGGGAGGGAGCAGTGAGTCAGTGAACACGAAAGTGATTTCAGACACAACAAAAAGAGTGTGTTTCCCAAAATATAAATAAACAATGCTTACTGTATGTTTTCATTGCTGGAAAGGTGTGATATAGCGGTATAATCCATTCTGGCCCAAACAGTAATAGAATAACACACTCCGCGAGGTATTATATTTCAATAACTACACAGCTCGTCATAGAGTCAATTCAACTTTGATCTTGAATAGACAGTGGGAGTGTGGACACAGTCTGTCCCGTCAATCGGGACAAACCTGGGACAGATGGAATGAAGGTTATACCGAGAGCTTCGCTGCAATCAAGAGATTTGTCAGCCAAAGTCCTCTTCACTGCCCAACGAAGGCACCCCAGCTGTCAATCAACAACAAAAACAAAGAGTTGGATGCTGGGAGCTGATTGTGTCCCCTCAACAAGTCACCCACCCCACCTCCCCCCCAAAAATCTAAAAAGGTGACATTGTGGTGTCCCTTTGGTCTGTAGCTGGTGGCCTGTCAGGTCTGTTTGACGTGAGTGAGCGGGAAGTGGAGGCGGGAGGGCTGGACAGTAACATGCAGTGACATTAGTCACCCCCTGTCCGTCTGGGGCTGGGGAAGGATGGCCCTGACAATGATTGATGGCTGCTATACATTTATAGATCCAGAGGAGTCTCCCGGTGCACTGGACACGCTGCTGGTCCCGGGTTTGATGGTCAAAAAGCATTTGGCGCTATTTAGCAAGTGGCTGGCTTTTCTTGGTGGACTGACCGTGAAATACATCTAGATCGTTCTGTCACTACACTGACGCCCTAAACACCTAACCTGTCTAACACCACACCACCGCACACCTAATGATGAAGATACACTTCTTCATTCTGTCAGAGCTTCTCACAGGCTGAAGTTTTCAAACTCAACATGACTGTATTTAGTTTTGAAACACCAACAGGAAGTTGGGATTTTCTCCTATAGCTCAGCTTTGATGTAGAAATGAATGAATGATGAAGAAATCGGTTGCTGCTGAACATTTGATGCTGAACTGCATTGCTTGAAAAGCTGGAAGCTGGACTGTATCGCTCTACGTATAGTTATAGCTCCACAGAACTGCTTGATAAATGACTGGGAGCTAAACTATTGCTTTAACTTTGTATGAAGGAGGCAGCAGAATGAATATGAAGAGTGACCGGAACTTGGCGTTCCTTCACCAGATTTCACATGGCAGCGGCATCATAAACTTTTTCATTTTACAGCTAAACCGTGCACTACAAGATGATTCTGAAAACATTTGAGGAGAGCAATAGGCATTAACGTAATAACATATTGATTAATATTTGATCAGCGCTGCCTAGTTTGACCGTTTGGTCGGAGTTCACAAGTGATTGACAGCCGGCTCTCATAGACAGCAGCTGGACAGCAGACCTCAGATCAGCTCCTACTGCTTGTTTTCCTCCGGTCTGTGGACATCTTGCAGATGCCATTAGGAGCACCGGAGGACACAGAGGAACATGATTTTTTTCAGGTTACCTGTTTCATGTACTACTGTCACGAAATAGCGACCGTTTTATAAAAAAATAACTTTTTTCGAACAAGTTTCAAAGTCCTTCTGGATGCAATCTAATGAGATATATGATATGAGTATACTGTATATGGTGACTTAAACACCACATGTATACGAATACAGAATCACAAATGCCACCTGTTAACGTTAACCAAGGCAAATCACTTTCACGTAGACATACAGTCGTCTGACAACAAAAAGGCTTCGTGCCATTTTCTTTCTTTTGTAAAGTTAAGAGATGAAAACAAATGTAACAGATCTAACTTATCTAAATGATTATTATTATTATGTTTGCCTTATAGTTGAAAGTGGACAACTTGATGGCCACGGCTGCAGGTAAACCACATGATTTCATGCGGTACGTATTTCGAACAATGTTCGGGGCTGTTCTTTATATTTTGATCCGTTGGTGCCATCCCATGTGATCGTGGTCCTGAGCCACATAAATAAATAAAAATTAAAAATTAAAAAAAAATCTATGATTTATATACATTTGAGGAATTGTTTTCTACCAATTGCTGCTATAGACTAATTTTCTTTGGATATATGCAGTATGTTCAAGAGAATACATTATGCTCTTATGTTCATCTGCAATATTTGGTTTACATGCCATACAGTTAGTATGGCATTCAAAGTGTATTTTATTGTAGGAAAAAAGTAATGGTTAAGAGGTGGAAGAAACCAGAGTACAATTTCACATCCTGTCTTTCAAGCGAGTGTCTTTCACTGTTGTCCCAAGACTAGCATATTTCTCTGCACCAAGCATTTTGAGTAGTCTAAACAGAACCACGAAAATCTTAATTGAGCTTTAGTTCTAATCTAATAAAGTATGTTAGTAGTGAACATTTTGCAGATACAGTAAATTCAGTAAAATGAAGGAAATCCAGGCATCATTACAGCGCCTCTACAACATATTAGCTAGTGCAAATTAATTGGATATGAATATAATTTGTTCTCAGTGTTGTGGTTTAAGGACTACGGAACATTTAACACTGTACATATACATGTTAGGAAAACCAGGATACATTAGATTTAGCATTCTCCATGCATTCAGTCCATGTGAATGTGTTGATAAAAAAAAGTGCGATAGATGAGGAAAGAATTTGAAAAATAACCTGGAGAGAACAAAAAGCCTCTAAATTGTTAATTTCACTCAGGCTACAGTATAATTATAATCTCATTTTTACGGCACTAAAATATGTCAAAACAAAGTCATGATAACAAGAAAAAGGAGTAAACTGTGAAGATCAATTACACCTCTGCAGCAGCTGAAACAAAACTCTCAATTCCATCTTTGTTGTTACAATGTTTTAATGTAGTCTATTTTGATTTGAGTCGGGGGTTGGGTGGGTGGGGGTGACATGATGTTATATTATTCATTGCGCTGATCCAGGTGTGAACTGACAAAGCAGTTATTTGGTAACATTGACTGATTGCTGCCTGATTTAATTGTGCGGCGACCACACTGTATTATTCATTGCCTGGCACTTTTAACTTGGTAATTTACCAGCTGCCTGGGACTCAGTGGGACTCCAGTGGTTGTGTCAAAAACAGCTCACTCAGTAAATTCACCTACACACTGCACGCAGAGAGCAGTTTTTCATTTATCGGGTGTGTTGGACTGCACCCATTTCTCTTTAAGTTCATTGAAATCTTCTTGAAAGGTTTTTTTTTTTTTTGTAATTGACATATAAGTGTATGCCTTCCAGCCAACACATTCTCACTCCCAATTTGTCAAATACCGCTGCTTGGTCAGTGACCCTACGCTTCAAACTATGATGCTCTAAGTAGGTACCCCTGTAGCATGAGTTTTGGATGTGTCAGGGACGGCATGTAAGTTTTCCGCTTGTTAGTCCGCTCATAGTGTCTTTTCAAAATAAACTTCCGTCTTCAAAGGAAGGCACAGTCACGTAACTGGCGTTAGCTAAGTACGTAAGTTACAAATCTTAGATAACTCCCACTAGACTTTCTCGTTCTTTATACTACGTCAATTGCTGACGCAGATGGGTTTACATTGGAGTTAGTTGACAACAGGTTGCTCTAGGCACAGGGTTTTTACAGTCTCCTACCAACTAAATGAAGCAATTTGAGACTACCTTCATATACATACAGTACATAGGTGTCATAGGTTGATGTCTGGCTAACATGAAACATGGATACATTCACATACACCAGGCCACGTTTCAGTCCAACTTGAACTAAAAAAATTAGTACCTTAAAGTCGAGATGAAATGAAAAATGCTTTTTTAACTCTTTCAAATCACATCCCCGGTCATAATGTGCTCCTATTAAAAGGTTTATTCCACCCTAATACTACTTTATAGAAGACTATTCTGCATATTGTTATCCAAATCTTTATTCTTCAACTTGTTCTTCTTCTTATTCTTTCTTCTTCTATTTCTTCCGTATTTTTTTTTACTACTTCATTCCTGCTTGTATACAACTTCTTTTATACCTTTTATACTTTTTAAAATGTTAAACTTTGTCCAACATTTTTTTTACAATGGAAGTCTATGGAAATAATCTTCAAATCCTATTTAACTTACTGCACTTTGAACTTCAACTCCTGCCACATACTTTGAGCTACAGACATCATTTAAACTTGAAATGGATTATAAGACATTGAACTACTAAACTGTCAGTCAGCTGTTTGATATCTTTAACAGTTTTTTGAATTATTACAGTTTACGTTTTATGCTTTTTTCCAGAAGTTTTTTTCAGAGTTTATAATTGTGTTGCGCTCCTTTAGAGTGGTGACATCACAGCTGGAGTGGAGAGGAGCTTTAAAATCATTTCTGAAGGAGATGTTTTTGCAGCAAATATAAAATAAAATATAGATAATAGAGAGGGAATAATGACCTGTTTAACTTCTTAACAAAAAACAGTATCATGGGATTCATTGTGTTTTACCATGGTACTGAATTGGTATCAAGAATCGTGGATTTTCACTGGTATTTGTATTGACTGCTAAATTTCTGGTATTGTGACATCCCTAATTGAAATTGCTAAAAGAAAATATATAATGATTTGTAGAGCAAGCAAAACAATTAAGAAACACCTTTCCCATAAATAAAAATATACCACATTTCCAAAATGGTATAGTCTTATCCTAAATGAGGGCAGACTTGTGGGTATTTTCTCTCATGGCGGTGATATGGCATTACACATTCTGTAAAAAATAAACTGCTATAGCTTTGCAGCAATCGCAAACATGAAGTCTTCATGAAAGAAAAAAAAACATATTTAATAAAACTTAACCCTGACCTACAATGTACGCTTTTGTCGGCTGATCCATGACACATGAATAGTTGATCCCTGCTGTAGAGATGGCAGATATATGCAAAACAGATGCACAGCCAAAGCAAATCATCTATGCATGCATGTTAGTATGTTCTCGTATTTCCTGTCCTCCCGCAGAAACAACAACCAGAAAGTTATCAAAGGAGGAAGAGCGATGGACAAACAAAAGGAGGGAAGTCAAAGAAAAGGGGAGGAAAGCACTTACCCTTTATCCAGCTACAAGATAGCAGGGTCAGGGTTTAGAAGAAGAAGATGAAAAGGAAGAAGGAACAAACAGAGAAACATAAAGACACACAGCAAAGCCACCAACACTTTAAACACTAACGGCAGTTTCTACAACGAAGGAGCGAAGCAGCACACAAGAGAAGAGTACAGTTGAAAAACATGTTACAGTACATGACCGAGGGAAGAGGACAAACTAAGAACATCATTGGCGATATTAAAGAAATGCAAGGACAACTGTGCAGTATGAGCACAAGAAGAAAGAGCGATAAGCTGTGAGAGATGAACAGAAGGCCCTAAACTATAGAGTTGTATATCGTCAGCAAACTGGCATTCAGATTTAGATTTCTAACAATCATAGCAGGCTTCAGAGGCTACAATAGGAATGATCTTCATGTCAAAACATAAAATTGGCTGCAATAGACAAGAGTAACCCATTTCCTACAATGAGTTTAAAAAATCAATTGTCCTCATGCAGCAACATTCCTCTTAAAATTCCTCTTATATTTTCTCTTAAGTTTTTGTTAAGAGAACAAATAGAAGACAACTCCAGATGCACCAAACATTTTTAACCATCTAAATCTGCTCTTACCCAGTTGTGCTGAATGATGAATCACACTTGATAGTAAATTGGAGGCGTGTGGGCATTTTCTTTTCATTATTATTAACATAGATAACGCCCCTAAACACTATATAATGGCAGGTGTTGTGCCATTTGCAAATACTCTGGCACATGCCAGCAGAAAGATAGATAGAAAGAAATACATATATTTTTCTTTTTCCTAAAAAAAGTGATTAGACCAACTTACGGATGCTACATCATCAAGTTAGCGGAAAAAAAAAACTAGACAATGGCATATTGTTTGGGGAAGATGCATTTGCGTCGTGTGAGAACTAAAAGATAAATAAGAATCTGAGAGTTGAATATACTTACAGAACTGAGATATGGGTGCGTCGAGCTGCGGTGCTGTGCCCCCCCTCGAGTTGAGTTTCTGGACCTGGTGGGAGGAACAGGCTTGTGTGACTGGCCGGTGGCTCGGTACATGGCCTGCACCATAGGATCCGGTCCTGCTCGTCATCACTGGCGAAGATCACAGTGTCGCCCCTCTTCACAGCGTTGAAGAATGTCCGACCACCATCTAGACCTGAAGGATTGACAGAGGGAGAAGAAATTATTGACTTACGCGTGAACAGGATCACACATTCCTGTTTGTAACCCTTTAAAGGTTTCTAGTAATAGTGGGTCCACCGTTTCACGTGCATAAATTGAACAGTATTTCTTTTTTATGACATAGCCACAGGAAGTCATGAGTTACAGTCACAAGCTGAAGACCTCTCCTACAAAACTCAAGGAAAGATCAACAGGGTTACATGGATCATAAATAAAGAGGGATGGGAAGGCAATTGGACATTTTTATTCACTTCCTTGGTTGGTGGATCAGTTTCATACTGAGAAGTGCAACAAAACACAGGACTTTCACCCAGGAGAGTGATCTTCATGTCCCCTGTGACGTGTTGTTTGTCTTTGTGTTCACAACGTTTCACTTTACAAACTAATTTGAACCCAAACCGTGTTTTTTTCCTAAACCTAACTAACTGGACTAACTCAGTGTTATTGTTGCCTAAACTTGTTTGAATTGACGACGTTAACCACGTGGTTACTGCGACTGTAATGGCGTGTGATAGTTTGACGCGCTATTGACAACCAAGGGGTCCTGACAAAGCGTCAGTATGTGACAAGTTGGGATGGGAACGGGTTGGAACCCCTTTCATTATACCACCAGTGTTCAGTATGCCATGGTAATTTATATGGTTGTATTGTAGCAGAGCTCATATAACTCCTGTTGAATGCCTTGCACACCAACACAGGTGTTTTTGATACTCCAATTAGACTTCTAGTCATATTGAAGCTGGCTGGAGTTGCACTTGTTGGTCCCACCTTAACAGGGTGCAATAAAGATAGCAGAATGGTGATGGAGATGTCAACCATGCACAGTTTGCAATGTACACACCCTCACAGTCCCTGGGAAGAAATCTAATCAGGCAGCAAGGGCTTTAACAATACATTTGCACTTCAAATTGGGACCCTTGTTATCTGTTGGCAGTGCTTGTTGGAATGCACCGCGCAGCAGTTTGATATGGCTGCAGTTACCTGGCTGGGGGTCAGTGTAGTCCACAGTGTAGCCATCCAGTTGGAGGAGCTCCACCGGCTCGGCCTTCTTCTCGTCGGTAGCTGCACATGGCAAAGGTGTACTGAATCACCTGCACCAATCACAGAGAGAGGAATTCATTAAATATTGTGTGCATTCATATGTTGGTCAGTTAGAACACTGACAACATCTGTCTCCCAACAGTAACACCATCACTACACAACAACCTGAAAGAAACAACAGGAACAGTAGTACAATATGTATCACTATTGTCTTTGAAGTATCTTTTATTTATTATTTATTTATCTATTTATTTATTTATTATTTAGCAGAAATAGCTAAAAGGGACACTTCCTTTTTTGCATTGATTGTGCTCCCTCACAGAAGACAATAATTCCAAGTGCAAAAAATTTAACTAAGTAATTCCACACACTCATTATTATATGTTTTTTTGTTTTTTTATTTTTTTTAATTGGAAGAACATTGCAAGGCATATAAATTACAAAGCAAATAAGTAGTCTTCTATTTTTCATCCATTCTTCCCTCCCCACCCCGACAATAAAGGAAATAACCAATATAACACTAATAGTTATAAGACTTAAGGCAGCAATGACACCAAAATTAGAAACACACATAGACACATGAAATAATAAAAACACATACAATATTCACATGTGCAAAAAAAAAACATAAATAAAATAAAATTAAAATAAATTAAGTAGTATAAAAAAATAAAAATAAAAATAAAAAACAAAATAACGCCAATCCAACAAAACAATTTTAGTATCAGAGTAGGTAATTAAGTAATTTATTATATGTTTTAATGGGGAGTTCAGAATTTTCTTTTCCTTTTCAGATGCAGCAGAATGTAGCACATTGCAGAATTTTAATCTGATTTACAATAGTTTTGTGTTGTGTTTTACTTTTAACGTGAGTTGAAAGCGTGAACACGTAGAGTTTGGGTGGTGGTTGAGTTTCAGTGAGAAAACAGTTCATTCATTTTTTAAAGATATGGTCACTGAATGCATTTTGTGTCAAAGCAATGAAAAGTGATCCACAGTTTAGTCCACACTGACTGTTTCTGAAAAACTCAGTATTTGAAAAAAGGGTTACCACTTTTCTTTCAAAGACATTTTGTCATTGCAACACTCATTTTTTATTACAATATCTCCCGTCAAAATGAAATAACATATAATAACCTTTTAAAGAGATTGCCTAGTATCATTCAGAAAGACAAATTGAGGTAAATAGAGCATGGCAGGACCAAAAACTGACTCACATTCCAAAGAGCAAAAAAAAAAACAATCATCTGCATCAGAAATAACTCAAGTCTTTAGAACGACTTGCATAACTAGCTAACTTTATTTAAGCAGAGGCCACTTGCAATGGCTAGTCTGTGAAATGTGTAAATTATATAAAATGATATTACATTTCATATGTAAGATTTATCATAAATATTTTGTCCAACATGTTGAGGATGGTAAAAGCTGCCATTGCATACCATTTACTTCATTGTTAGTTTTGCTGCATATCTGACTACATATAGACACACCATAGGACATAAAAAGCTCTCCTCCAAAACACCAGGATAACCATATTAATAATGATATAAAAGCAGTGCAACATCAATTAATTAGTTGCAGCACATTTTAATTTAGATGTTGCATCTTTAAATAATTAGCAATGAAGACTGCATTAATACATTTGATTTTCATCAAAACACCCGTGTTACACGTTTCGAAGGGGTTCATTATATCCTGCTATCCCCACACTTGGCGTTACTGCTAAACACTACCTGTTAACAAATTGTTTCACATTTCTGCTTTCAGGTTTGGCATGTGCATAATACTGGTACTCATTTGCAAATCTGAAAGAAACTCGAAATGCATTCAACGTCAGTGTTAATATGTACAATATGTGTATTTAGGTAGGTTCATTTGTTGCTTCTTTATTTATCGAAAAGTGAAATCTACTTGTGAAAAATATGAAAATATGTGAACAGGAATGTGTGTACCAAATGTCCATGGCAAACCATCCAACAGTTATGATATGTCAGTATCTCAAACTACACATAATCATCAGAGTTTTTAAATGACTGCGTTATAACAATATTCTAAATGATCACGTTATAAGTTGAAACATTTTATGTTGTAAGAATAAGTTATCACGTTTTAACATGAAAAGTTTCATGTTATAACAAGATAAATTGTGTATCGTTATTACAAGAAAGGTTTTTTGTTATGTCATATTAACGTCAAAATATCTTGTTATAACGTGATACTGATCTGTTTTCTGGTATGGCAGCAATACGCTGCTGTATCTTCGAGCCACATGAGGGAAGCCTGAATGTTTGGTATTGTTCTGAAAATTGTCCTCCTTATAAAATTGAATCTAATGTGAAAGGCTGGCATACATTCTGTTTGTTTTACAAATGAGAGGGTTATTTACGTAACAACGTAATTATTTACGTAACAAACAGTTATTTTAAGCCAAACCACAATCTTTTCCTAAAACCTAACCGAGTAATTTTGTTGCGTAACTAAACCTAAAAACTAAGTAAAGAGGAGACTGTAATTATGTAATTATGTAATTATGCAATGAGGGAAAACTGTACGTTTCCTGTGAACACTTATTTGGAAAAGACTATACATGCATGAAATGAGCAGAAACTGGCATGCCATTCCTGACTCGTCCAAAACTGATGCTAGATGCGTACCTAGAGAGTCATAGTTTGAAGCATAGGACCACTGACCAGGCATCTGTATTTAACGAGTTGGGTCCAACATGTTAACATGTTAAGCCTGTGGGCTTTCCTTTAGGGCCACCCTCAGGAAAAGCATAGTGAGTTGTTTATTCCATCCATCACATGATATTGTGTGGTGTAATATGACCTATAGCAGGCCTTAACAACTTTGAGTCTGTTAATGAAAATGCCAGTATTGACCCTGGTTTAGGTTGGTGGCTTTGGTCTCGTCACTGCTCCCTGTGCTGGTAACAGAAGTGTAGTGTTGCTAGCTGTAGCTGGACTGCTTCTACTGTAGCTGCCAGTCATACCGGCCTGTCGTCACAAATCACCAGGCCTGACCAATCTGCCGCTGTTGCCACCTCTGCCGCTGCAGTGGCAGCTCTCACTCTAGCTGCAGCTGCATTCTGTGTGTGTGTGTGTTGGATTTCCCCTGTGTGTGTGACCAAATGAGATTCCCCACAACAGCACTGATGAGACCTGAGGCCAAGTAAAGGGATGGAGGGAACTGGACCCACTCTCCAGCAGCTCCCTGGCCTCCAGGACAACCACAAAGGCAAATCAGAGTCTAAACTACCGAACCCCCTCCACCCAGACCCCAAAACACCAGCTCTCTCTCTCTCTCTCTCTCTCTCTCTCTCTCTCTCTCTCACTCTCTTCTTTGTCTCGCTGTCTCTCTCTCAGCTGTCAGTCAACAGAGACGAGAGGGACAGGCAGAGATGTAATGCAGAATGAGAAGGAAGATTGAAGAGAGTGAAGGGGATTGCTACAGTCGTTTAGTTTCACATCATTACAGGAAAACACATGGACATGTATACAGGACATGATTTGCTGGATGTGGCATATGTTTCACAAGAAACTTCAGAGGCCAAAAGCAAAGTTTTATCAGAACCCTAACATGGGGCTCAGAGGGTAGAGTTTTAAGTTTTATGGTTTGGTTTAATATTATTGATGAATATTAAGTAATTGAACTGAAATGAAAACAACCAAATTGATAAACATAATTAAAATAATTGAACTTATCAATAAATTAATTGAAGTGACTTTAAATTAGCTGAAACAGGTTGTGTCCAGGATTGCAGTTTAACAAAGCGATCCGACTCGTTTCCCTCGTCTGCGTCTCCTGCTAATCCATAGAGATTTCCCTCCACCTAAAAGCTCTGCAACATTGTCTGGTTGGATGAAAAACGGTGAAGTCACTTGTCGGATGTTTAAAAGTTCTCCACTGGTGAACGTGACCAGAGAAGAAGAGCAGAAACTGAATACACAACAAAACAGAAAAAAGTACTAGAGAGCTCAACACCGAGGCTGCCATTCGTAGCACCATCTTGGTTCTATCCAAGTGAAATAGAGTTAAATTAACTGAGCTGAATTATACGTGAATTAAAATGAAGTGACCTGAACTGAAATCTAATTGATTATAGTGAAATGAAATGAATGGAATTGCATGGAAGTCAAAGTGAACTGAAACACATTGAGCTGAACTGAGCTGATTGAAGAGAATTAAAGTACAGTGAACGTAACCGCACTAATTTCAGTGATCTCAAATAAAGTGAACCGAATTCAAGTTCACTGAACTGAATTGAATTTAATTTAAACTGAAACAAGATGAAAGGGAACAGGCAGAATTTAAGTGAATTAAAAATCAATAGAATTGACGTGAACTAAAGTGCACTGAACTGAATTGAACTAAAGTGAAGTGAATTGAGTTGAAGTGATTCAATTGAAGTGGATAGGAAGACAGATGTGGATATACAGTGTGTGTGCAATTAAATTCAGTCCACCATGAACACTGAAGGTTTAGCTGATTTTTAATCTGCTGGATGCTCTGAGGGCGACTCAGGCAAAACCCCTGTACTGTGATAGAAACGCTGGAGTAGGAGAGGAGGAGGAGGGAGGAGGCAGGATGAGGAGGTGATTTAAGGACAGAGAGGAAGTGTGGAGCATGAAGAAGAAGAGATGACAGGCAAGTGTTAAACAACAAGGAGAAGAGAGCCGAAGATGGGGGAAGTAGAAGATGTGAAGAAGGGAAAGAGAGAGAAATGGACAAAGAGAGAGGAGGAATGACAAGAGACAGTGCGAAAAAAGAAGTGTAGCTGGGACATCGAAAGAGTCATATTCCTATTTCAACCCCCATTCGGTCCAAACTATGTTGGTTGTGCTAACAAGGACATCACTTCTAACACCATGCACAGTTAAGTATATTATTGAGTCAATATTCTCTGCATGGAACATAGCGTTATCTTTAGTGCAGCTTTAATTCTTGTTTTTTCTTTCACGTATTGTATTTTTTATGCATCTTTTATTTAACCAGAAAGGTCCCATTGAGATTCAACATCTCTTCTAGCAGGGAGTGCTGGTCAAGACGTGCGGCAAAGTTTCATATACGAGTACAAACGGGGGAACATCACAATGACCCAACAACAGACACAAAACACACAGGAATCAGAGGCTATGGTAAACCAAGGTAAAATAATGGCACTAGTCAAAAGCAACTACATTGTTCTTTTTAAAAACAGATTTTGAACTATTTTTAACATGCCGAGAGAGGGTAAAGATTCAAGTTAAGTATGCCTTTCAGCTTGTTCTAAACTTGCAGTGCGGTGAAGGAAAAGGCAGATTTAGTCCAGCTCTGTTTGGTGATGGGACCAAGAGGAGAATTTTGACTCATGATCTACAGGATTGTTATAGCTACGGAGAAAAATGTCAGTAACACTGGATATGTACTGTGGCAATTTACCACAGTAAAAGCTTTTGCAAGAAAACAAAATGTGGGTTTTTCTCCATAAATCTCCACAGTGAAGTCCATGTGAACCATTTCATATATGTTACAATGATGAAACCGCAAGGCAGCATGATAGAATACATTCCATTTCTATTTTACATGATGAAGGTGGCAGCATTAAATTACATCACCCATAGGTCCCAACACTAACAACGAAATAACTTTGCCCTGGTTTTTTTTTTTTAGAAGGCTATCGATATGACACCAAAGGTTCAACTGGTCATCAAGCCAGATGCCTGGGTATTCTGTATATAGATGAGTGCATTTACTGTTAAGACTATATAGTCAGTGGGTGATGAGCGGGAGCAAGTAAAAGTCACCAATTTTAATTTAACAAGTGATACTGCAATAAATTAAAAGCAGTAGGTAAGGAATCCATTGCCACTTTTAAAGCTTCAGTAGTCAGTATATTTTTGGCATCATTGTGCA
The DNA here is from genome assembly GCF_015220745.1 of Sebastes umbrosus. NCBI lineage: Eukaryota > Metazoa > Chordata > Actinopteri > Perciformes > Sebastidae > Sebastes > Sebastes umbrosus. Next base: position 3,843,563 of record NC_051269.1, read on the forward strand.
AAAATTGCATAATAACCGTTCAGCATATTGTAATTCAAGTGTTCTGAGAGATAACTAGACTCTGCTCCTCCTCATGGCTCTGTTTTCAGGCTTTAGGAAATCTAGCCTGAGACGGGAGACTTTGACCAATAACAGGTCATTTCACTGAGAGAGCGTTCCTATTGGCTATTCTCTGGTCATGTGACCGGAACTTGGTGTTCCTTCACCAGATTTTACAATGGCGGCCGCGTCACAATCTTTCTCATTTTACAGCTAAACCGTGCACCACAGATGATTCTGAAAACATTGAGAGAGAAATAGACATTAACGTACATACATAATTGATTCATATTTGATCCAGCGCTGCCTAGTTTGACCATTTGGTCGGAGTGGCAAGTGATTGACAGCCGGCTCTCATAGACGGCAAGATGGACAGCAGACCTCAGATCAGCTCTTACTGCTTGTTTTCCTCCGGTCCTGTGAAATCTTGCAGATGCCGTTAGGAGCACCGGAGGACACAGAGGAACATGATTTTTTTTCAGATTATCTGTTTCATGTACTACTGTCATGATATAGCGACCGTTTTATAAAAATAACTTTTTTTAATGATATTTGTTGTCATTTCTACCCACTGCTGCTTTAAAATGAGAACCATTCACCTTTTTCCTAACCCCATGATACCTTGCATTAATTATGGGCATGGCTTCCAGTTATTCCTCTCTTCACTGTGAGAGTTAGAATGGTACTAAGGGTGGCTTCCCTTTTCTTAGAGATGTACTGACAGTGAGCGATTGAATAATCTGAAAGCTCACAGGCCTCAGCACTCCACAGTAATAAGGTCTGGCACGTTTCATTAAGGAGGTGGAACAAAGCAAACATAGAGCCAAGTCAGAGCATCAAAGTCCCACATCACCACATCACTAAGCTAATGCGAAGCTAGCTTAAATCTGTTACTAATCTCGAGGGCACTTCTTCAGGTCACCCTCCATCCCTCGGAGGCAGAGGTGTGGTCACATTTACGTTTATAGAAAGTTTGACATTTGGGAAATAAGGTCATTCGAGGTCTTGCGGAGAGTCAGACGTTTGTTTAATCCACGCAAAAAGAGAGTGTTAAAAAAAAACGATTAATTGTTATAGAGATTAAACAAATGAGATAGAAGTTTTAATTAGAGGTGCTGGACAGAGCCAGGCTCAGCTGTTCCACCTTTCCAATAGTTGTGATAAGATAGCTGGCTGCTGGTGGTGGCTTCATATTCACCAGACAGACATGAGAGTGGTATTGATCTTCTCATCTAACTCTTGGCAAGAATGTTAATTAACAAATTTGCCAAACTATCAATCTATTCCTTTGAGGTGTGACAGGACACATCATTTAAATCCCAAAATCTCTAAGAAGAGGCAAAGACATCTGACATCTGAATGTTTTTTTAAAAGATTTAAAAATTCAGTAGGAGTCAAAGTCCATAGATTACTCTACACTTTAATACTTTATAGAGATATTGAAACCCTGCATGGAACTGATTATACAAAATGAATCATCCAGATATGTCTTCCAAATATTACAGAGTTGAAGGAGGTTTGACTGTAGTCAAACCATTCTCACATGGAGACAGGTGCAAATGTAATGCACTTCTCATAGCAACAAGTTTAATTGTTGAAAGAAATCATCTCTAAAGGTAAAAATCATTATGGAGAAGTATAATCTCAACAAAAGCTGTGATAAATTACTTTAAAGGTGTTTCATTTTCACATTCAACAGAAATACATCACACTGTAGTTTCAATGCCCCCTTCATGTGGTATTAATGTAGGATTAGTAAGATCATAACTTAAAAGGAAAAATGAAAGTTGTCCTTCACATTCATTGACATCATTCGACACATTTGTTGCATGTGTACTATGTTAGCTGGTTTACTTACAATACTTTTGTTCTGTTTTCATAACAATCGTAACGGTGCATAATTCAATATGCAGAGTATTAATATAGCAGCAAACAACTATCATATAGGAGTAATGTCTACCTGAGCAGAGAATGAAGTCACGCTCCTCTGTGTGTGTTGTAATCAGAGCTTCTCCTTGCTTTGTTGACACCGCGCATGCTTTTAGTGCATGTTCGTGAGCATTTGAGCTAGGCAGCTCATGGCCGCCACTCTGCACTGCTCTCAAACAGCGGTTACAGCTGATGACGCGTCGTTGGCGTTGTTTGCACTGTTAGCTGCTCCCAGTCCCCATATTTAGCAGCTTAAATGTCCTGTTTTTCTTTAAGTACGGACTCCGCTTCTTGATTCTAGTGTGGAGGACTGTATATCATTATTTTCTGAAAAAAAAAAGAAATCTTTCAAGCAAAAATAATATGTGTTCTGAGTTTATCACACCACAGAAAAATGTGTTATTAACCACCCAGCCACATTTGAATTATTCATTCAAATTAATTAATTAATCAATTAGAAAATTAGGTTTAAAAATCATGAAAGTTGTAAGCTGTATTCTCTGCTCTGAAATGCTGAAGGCGCTACTAACCATGGCCAATCGGGATGAGGTTGATTACATATGTACAGTATAGACACTTCCTTACGCTATTTTTGCAGAATGTAAACACGTATGCTCTACGGGCAGAGCACAGAAGACTATTGCAGTTGAGCGGCTAACTTCCAGTTTAGCCCTAGGGCAGGGTCAGCACACTGCGGCTCCGGAGCCACATGCGGCTCTTTAGCCTCCTCTCCAGTGACTCCCTGTGGATTTTTAAAAATGGAAATGATTTTTTTTTTGTTTACATTTTCATTTTTATTTATCAATTGTTATAGGTCTATGGTACGACAGTAACGAGTATTAGCGCCCCATTGAGGAAAATGAAGTATAAAGAGAATAAAGTCATAATATACGAGAATAAAGTCAGAAGTTTAAGAGAAAATAGTCGTATTGTTATGAGAATAAAGTCATAATATTATAAAGTAGTAATTTTACTGTTTATTATCTTTCTTTCTCGTAAAGTTATGACTTTATTCTCGTAATATTATGACTTTATTCTGGAATCTCAGATTTCTTCCCTCAATGTGGCCCTAACACTCCGTAGAATTTGCACTTTAGGCCCTCACTGCATTAGACTTACAGTATATACTATATACTTAGATTATAAACTGTGTTACCTTCATCACAATGCTCAAATGTTTTGCGGTTCCAGACAGATCTTTTTCTTTTTCATTACCTAAAATGTCTCTTTTGATAGTAAAGGGTTGCTGACCCCTGCCCTAGGCTTACTGGAATGGGGATAAAATAATTCAATCATGTGGCTCTTCTAGACTTTCCAAATGTATCGGACTGAATTGATCAATTTGTGATAGTGAAACGAGTGATTTTGCGGGGGGGCTACGATCCAGCCGCAACAGTAGACACAGAGTAGTCTACGCCGGGGGCCTGTGATGTAAGCACAACTTAACTTGGTTGTGATTGGCCAGTGAGCCCAGTCCTGGAACACGCCACACGCACACTCTCATGCGCTCGCCTGAGTAACAGGCAGGGTCAGATGGCCGGTAAAAACTTAGACTTATGAATATATTACAAAGGTCCGGACCTCATAGCTGGCTGGCGGCCGTGTACAAGAGACACACCAGAACGTCTTGTTATCTCCCTGTGGGGGATTCCTCTCCTCCCAACATCCTGGCAGTCTGCATATGACATGCCAGGTGAGAGCCAATCAGAGAGCCTGTTACATCCCAACGTGGCTAATTTGCATTATTTGACCTTGTTTTACATTAAAAGCAGAGGCTAAATGGAGAGACTAAATAACTCAGTAAATCCAATAGCTAATGGGTTTAAGCAAAAGCAGCAGGGGAATGCAAATGATAATGGAAAAAGGATGTTGCCCTTTTAAATGCCTGATTAAAATCTATATTCTTATTCAATTTGTGAATTCAGTTATTTTATTTCTCTTATTTAAACTCTTTTTTAGGTCTTGAATTCATAATGTGTTTTAACTTATATTGACTGTTTAATGGTGTTTTTGTAAATCCTTTTTTAATTTGAACTATTATTGATGGATTATTCAAATTTCATTTGTAAATTATTTTATAATTATTTTTACTGCTATTAAAATGTAAAAATAATTAATTACTTTGTAATTTAGTTAAGTAATACATTAATTTGTGAACAAATGTATTAATACCTATTTTTCTTGTACAATTAGTTATTAATAAATTAAATGCTTCATCACTATTTCTGTGACTCTTGTGGTCTTCCATACTAAACAGACAGACAGTTCTCTCTACGATGCAATGTGTCTCAAACTGCAACCAAAATACTCAACACACACACAGCAATAAACCGGATAGTGTCTCTGCTCCTCAAGACAAACATCCATGCACATACAGACACATGCAGACAGACATAAATACAAACACACACGAGTGCGCAGTCTATTGACCATTATTTGTTCACTTGCTATATATTTAGCTGGAAGCAAGTGGGAGGCTTCAAGTTGGCGGCGCTCAGGCTTTTCTAGCTGCGAGTGTTAGGCCAGCTAGTGTTCACTCTACTTTGTCAATCCCCTGTCAACTTGTAGCTCTGAGACATTATCCTCCCTGCAACGCACCAAGAGACAGGCCGTTCCCCCTCCCCCCCCCCCCCCCCCCCCCCCCACCCCACCCCACCCCCCCCACCCCACCCCCCCCCCCCCCCCCCCCCCCCCCCCCCCCCCCGCACCCAACCCCCTGCTGCCTGCTGCCCACCTCCCAATACAGAGCCACCAGGAAATGGCTGCTATACCGCCCGCAACCCCCCCCACCACCACACCACCACTGCCACCACCACCCCATCTCCTGACAAAAGCCTGCTTGGCCTCTCCATCATTCCTCTGACAGCCGAGGGAAGACAGCTGGCTGCATCTCTCTTCCCCGCTGCACACACAACATCCATTGGAAATATTATAGCCATAAAGCAGAGCTGAGGCCGCTCAGGGTTCGTCTCTCTCGGATGTGATCAGATTTTGTTGCTCTCGCCGTGCATTCACTTCAGACCACGTTTGATCTTGCAGTTTTTTAAAGTATTATAGAGAGAAAAGATCAAACAAACAGCTCCAAGCTGATATATTATTGGCATTTCAAATATGAATTTATCACCTTAACCAGTCAATCACTGATGCACCTTCTCCAGTTTTTCTAGATCAAGATATATAAAATAAAAAAGCCATGGATTTATTTCTAGTGGAGTTCTCTAAACAAAGGCGATGCAGTTTAACAGACTTCAAGAACCTGGTCGGTAGAGCATCCACCCTTGTGACCCCGTGAACTTGGTTGGACCTCTGACTATATTTCCTTGGCCACACAAGCTGCTAAACACCCATATAGCTTCTAAGATAACATTTCAAAATATTATATAATTGTCAATCTGCCTTAAAAGAACTTCAGTCCTGTTAGACATCCTAATTCCTTAACATGGGTTCTGTAGATTTAAGGTCCCATATCGTGCTCATTTCAGGTTCATACTTGTATTTTGTGTTTCACGAGAACACATAAACATGCTGTAATGTTCAAAAAAAACTTATTTTCCTCATACTGTCTGTTTGAATATACCTGTATTTACCCTCTGTGGAATGCTCCGTTTTAGTGCATTTCAACGGAATTGCAACAGAATTGCTTTGCTAGGCAACAGTTTGGGTCCATGTTTACTTCCTGTCAGCTGATGTAATTAACATACACTGGCCAACAGGAAATAAACTGGACACATTTAGATGTTTACATTTAAAACCGTGATATGGTCTATTATGGAATATTTGTGACATCACAATATGGACAGAAATCCTAACGGTTTGTTTCAAACGCACAATTTCTGAATACGGGCTGTGTGTGTTTCTCTGTATATTGAGCGCTTCGATACTTTCACAGTATTTATATTGCACCTAAACCTGCTTTATAATATAAAAGACAGTGAAAATCTCACTTTTTACAATATGGGACCTTTAAGAAAAAATGAATGTTCTCTGAAAATATGTCCCTCTATCATCTGCAACAACTTCAACATATCAGGGATTCTCAACTGTGTCTGTGCCTTAGTCTCAGTAAAGTCACACTTGTTTAATAACCTGAGTACATTCAGCCAAAATAATTCCATGTGTACATGTACATTTAAGCTGCAACTGTTATGTTCTTGTATTAATAAAATCCTTTTGGGGTCTATCAACTAGTGGCACATACGATGATGAATAGTACAATTTCTGAAGTGCAAACTGATGTATCAAAATACCTGTGGTGTCAAGCCAGCAGCCCATAACCCAAATATATTTAATTTAATATGAATTAATTAATTAATTAAAATGACATCAAACAAATGTCAAAATATCAGTCGTATAGACCTCCAGCATCCCCATATGACCCCCAGCCCACTTCAGGTTGAGAGCACTAAGGCGTACATGGCTGCAATGACTTCATTAGAAATGCTTGGTAGAGTGGTAACCTAAAGACGACCCAGTAAAACACCTAACTCGCTGTGTGTAAAGTACCATTTATTGTTTGTGTTTTACAGGGAACTGGGGGGGGGGTAGGAACCAAACCAAATCCAGTGAGAGCATGACTTAGCTGTGCTTACCTGAACCAGCACAAAGAATCTTTTCTTCCATCTTTTCCACACATTTTTTGCCAATGGCCCAAAGGTACCTGTTGGATAAAAAACAAAAACATTCATTTAGAAAAGTGTGGTTAGTTTCTCAGTGGTGGAACCTTTATGCAGTTGCTGTTGTAAACTGAATGAATGTGTTTGCTTCTTTCTGGTACAAACTCTGACTGATCAGGCCGGACTAACAGAGATGATGCATATAGAGTTGTAGTGCATCACTGACCTCTCTGGTAAAATGTCTTTACTGCAACCAATTACATCCCAGTGTTACATCTCATTGTGCTGCTCTTTCTTTACTGTTTTGTGTCTTAGTTGACAGACTTTTCTTGGGGCAGTTATTTGTCATAGCAGCAAAAGCACAGTACTGTAACTAAATGTTACATTTAGGCCGTTTTCACACCTGTAGTTCGTTTGCTTTGGTCTGAATCAGGGACCAAATTGTTACGATGTTGCATATTGCCTCGAGTTTGGTTTGTGTTGTGTACAAGCGGACCAAAATGTTGGTGCGCAAAGAAACTGCTCTCTAATTGGTCAGAATTTCCATGCGGGAAAACTCCCGGATGTAAACAAAGAAGAGCAGACTTCCAGAACGCAACAATGGAGGGACAACTACGCAGCTTGATCTTGGCCCTGGTCATCTTTTTTTTTAACTCATAGCAATTTTTCACTCAGAGTACACGATGCAGTTTGAAAATGACGCGACTGGAAAACAACGTATTGATGCACTGGAGTCGCCAAAGGTGCACATCAAGACGTACGGAGGACGGAGGAGGAGGCTTGCATTAACCCTCCTTAACTGTGACATGCTCATCGGCCTAAAACATTTCTCAAGATCCATCAGGTATGCCCGCGGTCTTCAACACAGTCTGACGTTACACCTGTTTAGTACTAATGTGAATAGTGAGGGCAAGCGTAGGCTCTTTTGTAGTAATGTTGTTGTTGTTGTTGCACAGCGCAGCTCGCTACCGGAGCTGGTCTAATCCAAAAAAGCACAATACTTTTCCGGTAGGGCCGGATCGGGGTCGGATCATGTTCTCACCACAAACGAAGCGTACCGAACCGTACCGCAGTTCGTTTGGAGGAGGTCTCGGTTCGCTTGTTTTGGTGCGCACCCGAGTGCGATTACTGTGTTCACACCTGCCGAAAACAAACCGCACCAAGAGGGTAAACGCTCCAGGGTTCCATTCAACCCAACTAACAAAGCAGGTGTGACTACGCCTTTAGTTGTTTCTGTAAACCATCTGTTAGGCATCATGCACACACTGTACACCGTACCAGAGTCCTGCTGGAACTGAATGGAATGAAGCCATTGTTCATTTTATTAGTAACACCTTTGTAAGATATAGCAGACACTTAGAGATGACTCCGGGCTGTAGGGACACTAATCAATCAATCACCACATATCAACAACATGAGCTGGAGTATAAGAGGCTCTAAGGTACAGATAAAGCAACACGTACTCATCCCAACTCGTTACATACCGCCGCACTGTCACGCCCCTTGGGGACACTTTATTTTTGGCATAAAAACCACTCTAGTTACCCTCGGTGTCTAGGGCTGTCCCCAATACAATTGTTTTGGGCTTCGGTGAGAAATATTGCATTGGGGTCAGCCCTATTGGCGTCACTCTAGATTTAGGCAACAAAACACCGAACGTTGTGAACACGGGACACAAACAGCGGTCTCCTGGATGAAAGCTCGTTAAATTAAATCTCCCCATATAAGGGTTTTCACTACACTGCACATCTGTCCCGGACAGTATCATCTACATCTGGAACTTGCAGATATGTGAGTTACACATTGTTTAGAGTGCATCATTATGCATCAGATTGAAAACTTTACATCATTTTCTACATCAATTCAGCATTTTTGGTATCTCTAGAAATCTTGAGATCAAGACTTGACTGTGATTTAAAATGAAGGTCACGATTTAGAGCCGCAGCATTAAGTAAAGTAAAAGACTAACCTTTGAAAAAGTAGTACATGCAGTGATATCTAACATAAAAAGTTTGTGCCAGCTACAGAGAACATTTGCGTGTGATATTTTCTAAGGTCTGCATATTGCGAGCTCAGAGCCTGTCACCCTGATGATTTTCTTATTATTTAATTCAGAAATGCAGCACAATGCAGCAGTCGGCATGGCTGTGTCTATTCTTCTATCTTTCTCCCAAATGGATATTCTCTAAAGTACTAAGGCTTGCTGTGTTCCATTTCCTTTAAGAAATGACATGAAAACATGATGCAGGAGGAGAAGGACGGGGGAAAGGGCTTTTTGTTTGTAAAAGAACATCTGAGGGTGAGGACCCCGGTTTGGATTTGCCTCTGCCTGCTCCCGGCCCAGGCCGTGGGTTGTCCCTGGTAAAGGCCTGCCTCAGTCTGCTTCAGTGTGCCTTTCCCCCCCGGTCCCTCCCAGAGCTGCTTCTGCCTGTCGTCCTAAATAAAACCAGCATCCGTGAGGTGACATGCGAGGGCCCTGCCTGTGTTCTGTGTAGAGAGGGGTGGGCCGGCGACGTGGTATTAGCGAGGCTGTGTGGGCTGGCCCAACAGCTCATCCGAGGCCCCCAAAAGAAAGCATATGGAGGGGAGGGAGGGAGGAAGGTGGACACAACAGCTCTCTATAGACAAGTGTGTGTGCACCGTGTGTATAAAAACACTGCTCTTCACTCGGGTGGCATTTATTTTCCAGTCCAGACTGCCCACTGCAGGATTTAGTATATACTCACTCATGTGGTCGATAGTCCAATGCTCTCCAATGCAAATCACCACTTGCCGCTTGTTCAAGGTGTCTTTGCATCTTCCGCTGGGCACCCCTAGACCTTGTTAAACCAAAGGAAACCTCATTTACCCAAACCTAATCTCTGTTTTGACGCTGGCCGGAGGACGGCACATTTAAAGTGACTGTTTGTAACTTCTTACGCTCTTGTAAAATCATTGCGTGTCGGTGTCCCATGGCGCTAGCGTGTTGCTACGCTGTTCAGACTCAGACTCCAACACAAACTACACGGAAGCACCAAACCTCAAAGTTCTATCTAGTGAAAGTCCCGTCTGTTAAAACAGTGTTAACTCTTCCTGCTCCAGCCTCTCGACCGTCTGGTCGACTTCGGGAGTCTCTGCTCCTCTGCCTGTCCTTGCCTTCACCTCACGCACCGCGCTCATTCTCTCTCGCTTCACCTCTAGACGAGCAAAGAGTTAGTCGCTCTGAGAATATCTAGTGAATGTACAGTGGACGTTGTGGCAGAAATAACTGCTGCAGCTCCTCCAGACCAACAGAGGTTTCCCGTGTCTTGTGAAGTGACGGGGCTCCACAGAAAGAAACGTTATCGTCTCAACCAAAACTACTCCGGTGTCTCCCCTGTTCCCTCCGGCCGCGCGTCGGGAGGCTGAGGCAGGAAAAGCCAACACTAGGAACAGCAGTGATTCCATGGAAGACCTTTGTCTGGTCAGCTAACATTACTGCCAAGCAGCTGAAAATATAGAGTGATATTGTGGTTTTAGCTGACGTGTGTCGCTCACTGTTTTTGAGCGATGCTCGTTCATGTCTATGTAGAGCGAGCACAAGCGGCAGCAACAGGGACGCTGACTTTCGTTGACTTAACGGCCACAGGTGTCGCTGTTACCAAGGACATTTCTGATTCTTACATAGAGGTCCTTTTAAATGCTCAAAATGCAAGAATGCCAACGACACCCCCAGTTAGCAGAGAGATGATACAGTACCATAATGGACCCCCGTTGACGTACGGATACAGGAAAGTTGTCTGGGAGAACTGAATTTGCCATCATATAGACAGCAGATTAGCCCCCAGAAACACAGCAGCTATGTCGAGAGATCTTTGTCTCCTTTGTCACCCTGCTATGATCAAATTCTGTTCATATACAACTAAAATTGCATCGTCAATTATGTTCCGAGGGAAAGAAGGAATGTTTTTTTTTCTTGAATCTTTCTGACAAAGGATCTATAATCACGATGAAACAGCAGCGTAGTGGGGGTGGGCCTAGCCTCCGCCAATCAGAAGGCTTCCTTTTTTGCTGGATCATCCAGTGAATAGCAGTCAGCACTGTTTGAATCAATTCATCCCATGGATGTATAAAGACAAACTGGATACCAGCGTTGGAGGCGGGCTTCCGTTCATTCAGTGACGCAGGAAGCAAAAATGGCTCGACTGCCGGTAGAAGTACCTGGATCTTCCGGCAATCTTCTTCACAGAGCAGGCGCAGTAGCTTTTCCTTTAACTCCGCCTCCCAAACCCTCCGTCCAGCCTCAGCCCGGGTCTCGGAGGAATTCGGTTATTAGTGCATTTTACAACTTTAGGACCTGATGATTTAAATAAGGGCTATTAGAGTGTTCATACTGGGAAGTTGATTAGCTCAAGAAATAACTATCCGATGAGTTACGACGTCTCTTACCGATGTAAATTTATGGTAACAGAAGTCTTTTTGGGTCCAATGGGCATCCCCTGGCGGAACAGGAAGTTGGAATTCCACCGGAAATTTGCTTCAAAAGCTCGGCGATCTTCCTGGGGGGTTGGGTCATCCCTTGAGTTCAAGTTGGATGTAAGTGCCAAATTAGATGAATTTCCCTTCCAGGCATTCGTGAGATATCACGAGAATGGACGACATATGTCCGGATGGACGGACAACCCGAAAACATAGTGCCTCCAGCCATGGCTGTCATCAGCACGGAGTGCATTAAAAACAATAACGATGGCTTCGGTTACATTAAGCTATTCCAGTGAGCCAATACTAGGACCTCACCTAAGGGGAATACACCTACCAGGTTATTAAATACACATGATTCTATGACATGCCAAGATATCTGCCAAAAATCTCATCATTTTAGTAGGAACTGAGTATTATCACTATCAGTATTTCACTTCCATCACTATGCCTCTCAATGTAAATTGTAGACAGTTATAACGATTGGAAATCTTATCAAATGGGGCTCACGGCCTCATATCGATCTGCTGGGGATCCACCACTCTAAAAACTTTGCCGAAAAGCCTATCCTCAAAACAGTTAGCATGTCTCATATTTTAACTTGCAGTGGAAATCAACCCTGTGTAGTAACAAACTGATAACCACAAGAGGGAAGCAAAGTATCACCTTTTGGGCAAAGCAATTCCAGTATCAGTGCACAGTGCTGATTAAAGATGCAGTGAGTGTCTTTCAACCTGTTAAAGCCTGTGTCTGACATATCTCAAGCACCTTACCTTGGGTGATCTCTTGACCCCAACCGACATAAAACTAACAGACGAAACTAAGATTTGTTGTGGTCTTGTTACTGTAGGACAGAAAGATTTAACACCCTCTTTTGGTTGATCTACCAAAAGGTGGAGTTGGCATGATGAAGGACCCTTATTGTCCTATTTTTCCCTTGAAGAGATAACTTTTGTTGCCTAATCATCCTATCATCCTCATAATATATTTGTGTTACTTTTATTTTTAAATCTCTCTATTTGTAGTCTGGCCACAGTAAAATGCATGACTTTCAATGGTTTGTGAAGGATCAGATGTCTCTGGGACCGATTGATCTTGATCCCTGTTTTGGTAAAACCTGCTTCAAATCTCTCACTGTCACTTACCCACAATGCTTCATGTTCTGTGGTTTGTCCATGCGAATGGCCAGTTTGATCCTGAGGTCGTTGTCCGGACAGCCTTTAGACACCGTCATCTTGTGGAGCTCAGACTGCTTGGGACTGTTGGGATTCGGGTGGAGCACAACCTGGACAGTCACCTCATTGTATTGGATGTGCTCTATATATAATATGTACTGTATACTGTACAAAGGTTGCACAATTGAAATGAACCAAAAATGTTAAACAGAATTGTCATCTCCTAACCTTCCCCAGCTCTTTATCTTCCAGGAGCAACCACTCCTGTGCTCTCAGTAAACAGCTTCACCTTCACAGGCAGGTAACGGCTGGGTGGTGGTGAAGTCACCCTGGTACCCCAACTACACACACACACACACACCACACACACACACACACACACCCAGGTACAAAACACAAGAAGAAAGCACCATGGTTAGAGATGATGATCACTTAGCATCTGACTTGCTTAGGCTGCTGAACTGCAGCTAAAACCAACGTATGATGAAGTTACCTGATGATAAGTCAAAGTGTGTGTTTTGTAAAAAGGTTTATTGTCTGATTTTTTTTTTTTTTAAATTTTTTCCTGTTTCACTAAGCTGGAAATGCATTGATGACATGCAGACCTAGGGACATCGGGACACTTTTGGACACTAAACTTTTCTTTGATATTTATTCCCGCAAATGTTTTTATACATTATATGTTTTGTAGTATACAGTTTGAGGCATCCACAAAATCAGCACCTGTGAAGGTTGTTTCAGGGTTTATGAACTGATGACAGAGGACTAAGGGGGACCCAAAAAAACGGTTCACCTGCTCCAAGAGTCGCCCCTGCCTGTCAGCACTGATGGCCTATACTGCACACTATGGTCTGGTAGGCTCAGCAGACCAGTAGACACACTGGACACAGAATAGAACACCTGCCTACACCTGTGCCTATTGACTGAATACTGGTAACAATGGGGTATAGAGGACGATGATAAGCTTGAATTGGTCCATTTGTGTTGAACTATTTGAGAAAAAAAACAAAAACAATATGAAAATGTTTAATGAAAGAGTCCCACAGACATAAGATGTAAAAGAAGAGTAATAGTTCAACCCACAACACAGCGACTCTTCTCAAAACATGACATTCATGTCCAAAATTTGTATTTTGTGATCTTAGTACAGACAGTCTTCTCATAGTCATAGACAGAAATCACCCTGATGGGTAATAAAGTATAATCAGCAGGACTATAGTGTGTGTAATTGTTTGACTGGTCAAAGGTCTCTATATTCAGCAAACATGGGCGCATATTAGTCCATATAGGAAGATTAAAAGAACATCGCAGGGCGTCGTCTAATTCACTGGTAGCTACTGTAAAACTGTTCATATGATCCAGTAGCACTGTTTGAGGAGGCTACAGTAGCTGCTCATTTCAAATCTGAGTGGGAACATAATAATCAAATAATAATGTCTGCTAATTGCAAATGATTACCACAATAGAGTCTATAATGATCAAGAACAGACTGTGTGTAACTGTGTCTATTATTCGGTTAGAGGACAGTTTTGTCAGTTTATGAGATAACAAAGCTTGTTTTGTTGTTACGGATTACCTCTCATGATCACATTTGGGTTAATGTTGAGATGACTGTTTGTTTAACAAGAAAGAATCCTAAATCAATCTCAGCCCTGGTCTCTACAGACTTCAAGGTACGTTTACTTACTGAACCTTAACACAGAATACATGATGGGTGATGTGACAGGCACTGCATTCATGTTTTTTCCTACAGTTTGATGATTCAGAGAACACTCGTGCAGAGTTTCCCTCAATGGACCTCGGAGATGCCAGGCTGGGTTAAACTGTTAAAAGTACCTCTCTGGGTCTCTGCTCTGACCTTCGCTGCTTTTTCGATCCACAAACCTTTATCTGAATCCATTTTCTTTTGTGTTCCTGTGTCCTCTGCTCTGTAGAGTAACAACTGAGGTGTGTGTGTGGGATGTTTGATTGATTTCTCCAGTGGCAACATCATCACTCTGGCACAAATACAGAGTTCATACCAACAGCTCTGCAAACAACAAGCAGCTACTGTATGTGGCAGTGCTGTAAATTCATTTTTTTTTTTCATTTTCACCTGAATTGGACAGCAAAGCGGCCGACTGGAAACGGAGGACAGAGATAGAGAGACAGAGGAGGCCTCACATGCAACAAAGGTTGGAATCAGACAGGTGACATTGTGGTTATGTGGTTATGTGGCATGCGCTGTAACCATTCGGCTACCAAGGTGCTTCAGTGGCTTCTAAAGTATCAGATATTACTACACTAAAACAGGCCATATTAATGAACTATATTTTCTTACCACAAGGAGTTATTCAAATAGCACGTAAAGTTCCTAACTAAGAGTCTCTTCTTGAAATCTATTCTTAAAGCAACAATCTCATTTCATTCCTACTCGTCATATTTTGCGTCACTATAACGACACAGAGGGCACCCTCTTGCGTGGTATCTTGACGCATATGGTTCACATGTGGTTAAGGTGGTGAAAAGGTTGCGGTTACAGTGTAATACATAGTTAATGTTGTGAAACGGTGGCGGTTAGGTTTAGGCAACAAAACCACTTAGTTAGGGTTAGAAAAAACATCGTGGTTTGGCTTAAAGTAAGTATGCGTGTTATGGAATTTAAGCTACGGATGTAACGTCATGTGACTCAGTGAAATAGCGTCACGTGAAATAACGTCTTCAGTGAAGATAACTCAACTTTTGGTTTCACAAGGGACACAAACACCGGTCCCCTGAATGAAAGTCCTGTGTTTGTTGGACCCCATCCACCTCTCCTCTCTCCTGACCGTAGTGGATTTTCATGCTATTAATACTACGTCCGTTGCTCTGAGTCTGATAATGACACGGATGGGTTTACATTGGAGTTAGTTGAAAGCCCCATGCGTCTCATACAGATGCTAACGGGTGCCTTGTGCGTCGGTATCAAGACGCTGAGGGTTACTATACATCCAATGTTTACTGTCTTTTAGCTCAGTTTTTTTTTGTCCACCAACTCCTGTTAAAAATATCTGTCTCCTCAGCTGCTAACTAACTTCGTCTGCACTTTGGTGCTGGACCGGTAGTGTAGTGAACTGAACAAGTAGTGTATAGTAGAGGTATAGTCTTTTGTCACTTAACAGTTTTACATTGTGCCGTCAACCTGCGTTTACATAATTTTACGGCACAATACAACCGTCATGCATACTCTCACCTTCTCATTGTCATTTATCCCCAAGCTAACAATAAGGATTCATACCTAACCATCCTGTAAACCATGATGCTATCTCTCAGCTATCAGAGTATTCAGCCTATAGGCAAGAATATCCAACATCTTTTACCCAATTATTGGTATGTTTTCCTTTACAGATTACTTTCAGGAACTCATGTGAATTGATCTACGGTGGTCCTGAGGGTGAAAACACAACGACAGTGTTGTGTTTTGTAAAATGAACTTACTTCCTTCTGTAACAAAATATCTGCTCTGATTTAAAAACAACACATCGTTCAGAAGATAGAAAGTCCATTCTGGCACTCTGAGTCCTGAACATAATGAAAAGCCTTTATTATTGCACTGGTCATGTTTGTGGTGGAAGACAGGAGAAAGGGAGTGAGAACTATTTCAATAAACTTGTTGGTAATGAATGTTCTAAATTCATATTTCTTTTACAGAGAATGAAAATGAAACTGAGAGGATTCTCAGCTGCCAGGGCCCAGTGAAGCACACCTAGCATCTCTCTAGCAGCCACCTCCTCCCTCTCTCTGCCTGCTACAAGAGGCCTGTACTGTGAAGCAGGATTTAGGGTTAGCGAGGTAACTTCAGGGTTAACCCTTCAGGGTTTTCCGTCCTACGAAGGTGGATAACTTCTTACCGAGGTAGATCGCCATGGTAACTGATGCTGAACAGCTAACCTGCTCCGGAGCAGGTTATGTTCCAAGAGATCAACTCGTATAAAAGCACCTTCTACTGACCAATCAGAGCTCAGTGCGGTGATTGTATGATAATATTACACACATATGAAGAAGTTTAAGTCATAATCCAGACTAAAATTTAAAAATTAGATTTTATTTGTGTTTAACTTCTTCGTATTTGTCTAATATAGTTCACTCTTCCTTTGTAAAATGTGCCGCTCTGCCTGTCCGTCTGCAAGTCTGTGGACTTGTTCATGTCTGTGATTGGTCAGATGCTGCAAACACCGCCCTGTTCATGTGAACGCGCTCATAACGAGACAGAGAAACCCTGGGTTGATTTACCGAGTTAATAACCAGCTTTATAGGACCGCCTAGCGTGATCTCGTTTGTTAGGGTTAGTTAAGCCAGATAACAAGAAGATACCCTGGGTATGTTGAACTCGCTTTGTAGTGCAGACCTCAGGCTATGCCAACATTGTAGCTACTCCATCAACACTCAACATACCGTCATCTAGGCATAAATATGGCAGCGATGTTGTTGTAAACGGATCAAAAGTGTGCCGAAATAACTACATAAAGATGCTGATTAGTAAAAAGTCTGAATTCATGCTTTGTCAGGTCTGTCCGCAAGACGATAAGCAGACAACTTTTAAAATGCTTGTTTTCTTAATGGAGTTCGGATCGATCAGTGCCAGGCTACGCTAACATTGTAGCTGCTCTATTAACACTCCATCTAGGAATAAATACGGCAGCAACAACGTCAGTGATGACAGCAGGAGAATCTCAACGCTGATAACCTTTCGTGATGTATGTACATATTGTTACACACCACTTACTTATAAATTCTTCATCCATTACTATAGATTTTTATTATAGTTAGAAATCTGGAACTCAGTCCAGTCTCATTACAATTTTATGAATTGATTGAAAGAAGATTAATACCAACAATATTCTTTAAATGAAGCACTGTTTTAAAAAGTAATTATGTTGCAAATATCCAACTGAGTAGAGACTGTCAACTGTGAGTGTATTGTAGCAGCACGCTTCAAGTGTCTACCCAAACTAGCCTGATGTTCCAGAATGTGACATCATTAAAGGATGATGACATCACTGTTATACATTAAAGAATATGTATGAACATTCTAAATGGCATATGGACAACTACATAGAATTTTTTTTTAAATGTTTCATCCAGTAGTAAAGATTTTTTTATCATACTTAGAAATCTGGAACTCAGTCCAGTTTCATTAAAATTTTATGACAATAATTTTTTCTTTAAGTTAAAAACAAATACAGATTAATACCAACCATATTCTTTAAATGAAGCATTATTTTGAAGAAAAAAAAGATGTATGTAACAAATAACCAACTGAGTAGAGATTGTCAACTGTGAGTGTATTGTAGTAACACGCTTCATGTGTCAACCCAAACTAGCCTAATTTTTCAGAATGTGTGACAACATCAAAGGACGATGACATCACATCAAAGGACGATAAAATCACTGTAATGCATAAAACGATATGTATGAATATTCAAAATGATATATGAAAAACTAAATTTAAAATTGTTTTCTAAATTCTTATGTTGTTCACCCAGGGCGAGGCTCAGCCATTGCACTGCGGTTGTGCTGACCCCTATGAATTCCCCAAATGTGGGAATCTCAACTGCATAATTTCTGGTAGTGGGGGACTGCGTTCGCGCTCTCCCCTGATCATTATGTCCAAGTTAAAAAAAAATTAAATGTTTCATCCAGTAGTAAAGATTTTTTTTATTATAGTTGGAAATCTGGAACTCAGTCCAGTTTCATTAAAATTTTATGACATTTCTTTTTTTTAAGTTAAAAACAATACAGATTAATACCAACCATATTCTTTAAATGAAGCATTATTCTGAAAAAAAATATATGTATGTTGCAAATATCCAACTGAGTAGAGATTGTCAACTGTGAGTGTATTGTAGTAACACGTTTCAAGTGTCAACCCAAACTAGCCTAATGTTCCAGAATGTGTGACAACATCAAAGGATGATGACATCACTGTAATGCATAAAAGAATATGTATGAACTTTCGAAATGACATATAGACAACTATATTTAAAATTGTTTTTAAAATGTTTCATCCAGTAGTAAAGAGTTTCAAATCTGGAACTCAGTCCAGTTTCATTAAAATTGTATGACAATCATTTTTTTAAGTTAAAAACATATACAGATTAATACCAACCATATTCTTTATATGAAGCATTAATATCGAACTGAGTAGAGATTGTCAACTGTGAGTGTATTGTAGCTGCACGCTTAAGGTGTTTACCTAAACTAGCCTAATATTCCAGAATATGACAACATTAAAGGATGATGACATCACTGTTATATATCAATGAATATGTATGAACATTCTAAATGACATATGGAAAATTACATTTAAAATTGTTTTAGTAAAGATTTTTCTCATAGTTGGAAATCTGGAACATTATATGAACGCTTTTGATACACGTTTTAATAAAAAACTGAACTACTTTTAACCTTGTATGTCATGCTAATACCTTTTCACCTTGTATAAAATGAACAATATACTGACCAGTAAATGTTACCATTTACTATTAATGAATGTCATTTGCTTCATTATAAGTTGTTGTTCAATCAAACATTAAGATATAAGTGGAAAAAAAACTGTTCTTGCAACTTAATTTACAAAATGTCTTGACTTTTTTTTATGCATAGCTTTACAATGTCTTCATATGCTACTTCCAGTGGTGTAGTGGAGGATGTAAGCATGTAAACGGACTACCACTTTATCTGCCGGTTTTCAGTATATTCACTTATTAGCCAAAAAGCCATTGGAATATATAGGAGAATTTACCCACTTCCTCCTCTGTAACCTACCCATCTCTACCCAGTAGTTCACCCACCTTATCGACAGCCACACTGGCTACTGCAGTATATTAAGAAAGACTTACTGGATTTAACATTATAGACATGACCACTGACTATTTGTATAACAATTTAGCCACAAATTCACATACTGACCACATACGGTCCAGACACATACTCGGTTTTAAACAAGTCTTGTTTCCATCAAATACCAGACTTTGAGAAAACTTAATAACACTTTTTACCATGATGACTACTGTGGGTTGTCGGGCTGATAACAACCTAAAATGGTGGACCCATTGGAGCTTTAGATGTCCTAGAGAACCTCTGCCTTTCCTTGAATCTAACCTTGTTAATACAATATATTGTATTACCCAAGTTGTGCTGTACAGGTCTTGACCAGGGAGGTTTTATAGAGGAAACTTGATGACAAAAAAACTCACATGTTTGGCTTTAATTATTAGGGTGTCTTTAGGGTGTCTGGGTGGTGTGTATGTCTTGGTTGACCCTAACCTTTTACCATCAACAACAGAAAATAAACTTAATGAAACGCCAGCAAAAAGAGGTGAGTCTTCAGCAGCGACATTATTCTGTGGCCTGAGCTGTTGATATGAAAAGGTAAGCGGTTCCAGAGGTAATCTCTTCAGCTTGTGTTTTCCACAGACCTTATTTCAGGCCTCTAACAAACCCACCGACTTCCAGACGAGGGAATCGGAAGTTAGCTCGCTAGCTAGAGAGCTAGGCGACATGCATTCCCAACACGCCCAAAAGAGCATGGCAAAAATGCAACTAATAATTATGAATTAATTAATTAATGGAGTTATTAAAACACATTGCTCCTTGCCGAACAGTCACCGTCGGTGCAGAGAAGGCAAAGCGTCACGGCAGTGCAGCCGCTGAGTAGAGCGTCACTACTGGATATTTTGCGCATACTTACTTTGAGGAATTGATGTCAGAACAAATTCTCAATTCATATTTGAACATACTGTAACCTACTTTACAATTGTTACATACATCTTTCAAAATGATATCCTTAAATTTTAATAACATCGTTTAAGATAAAATGTGCATAAAGCACAACCCTTTAAGACGTCTATTATTACAAAATTCAGAAATTCAAAAATATGGTCTAAAACTGGGCTATACCTGGCCAATAAATCCTGCTCTATATCAGAGCTAATCTGGAGCTACTGCACAGAGGTGATGTTGAAATGACATCTATTGCTCAGTGAGCCTCTTCCTGTAATGAACCCTGATAACCCCTCCCTCTGCTACCAGCTCCACAGCCAGTATGTCACAGTTGTATGTATACTGCATGCATGCAACAGTACATACTTTGTAAGGACGGCTGCTGTGTACTAAAAGGAAAAAAGGAAAAGTATGTGTTTTGGGACGTAGTCAGTTGTGCTGCTCCTCTTCCTGGAATGAAGCAAAGCTTGATAACCCCTCCCTCCTCTTCCATCCTCTCAACTGGCCAGCCTCCTCTCTATTATTTCCTTGTTCCCTCCCCTTCAGATCTACAGTTTGAAGGAGGGTGTAAACCGACATGTGGTGACGTTGCAAGAGCTGACAGGCCCCATTCACTGCACAAACACATGCTGTTAGATCAGAGCTCAGTGAAACTCAGACAGTCGTTTTTTACTGAGAGTTGAAATGGCGCAGAAAGGAGTTCAGCGGACCGGGAAAACCTTCTCTGTTCCATCTGTCTGGATCTACTGAAGGATCCGGTGACTACTGCCTGTGGACACAGCTACTGCATGAACTGTATTAAAAGCTTCTGGGATGGAAAGCGTAAGAAGAACATCTACAGCTGCCCTCAGTGTAGGCAGACCTTCAAACCGAGGCCTGTCCTGCTGAAAACACCATGTTAGCAGATTTAGTGGAGGAGCTGAAGAAGACTGGACTCCAAGCTGCTCCTGCTGATCACTGCTATGCTGGGACCTGAAGATGTGGCCTGTTGATGTCTGCAAGGGAGGAAACTGAAAGCCTTCAAAGTCCTGGTGGTATGGTCTGGCCTCTTACTGCGAGAAACACCTCCAGCCTCATTATGACTCTGCTCCGTTGCAAGAAACACAAGCTGGTGGAGCCCTCCAAGAAGCTCCCGGAGAACATCTGCTCTCGTCACGACAAGGTGATGAAGATGTTCTGTCGTACTGATCAGCAGTGTATCTGTTATCTCTTGCTCTGTGGATGAACATAAAGGCCCCGACACCCTCTCAGCTGCAGCAGAAAGGGGACCGGGAGGCAGAGAGAGCTGGAGGTGAGTCGACTCAACATCCAGCAGAGGATCCAGGACAGAGAGAAATATTGTGAAGCTGCTCCAACAGGAGGGTGGAGGCTGTCAATCGCTCTGCTGATAAAGCAGTGGAGGACAGCGAGAAGATCTCACCGAGCTGATCCGTCTAATGAAGAAAAGATGCTCTGATGTGAAGCAGCAGGTCAGATCCCCAGCAGAAAAGTGAAGTTGAGTCAGTCAAAGAGCTTCAGGAGAAGCTTGAGCAGGAGATATCACTGAGCTGAAGAGGAGAGACGCTGAGATGAAGCTGCTGTCACAAACAGAGGATCACAACCAGTTTCTACTCAACTACCCCTCACTGTCACCGCTCAGTGAATCTACACACTTATCCAGCATCAATATCCGTCTCCTGAGCTTCTTTGAGGACGTGACGGCGGCTGGTCAGTAGTCAGAGATAAACTGTAGGACGTTCTGAGTGAGAAATGGGACAAAAATCTCACGGACGGGGACTGGAGTGGATGTTTTACTGTCACAACTAGAGCCCAAGGACCAGAGCTGGATTCTTACAATATTCATGGGAAATCACACTGGATCCAAACACAGCAAACACACATACTGTTATTATCTGAGGGGAACAGGAAAGTAACATTCGTGAGAGGACTACAGTTTTATTGTAGTCACCCAGACAGATTCACTGAACATTTTGCAGTCCTGAGTAGAGAGAGTCCTGACTGGACGTTGTTACTGGAGGTGGAAGTGAGAGGTCAGGAGTTTATGTAGCAGCCGCATACAAGAGTATACAGAGATTAGGGCGGTCGTATCAATGTTTCTTTGGATGGAGGGACACATCTTGGCGTTAGTTTGTGACAATTACGATTTTATGTTTTTGAACAACAGTAGCATAACTCATGTCTCAGGTCCTGTGCCCTCCAGAGTAGGAGTGTACCTGGATCCCAGTGCAGGTATTCTGTCCTTCTACAGCGTCTCTGAAACCATGACTCTCCTCCACAGATTCCAGACCACATTCACTGAGCCTCTCTATGCTGGACTTAGGGCTTTATTAACGTACATGGAACCACTGCTGAGTTGTGTCAACTCAAATAGACAAAAGTCATTTAAGGGACAGCGGGTTGAATTCTGTGTTTTAGCTCTTAAACTTATCTGGTGCCTATCATTGTTGCTGCAGAGTTGATTTTTCTTTTCATGTCTTCACTGCACAGAGATCAGCTGTCAATCAAACATTATGGGCGGCACTTTGACCAAAGAACTTACACTACCAAGAAGTGAAAGTCAATCGTGTGTTTCATTGCAACATCAGCGTCCAGCAGCAGAGCTACGCTTCCGCCATTTTTGGACTAAAAGCTACTACCCGGACGCCAGTAAAAACGTCCGCCTACAAAGTGACGTACAAAATTAAAACTAAATTATGTCTATTCTATTGTCACATTCTCATAAATGGCCAGTGTTGAACAAAAGAATATGAATATAAGAAGCGTTTTCAGGTCCAAAATGGCTGGCAGCGGCTCTGTTGTCAAAAAGCAGCAGAGTTCCGTCTCTTTGCTTTGACATCTTCTCATGAGTTGTTTCTGTAAATGTGTGAGTGTAATCAGCGGCGCTCCTTCCTGTGTCTGTTTCACTGCTCATGACGATCTTGTTCACCTGAACTGATATTTCTCTGCATGAAAATGTAAACTTCTCTGTGCTCTAACTGTTTGATGAATATTTGTATATATACAGTATATGTGTGTGTGTGTTGTTTCTCTTCCACGCACAGGGTCTTAAAGGAAGTCTAGTTGATTTATTTCTAATCAAACATATTCTGTTCTCACCACTTTTGTAAAGATATCTAGAATCACATTTATTTGTTGGGCAGACTAAATGTCGTCGTCCAGATCGACGTACAAACGAGATACAAAGATGTTTAATAAAACTGTAATTATCATGATCATAATCAATAAGGACATTGTTATTCTCTGTTACATCGCTGAGATGCTGCTCAAACAAACTGATTGTGTGGATGAAAATGAATCTGTACGTGAAATCATTGAACGAGAGTCATTTAACAGACTTTACTGATGGGATATGTGAACAAACTGAAGGGTTTCTATAATCAATAAACAAGAACGAACTAAGTCTTTTCTTCCTGTCTTTTTTTTTCCAGGGTATCATACAGAGCTGATGGAGGAAATGTGACTAAAAAGGTAACATAACTTATTTCCAGGCCGGCTCAAAACTCTGATAACAACAAAAACTTTTGGAGGAAAGTTGTGACATGACGATTTTGTCATCATAGTTATTGAACACAATCACAAGTCCATGTATTGAATACAAAATACAAACTTCTTTCCCCCCACATACTGAGGAATGTAGATCCAAAAGAAATGTCTTTTTTTTCACTTCAGCTCGTATTATTCCTACGCCGATGACGCCAACAATAGTTTCTAGAAAGTGTTCAGAAAGTTTTATTTTCACAGGGCGTCTTGTCTCCTCTGTATAACCAAAGCTGTGTGCTTTCGTGATTTTCTGAGCAACCTGAGGGCCCGTTTTCACAAAACCAGGATTAAAGCCAGGGTATTCCAGTTATCCTGGCTCAGTTTAGCCTTGACTCGGTATTAACAAAAGCAGTGGCGCATAAGTTACCATGGAGATTTATTCTGTGCAGCTAGCCTGCTCCAGACCAGGCTAACAGACAGGCTTAATTTATCTTGGTGTCTTATTTGTTTCAGTCAGCAGTCACTCCGATCAGAAACCAGTGTGTTTTTTACAGTCAGTCCATGACCTTATTCATGTATTTGCATTATTTTATAAGCCTGCAGTAAAATACCCATAATTTAACAAATGCTTTTTGACCTTGTATTTTTCTTGGATCACTGGTCTGCTGGGAGAGAAAACACACAGCAATTATTAATACATTGTGTTACTGTGAATACTGACAGTGTACATTGAAATGATCACTTCCTTCTCTTTCTAATCCCCTCAGTATGTATTGTTGAGTGTGTGCTATACAGACATCTGACAGTTTGTGAATTCTGTAAAACACATATCAGTTCTTAACACTGCATGGTGTGGATGTCCTACACGTAACACTCACTATGATGCCAGGCTGCTCTCAGGCTGTACAGCGTCTCCGTCCTGTTAAAAATTATGTTTTACATGAGCACCACATCACTGACTCCTTATCCATTATGGAATAAATAAGTATTCCCACTAGAGTGACATGTAGGCTACATCCAGCCTTCTTTCTTTCTTTATTTCTATATAAATAATGGTTGTAATAGCAGACCATGCACAATTCCTGCTGTGCTAATTAATGTGTGTTTTAAAGAATTGACAAACTGTCAGATGTCTGCAGGCCGACAGCACACACTTAAAAAAGCAAATATAATTTGAAGAGGTGCAAATATCAATGAAAAAAATTATTTATTTAAAAAGAGTCGACATTTAAAACCACAAAAAGAAAAAACTGCAGGACTTGCACCGAGATATGGAGATAAAAAGAAAGACCGAGGAAATTAGAAAGATAAGTAAGTGTGATCATTGCACACTGTAAGCATGTATGTAATATAATGTATTAATCATTTTTATATATATATATATATATATATAGTATCGTCGTATTCTAGCATTGTGGATTAGTGGTTGTAATTAATCCATTAATCCATTGTTTGAAAAAGTAATTGCAATGAATACAACATTTCATTAATAACTTGCCAGCATGGCTACTAATGGCATCCTGGCTCTTTGTTGTTTAAATCCATAGGAATCATGCTCAGGCATGCAGTGTTCAAACATTAGCCAACAACATGAACTTTATCTTGAAAATATAAAACAAAAAGAGCTTGCGCTCCCCCGTCTAACCACTCTCACCTGTCCTTCATTACTCTGCTCTATATAAAACAATAAATCATATATTGGTGGTGTTATTTCCTGTCTTACCACAGCCGCAGTGCCTAATGAAAGGCAGCAGGGGGAGACATATTTCTACTTATTAAACCAAGATAAATACAACATATTAGACCCAGATAAATATTATGTCTATGAGAATATTAATCAACCAATAATAACTCTACATAAGAAAAAATGTCTGTAACAGATAACACTTCTACTCAAAAAGCGTTATTACAAAGATGTTATTTTAGACATTTATTCTACATTTATCTACTATTTCATTCATATATTACACTACTTTTCTGAACCTGAAGATTTTGGTAACCAATTTCAAGCACCCAAAGAAGTGGTCCACATGAGAAAAGGTGTGTTTTCACAAGAGATTTGGAGAATTTCAAAAAAGGCGTACCACAAATTTTCAGCTTTAGTGCTGTATTATGTCTTTATGCAGTGTTCCAGGACAAATGAGACCATCAGAGAGCTGATAGTGTTCTGCACATTTTGGTATGAAACACATGGGTGTCGTGTTTTATGCAAGTATCCTTAAAAGGTACATTTAAGAATTAAGAATTGAGAAAATGCCCTTAGACCTCAGCAAGCCAGTTGACAGAAATAAATACAATTTCCAGCTTGGATCTGGTCTCCCCTGTTGGCCATTTTCCCATCACTTACTCTCCTACTGCACTAATAAAACACCTTCAACTATTAAACGGTAACAAACAAGACTGAATCCGGAGAGACAGGAAGTGTAGGTGATGAGACAATGAATGAGTGGCTACCATGGCGACAAGATGTGTGACCTGTGATATTACATCTGACACCAAAGCATTTACACTTTTATTGGTGCTTAATTATGGAGATAAGCTTGTAAATGATGATAAACACTGTTGAGAGAACATACTTTCTTACTAACTAACTATATACAGTATATACTGTTAATATATATATATATACATATATATATATGGCATGCCGTTCAGGAAATTAGTATATATATTATGTGAAATTTGAGAATATGGAATGAAATCCTGAATATATTGAATGAAACTCTGAGAATATGGAATGAAACTCTGAATATATGGAGTGAAACTCTGAATATATTGAGTGAACCCTGAATATTTTGAATGAAACTGAGAATATGGAATGAAATCTGACGTCATCACGGCGTTGCTGCCGCCTTGTGTTTTAAGTCATTATCCGTACAGATCTCAGTGCTGCTAGACGTGTGAATGAGATATGATATATACCATAAATTGGCTTTTCACACCTGTACTACATGCACAGCACACTAAATAGAGCATTCATATTTCATCATGTACACAGTTGTCAGGTTAGATACAGTTATTTGACCAGCAGATGGCAGCGTGTGGTATCATTAAAGCTCTGATCACTAAAACCATTTTCAACAGTGTGTTGACCTGTAAATCCCCAGAAAGATTTTGATCAGGTGAAGGAGGTTTTGCAGTGTGTGTGTGTGTGTGTGTTTGTTTGTGTGTGTGTGTGTACATACGTGGGTTTGGAGGCCTCAGCCTGGTCCGTCTGCAGTTTATGTCCTCCCTCCACCTCCATGGTGCAGTAAACAACCCTGTTTGGAGCCAACGACTTCAGACCCTGGACCTCCATGATCACCACCTGCAACAAACACACACAAAGAAATATCTTAAACATAAAAAAATGTGGGATGTTAACATTAGCCTATAAGTACAAGTTTAAACAGACATTTTGAAAAAAAGGAAAAGAAAATAAAGCCAACATTTTCTCTCTTCCATTTTGTCAATATAGCTGATCAAACGACCGATGCAGTTGCCGTCGGTGACAAACTGTATCTGTATCTTTATACTGTCAGACGACTGCATGAGTGTTGGTTTGGTGCCCAGAAATGACTGTTAACTGTGGGTAACATGTGGCCTTCATGAGCCTCAATCAAATCACTATTTTATACATGTGCAGTTGTCTACAGTTAACTGTATGAACATAATAAGAAATGTCAACACACATGGTTCTCAAGAGAAATTTGAGTGTATTTGGGGCCCAATTATTAGACACCTTGACTCCCCCGACTGTTAGCTGAAGTCCCTACGGTGTGACATCCAGTTTGGCTATTCTTTACTGTCCTTTCCCTGATATGACATAGGCAGAAATGAGTTTGTGTCTTTGTCTGTCTAGTCTGGCTATCCTGTGGTGGTCGTTTTTTTTTATTAGTATTACTTAATTTTATTTATATACTGTATATATATATATATATATAATTTTTTTTTTTTTTTTTAAATTACTAGTCTGTATGTGGGGTTGGTATGTTTGTGAGTCTGTCTGTAGATGTTACTTTTTTGTTTTTGTTTTTTTGTCTGTTTGTGATGAAAATTTTTAAAAAAATTAAAAGAAAAAGAAAAAGTGGGAACTAAACACCAAATATCTTCCACAGAGATAAACAAAACATTCATTTTGGACCTGCCAAAATCTTTAAAATGATTAATTCACAATCATAATAATTTCTTTCAGGAAAAAGTCATACTTTTATTTGGTACCTTTCTAAAGTCT
Organism: Sebastes umbrosus; assembly: GCF_015220745.1. Lineage (NCBI taxonomy): Eukaryota > Metazoa > Chordata > Actinopteri > Perciformes > Sebastidae > Sebastes > Sebastes umbrosus. The sequence goes on from NC_051269.1 coordinate 3,871,192, forward strand.
CTGTGGATGTATTAAAAAGGAAAAAAAAGAAAAAGAAATGTCAACTCCGATTGATTTGCAGTCTTTGTGTGTAAACAGACTAACATCTTCATCAGAGTTCAAATGGACCTGTATATTATGTGCTTGGCTGTCCTGAAACACTAAATAAGCCTTCAAAGAGTGAGTTGTTGGGGACAGCTTGGAGCTTTATCCTGCTGAGATAAAGCAGAGTATTTAGCAGCTCAACCAAACTGTTTACCAAACAGTGGCAGTGTCACACAATGTTGTTGTTTTCCAACTGAAACAGGATGAAGAAGAAGAGATTTAATCACTTTGTGAGTGGGGGGGTTCTCTTTTTGTTCTGACATTTCAACGTGAACAACAATCTGCATCTATTCGTGCTGTTACGGTACCGTGAGGTATGAAAGACTTGCATTAAAGCAATCACTTCTGACATCACATTAGTCATCATAGATCAAACAAGTCTTGTTGAATATGCAACGTCACCAAAGAAGTCCTAATTTGATAAAAAACATTTCCGTTAGAAAGTTTGCTGAGAAGGACAATGGATTTCTGCTCAACACGCTCCGGACTATGACAATGCATTTTGAGGTGACTTTCCCTGTACAGTAATGTACCGCAGCTACTCTCAACCACTGAGCCGACGTTAGATTAACCTCTTCAAATCAGACGGCCACTATTCTGTCCTTCAGAGGTTGCACCAGGCTCGGTTTTAAAGCTAGTGAAGATACTGGCATCACAGGAAACAAACTTTGGCCAATTTCAGAGAGAGAGTGTTCCTATTGGCTGTGCTCTGGCTGGTCGGCGGTGCCTGGTATTTCCTCAGCAGATCTCAACGTGGCTGTCGAGTTACAAACTTTCTCATTTTACAGCTAAACCGTGCACTACAAGATGATTCTGAAAACATCTGAGGAGAGAAATAGGCATTAACGTAACATTATATTGATTCATATTTGATCAGCGCTGCCTAGTTTGACCGTTTGGTCGAAGTTCACGAGTGATTGACAGCCGGCTCTCATAGACGACAGCTGGACGGCAGACTCCAGCTCGGCTCTGATTGGTTGTTTCCACACATAAAGTCAACATTCTCCAGGAAGAAAACTTGCTCATTGACCTTTGTAAATCTCAACCTGGTCACTTTCAAATCTTGCATCTTGATTGATTAAAGCCTTCCAGCTCTCTCAATAACTTTGTCATGTATAAACTTCCATATTGTTTGTCCAGTGGGATGTAAAGGGTTGATGTTGATATATCTGAATGAGAATTGTCTTGAAATGTCTACTGAGCCATGCCAGACCCCAGTGAGAAAATGAAATTGTGGGCAGGTGCTGCCAGGCTAAAGAGAACATTCATTTTTACAAAAGACAGAATTTCTCCCACCTCACCCACATTGTATTTTTATACTCTGGAAGAGATGGAAAAGTGCCTCTTTTTTCTCTGAGATGCTAGATAGATACCATCAACTGGGAGGCAGTGAAATAATCATGGTGCTGCTGGCCTGTTATGCTTCGTGGATCCTTGTGGAGAATAAACAGGTATTGGACACATGGGTGGTCAGGAGATACTGTACTCTTCCTCCATCTCCTTTTCAACATACAAAATGGCCTGTCAACCAATTAAGGTGAGGTTCAAACAGCCTGTCAGTCAGAAGAAATCCTCGGAGACATTTCCTCTCATTAGCAACTCCAGACACTAATCCCGAGAAACCATCCACAGTTTGTGCGGAAAAACACCGGTGAGGTGGATTAATATGACAGCGGTTGGGCTGATTTTAAACCAGGAAAAAAAGAGCTGCTTTACTCCAGGTAACAGGAACATGTCTCTTTATGTCTAATCTATCAGCTTCCCTGGACCAGCCTTACAGTCAGTGCCTTTCTTAAGGGCATTTGTGTTACCTAATTGTGTGTAGAAATGCATAACTACAAATAGTAGAAATGTGTTATGATCACCACACGTTCTGCAGGATACTGCACAAGTGTGGGAAGACTGTATGGGCACTCCATGCACTGACTGTGACTGAATGTTGTGTCAATGACGTCCGTGCGACCAATCAGGTGATGACAGACAAGGATCATACCATCAAGCAGGGAGGGGCGGGGGTGCACGGTGCGCTGATGGTCTACAGGTACAGAGCAGGAGGGAGAGGAGAGAAAGAGAGAGAGAGGAGTGCGGTGCGCGAATAGCAGACAAGATGAGTGACAGTCGGAAACGAAGCAGCATGTAAAATGATGGTATTCTGGAAATTACAAGTTTTAGCATAATTATATTGAATAATTTAAGTGATATATGTGCACACATACTAATCATAGGTCAAAACAGCGCTAAATTTGGCTGAATTATAAAAGGCAGAAGTGGCAAAACGAAGGGCCGTTTGGGAGCCGAAAGAGTCGACTCTTGAGCCAAATGATCTGGCTCACTAAAAAGAGCTGGAATTCCCATCACTACCCATAACTGTTTACTCCATAAGGCACCTTTAATGTGTGTTTAATTTCTGAGGTGCTACACGGTTATTCACAGAGATGATTCTTAATTATTTTGGTGACGCACCCATTTCTCTAACCCACCATTAATACTCAATTAACCACTTTTTTGGTCTATGAAATTTATTATGGATATTCATGATTCCCAGAGGATGAATTTTACACTCTGAATTTTCCTCTAAGGCCACTATATATACTGGGGGAAAAAAGTTCGGAAACTTGTGTTTGGTGGATTATTTCTCTGTTGTTACAATGCTAATTGGCATTGTATTTTAGATCGTTGGAAAGCCTGTTTATTTACCTTCACAATGATGTCCAACTTGTAAGGATCATGCATTTGTGGGATGAGCAGCACAGCTGATTATGTGGGTAGCGCCCAAGAAAAATGTTCCAAAATGCTCTGCCAATGGTAAACAGTGTATTCTCATAAGGCTACCAGGAAGCCTGCAATGACTGCCCTTCACCGTCAGGCCCGTTTGCGCTGGTGTCGACAACACAGACAATGGAACCTGAACATGTGGGGGAATGTCATGTTCAGTGATGAGTCCAGGTTCTGTCTGCCAAAGTCGGATGGCAGGGTCAAAGTATGGAGACGACGTGGAGAACGCTATGCTGATTGTTGAACCGATGGAGTAACAGCTTTTGGTGGGGGCAGTGTCATGGTGTGGGGCGGCATCTCCCTCACTGGCAAAACAAGGCTTGTCATCATTGAAGGCCATCTCAATGCAGGGAGATATCGGGATGAGATTCTGCAGCCAATGGCGATCCCATACCTCCACAACCTGGGACCTAACTTCATCCTCCAAGATGACAACGCTCGCCCCCACAGAGCCAGGGTGATCACAGACTACCTCCGAGGAGTGGCCAACTTTGAATGCCATGTGTTTACAAACAGCAACCAACAATTGTAACATATTCTACCTTTAATAAGTTAATATAAGTCCACCAACCTCCAGTGTGAAGGACAGCACCACGTCAGATTTGGACAGCGTGTTCTCGTCCTCTTGGCCCATGTCCATGATGGAGGCATTGTGACCTCGCTTCAGCTTCTGCAGCTTGAACTCTCCTCCCTTGGACACCGGCATGCTCTCCAGGTTGGCCATCAGCAGGTTGACAGAGGATCGCAGCTCCTCAATGAACATGGCCTCCATCTCTCTGGATGCAAACCTGGGAAACCTTCCACCGTGCTGAGCAAAGCGGGAAGGCAGACAATTAATGAATGATAATGATCCGCTGAATGTCCAAAAGAACCTTATAAAAGAATATAGCACCTGTAGTTGTAAAATCTGTATGGATGTTTCTGAACTCTAAACTTTGACATGAGTTTAGAAAATAAATGGAATAGGTCTACTGTAGAACTAAAACTTCAAGCACATAACCTGAATATTGATTCAGGTTATGTGCTTGATATTCAATAATCAGTATCCTTTCATGTAGCCTATTCAAAGTTAGTTAAGTCCGTCATCCCTGCATTCATCCCTCCATCTATCCGTACATGGATCCATTCATCTTTGCCCCTTAAGGCCGACAGTCGGACAGTTTTCGGTCGTCGGTGAGCTTCTGTTGGCCTAGTTTTTGCGATGTGTCTCGCATCGTTGGCTCTAGTCTGCTCGGGTCAGAGGTTTTTCGGCCGATTAAGCACGTTGAAAAGAGGACACAAAAAGCAGACTCTTCGCGTTTTTCATCTTCATCTCATCTGATCATCCCAATACACGGATATTTTCACAACAACATGGTCATCTGGAATGAAGCTAAGTGGTGAACGAGTGGTGTGAAAATGGTCGGCAAACGCTGCGTCGTTTCACGTACTTATCGTAGCAACGGCTCGTATATCGGCCGTCCTCGGTCTTCCGGTTTCCCTTTTCGAATGACGACTGCAGACTACCGCCGCCTGCTGGGGTGGAGAGTTATTTCATCTCACGCAGGCGCAAAACGTACGTGCTAACTGGCTGTTGTCATTGCGGTTCGTTCAAGTACAACTTGTCAGCCAAGACAAACGTGACACGAGGAGACGCAGCAGTTGCCCTTCATTCGCCGCTAGTTCTTTGATGTCGGGTTGGTGTGTCTGGTGTGTCCTTTACCCGAGCTATCTGGTCTGCCATTTGCAGTCGTCCATCCAGCTCTCTTCTGATCTGGGCTGCCTGCTCATCGGGGTTGTCCAGCTGGGGAAACACAGACAGACACACAGTGCACTTCACAAGCTGAACCACAGCACTATAGAATAAATAACTGTATTAGTATAATAACAACAATGGCCAAATGAATAGCAAAGCAAAATGTAAACTGCTTCAAAATGTCCTGTGTTGAAATAAAGGGGTGACATCCCCAAGTGAATAGGGTAAAATAAAAAAGAAATGAACTCATAGATTCCACCATGAAACCCCCCTAGTTGATTACTCACATTAAGACAATTCATTTTTTGTATTACAAGTTTTCTGAAAATATATGTTTAAATATGTAAATTATGCATTATCTTAACAAATATTTGCTAATTTGCATACATTTCCAGAATAGAAATCTAAACATAAAATAAACATAGTGCACAAACGTAACTGGCCAAACAGGACGTGCCTACCGAATCATGTGCATCCCCACAGTATATAGCTAGGTGTCACCTCAGCTAATTCGAAGCACTGAACTTGACCTCTTGGCCACGTTTGTGATGTCGGTTCCTTTTGGAGATATTTTCATCAACATATCGGACAGATATTGCTTGTGACTTGTAACTGTGACTCTTTTTCTATGTACCGATCTGACAGAACACAGTTTATTTTCACATGGTGATAACGTACTTTCATGTGGTTAAGCGCTATCCCATTGCAATCCGATCACCCAAAACACATTTTAATGTCAGGTTTACAGTAATGGGGGTCTAAATGACACATATTACCAAACTAATTCATGTTTGCATATTCATGTTTCTGTTCAGCGTTTGTCCTCTCAGGAATCCATTTCATCAAATATAAATTGTCAAATTTAAATAATGAAAAAGCATCATAGACCACCTAACAGAATTCAGAAAAAAAGGAACTTTGCTGATATTCTCCAGATGCCCATTTAGCAGGTCTGAGTGGAAAGGGGACTCGGGTCTGTGTGAGTGACGGCTTCCTGTCTCTGCTCACAACTTTGTAAGTGAACTAAGGATGATTAATCAGCATCATTTAGGCTATGATGTCTGGATGTTAGCAAACATGCTGATCAACCACACTTATTCATCACTGATCATGTTTACTGACTTAGCTTTTCATCTGTAAATGCTTTAAAAATTGAAAATTTGGCTGCTGAACTTTTTAAACAAAATCCCTGGGGGGTGAGGAGTGATGACCCCGACCCCTGTGGTGGGTAATGTCACAGAAGGCCAACTCATGAAATGCACCGACTTCCCCGATACCAAATCTCACTCCAAACTCAATTGAAATGTTGGCAGCCCTGGTTGGGTGTATAGGTCGCCATGTTTTGGCATCGCTCAGAGCCCAAAACACAATCACTTGACTGACTTGAGTAAAAACTATGGCACTCGGAGAGCGCAGACCTCCACCAAGGTGCGTGACTTTAAAAACAGATCACAGCTCATAGCTGGCGGTACCGTGAGGTGGTTGGCTTGTTATTAACAAGGAGTGTTTCCGTGTAACGTATCGGTGGATGCCTCTCTCATTCAGCAGCCTTGTTATGTCTGTATAACGTTATACTACGTTGTCTCTCATCCCCTCATCTACCGCTTTGTTCTTTCTCACCGCGGACGGCCAGCAGCTCCCGCACACACATCCACACACACGTATCTCTCTGCTCTCAGAAGGAGGCGGGGTCACGTGTCATCAACGCGTCATCAGTTACACTGCGCATGTGTTATACAAGGGGTCAGCAAACTTTACTATCAAAAGAGCAATTTTAGGCAAAAAAATAAATAAATAATTTGTCTGGAGCTGCAAAACATTTGATCATTGTGATGAAGGTAACACAGTTTATAGTCTAAGTATATAGTATATAAGTCTAATGCAGTGAGGGCCAAAGTGCAAATGTACAACGGAGTATTGAGGGAAACAACATGTATCATAATATTAAGAGAATGAAGTCATAACTTTACGAGAAAAAAGTCGTAATATTACGAAAATAAAGACATTAGTTTACGAGAAAAAAAGAAAATAACACGTAAGATTACTACTTTATAATATTATGACTTTATTTTCATAATACTACGACTTTTTTCTCGTAATATTATGACTTTATTCTCGAAATCTCAGATTTATTTATTTTCCTCAATGTGGCCCTAATACTCCATTGTACCGTCGTACCATAGACCTACAACAATGATAAATAAAAATGAAAATGTAAACAAAGAATAGTTATTCATTTCCATTTTTAAAAATCCACAGGGAGGCCACTGGAGAGGGGCTAAAGAGACGCATGTGGCTCCGGAGCTGCAGGTTGCTGACCCCTGTGTTATACCCTGTGGCCTCAATGCTCTGGCTGATCGGAATAAAAAAAAAAAATCCTGAATCCGGATCATGATCCGGATCGTCACCAAAATCTAATGGATTGTGCATTGTGCCACACTCGACCCCTCCAAAAAAATTCATTCAAATCCATCACGAACTGTTGGAGTAATCCTGCTAACAGACAGACAGACAGACAAACTAACGGCGGTGAAAACAATGCCGCGGTAATAAGCTTTCGGGCTGCAGTTCCGCACAACTAGTGTGAGTGAAAGGTGAGCAGTTACACCTCCTAGCTGGACAGTTTTAATGATTAAAATAGAAGCATATCTGCTCTGTCAGACGAGCAGAGTGTGAAACCCCTCCTGTGTAGACAACAACAGTTCCTGCTGCTGCTGCTGCTTTGCATTAAAAGCATTCCACCGATGAACCAACGGGGGGGCTTTTATTATGCTGAAGTTATAAGAAATGCCCAGAGTTAGGGGAAGTTTGTCAGCATGCAGTGCTAATGTTCTATGTAAAATGCTCCCCACAACAACATATACATATGTTTGGTGCTTCTTGTTTTTTTAATATTGCAGAGAGAAACACATCATCAAGGTAAACAACTTATTATACCACCAGCTCATTATTCTTACTAGACTTCAGAAATGGTCTTGTATCCTTTCCCTAATTAGTACTTTTCTTTTAAGTTTCTCTATAAGATATTCAGAGCATTAATATAGCAGCAAACAACTATGTAAAGATATAGAGGAGTAATGTCTACCTGAACAGAGAATGAAGTCTCTCTCACTCTGTGTGTGTTGTGATCCGAGCTTCTCTGTGTTTTGTTTACACAGCAGAGCCGGCCACGCGTATACCTTTTAGTGCACGTAAATATGTGAGCGTGCCCCACTGGCTAGCTCACGGCCGCCATTCTGCACTGCTCTCATATGGCGGTTACAGCTGATAACGCCGTCCCGACCAACGGCTTCGTCACGGAAGCGTAGCACATCCCCCTCCGGTGGAGGCAATAGATATGCTCTGAATTTTGAGTTTTGTGCCTTCAAAGGGACTCTATGTAAGAATCAGAAATTGCTTGTTAACAGCGACACCTGTGGCCGTTAAGTCAACGAAAGTCAGCGTCCTGTTGCTCGCGCTCGCTCTACATAGACATGAATGAGCATCGCTCAAAACAGTGAGGCGACACACTTCAGCTAAAACCACGATATCACTCTATATTTCAGCTGCTTGGCAGTAATGTTAGCTGACCAGACGAAGGTCTCTCCATGAATCAATGCTGATCCTAGTGTTGGCTTTTTCCTGCTTCAGCCTCCCGACCGAACAGGGGAGACACCGGAGATTTGGTCGGCGACGATAACGTTTCTCTCTGCGGAGCCTCTGTTGGTCTGGAGGAGCTGCAGCAGTTATTTCTGCACAAACGTCCACTGTACATTCACTAGATATTCTCAGAGCTAAACTAACTCTTTTGTAGTGTGGAGTGTGCGCGCATGCACCTGAGAGTGGAGCGAAAGAGCGAGAATGAGCGCGGTGTGTGAGTGAAGGCAAACAGGCAGAGGAGCAGAGGAGCAGAGACGCCGGCCCTGGAGACCAAAGCTATGGTCTCTTGACCAAGCAGCTCTTCCTGCTTGTGTAGCTGAGTCAATATGTTGGTTATGTTATTTTTATTATTTTCATTTTGTTTAGTGAACATTCTCAAAACCGGTGTGTTATACTTTATTTTGTCATCAATATCAGCCAAATTATCTGTATTGTAATTTTATTTGTGTTAACTTTGTATTGAGTGAATGAAACGGTTGTGTTTTTCATGGTTCCGGGTTACCTGTTGTAGCAGGGGGGCTTTAATTGTTGACGCACAAATCACACATAGCCAAAGCATGGACAGCTTGTGCACTGGTAAGATGTGTTGTGAGGCTCGTCCTCCTCTGGTTAAGCTAGCATGTTTAAAAGTTGTGTATTCTGGCTTAAACTGTATGCAAATGCAATGATGCATCGTTATCAATATGTTTCTGAGGTTGTCATTTGGTTTCGAACGGCCAAAATACGACTTTTACTTCTGTTAACTCCGTCGGAGTTTTTCGCTCATTTGCATATTCTCTGACTGCTGCAGGGGACTGAGACAGAGCCTGCCACTGAGTGTGTGTGTGTTGACTGTGCCCTGTGCTGCTCCTTATAGGTGCGTTATGTTTAATTGTTGTTTGTATATTTTTTCTGTATAGTTAGAATGGACTGCATTAGTTGAGTAGATTAATATGAAGATAAGTTCATTATTTACAGTGCACTTTTATTTTATTTTATGAAGGAATGCTTCTATTTACATGTAAACTGGAGGGTTAGAAACCTGTTAGAAGTATTACATTTAATTTCAGGTGCTATACATTTTATTTATTGACTTTTGTTGTATTTACTGATTTAAATACACTTGTAGCTTTTGTATTTTTTTATGTTTACATATTATATTTATAACTACTCTGTTATATGTGTAATGTACAAAACACACATAGCCAGAGCATGGACAGCTTGTGCACTGGGGACTGAGAAAGAGCTTGCCACTGAGTGTGTGTGTTGACTGTGCCCTGTGCTGCTCCTTATAGGAGAATAAATGTGCAGATCCTGATTCCTGGTCTGAGTGGTGTCTTTCCAATCGACGAGCAACCATTCTACAGCTGCTACATAAAACTGGTGCCGTGACCCGGATCCATTTGGTCAGCCACTGCCGATCGCCGAGGTTCAGCTGTGTGCGTGTGATGTCTGGGATTCAAAGTTGGTGGACCTATGGAACCTGTTAGCCGCTGAAGTGATTGCTAATATTCTGTATAGACACAAGCATTCAGAATAATTAATTAACTTTACAGAAGGAATCATATCAGTATAAGTAACATTTTTCTGTGTGATCTGTAACACTGTTTGAATTAAGTTTTCTTTCTACATTTTTATATGTCCATGCACTTTGTGAGATATGGCAGGCAGAGGTCTAGATACTTTTAGTATGTTCACACCAGTTATTGGGAGAGGCAGAGGTTTGTTAAACACAGATGGGTTAGCCCGGAGGCGTACAGTGTTAACTAGTGAGGAGTCATTAGACACAGATGACTTCACTGACACCCCTCCACGTGAGCCTCAGTTTTCCACTCCTGTTGTCAGCGATGAGAGCACCACCCAACAGTTACGTGATCTCATCGGTGAGTTAGGGAGTCAGATAGGTGAATCAATAGCCAGCCGCTTGCTAGCCAGTCAGCCTTCACTCATCCCAACGGAGTCTCCATCAGCTAAATCAGTTAGAGTTGAAGCACCAGACACAACCTTTGACCTTTCCAAAGTAAGCCTGGTAGTCAGATCTGATGTCAAGGAACCCCCCATGTATCGTGGTGATGGGGAAGACAAATACTCCATTCAAGAGTGGATTGATATGATGGAGGTGTATTTGCACAAGAGAAACTTCACAACCAATGAACAGAGAGATGAGATTCTGAGCCATCTTCTGGGCAGAGCAAAAGTCACACAATATCTGGCACAGTTTTTAATTCTGAGACAATCTATAGTATACTGAGACGCTATTTCAGCGAAACCCCTGGGTCCTGTTTGCCACTGGCTGATTTCTATGCCACCCAGCCAACAGCAAAGGAAACACCAGTAGATTACTGGATTAGGCTGAATACAGCTGCTGAAACAGCTGACAGACATTTGAAACTCCAGGGAAGCAAAATGGACAATATGAATGCAGAGATAGCTATGATGTTCATCAGAAACTGTCCAGATCCGAGTCTTGCTTATGTTTTCAAGTGTAGGCCCATAAGTAAATGGTCACTCGCAGAGGTGCAGGAGGCTATTGATGAGCATCAAAGAGAGTACCATGTGAAGAAATCAAACACGAACACGGCCAAATCACACGTCCTCCAAGTAGCTACCGCTGTAACAGCTATTAGTTCTCCAGAACCCGAAACTGATTGTGCCCAAGTGAACACAGCCAAGTGCACCCTGACTAACCCAACCAAGTCAAGCGAAGCAGCTGCTTCAGAACAGAGCGCCCTGGAGCGTGTGCTAAGTATGTTGGAGAAAGTGTTGGAGCGTACCAGCCAGCCGGCTCAGCCTGGTAGACCTCAGTTTCCGTCCTCAGCTCGCTTCACCCCATGTCGGCTCTGTGGTAACAACTCTCACTCGACACATTCACACTGCATGAGAGAAAGGAGATGTCTAGCCTGCTTCGAGTTAGGACATCAGCGAAAAGACTGCCCAAAAGCCACTGCTCTCCAGCGAGATGGCAGCTCACCTGATCAGGGAAACTAGATCACTCACACCTGGGAGGGGATAGTGTGAGTGACAGTGGTGAAACCCTCAACTCAAGTGAAGATCTGCAATCTGTGTATGAAGAAAGCCTAAAATCTGCCCCACCTGGTGTTGTTGTACTGTTGTTTCAGAACATAACCAGACTCGATAAAGCCGACAGCTTGTTTTACACCAATGCACAGGTGGATGATAAAGCTTCTTTGGAAGCTTTATTAGATACTGGTTCTATGGCGTGCACCATTAGTGAAGAGGCTGAGCAGATGCTTATGGATGCTGGATTAGCATTAGAAACCAACTGTGTCCCCCCTGATATTGTTCTTGTTGGCTGTGGTGGAGTTAAAGTCAAGCCCAAGTGTATTCATAGCTTGAAGATGGAAGTTTATGGATACACATTCAGCGTGCCTGCCTTAGTAGTTCCTGGCCAGAAAGATCAGTTGATCCTGGGCACAAATGTCATTAAACACCTCCTGAGGCAGTTCAAGCAGTCTTCTCATTTCTGGCAAGTTCTGAGCAAACCTGAGTCTACGAATACACCCGAGATAGTACAGTTCCTTAACATGTTGGCAGGCATCAACAGATGGAAGGGTGACACAATGCCAGATTTTATTGGGACTGTCAAACTGGCGCAGGCAGTAACTCTTCTTCCAAAGCAAGAGCACCTGGTTTGGGGCAAGTTGCCTGCAGCCTCACCTGTTTCTGAAGGCAGTGCGATTCTGGTTGAACCATCAAAAGCACAAACCCACAAGAAAAACATCATTGTCTGCAGATCTGTGGCGTCAATGAATGGTGACAGATGGATCCCAGTCAGGATTTTGAACACCTCTGACAAGACTGTCACTTTAAAGCGGCACACCAAGGTGGCAGATGTGTCCACCTGCATAGCCATTGAGGATCTGGATGTGACCCCCGAGCAAAAGCCAGCTGCAGAGGTTAAAGTGCAGAGTCAGACAGTATGTGGTGAGATGGCCAGCAGCCCTGGCCCCCCTCCTTGCCCCAGTTTTCGTGACAGTCTGCATGACCTAGGATTGGATGAGCTGGACATTGATGCATGTCAGGTGTCAGACTACTGGAAGTCACAACTACTCCAACTGATCCACAAGTACGAGGATGTATTTTCAAGGGACAAGCTTGATTGCGGGCTGGCTAAGGATTTTGTCCACCGCATCCATTTGACTGATGACCGGCCATTCAGACTCCCTTACCGGCGTGTTCCACCAGGGCATTACCACAAGCTCAGAAAAGTTCTAACAGAGATGGAGGAACGAGAGCTCATTCGCAAGTCCAACAGTGAGTGGGCATCCCCACTAGTGCTTGTGTGGAAGAAGAATGGGGATCTCAGAATATGTGTGGACTACCGCTGGTTGAACGCACGCACAGTCAAGGATGCGCATCCTTTGCCCCACCAATCAGACTGTCTGTCGGCCATGGGAGGTAACTGCATATTCAGTGCCATGGATCTTACCTCTGGCTTCTATAACATCGCCATGGAAGAGGGAGACAAGAGGTTCACAGCCTTCACCACACCTATGGGGCTCTATGAGTTCAACAGACTCCCTCAGGGCCTGTGTAATAGCCCTGCGAGCTTCATGCGCCTCATGATGGGCATATTTGGCGACCAGAATTTCTTGACCCTTCTCTGCTATCTGGATGATGTGCTGGTCTATGCTCCCAACGAACCTGAAGCCCTCAGGAGGCTTGAAACAGTCTTCAGCAGGCTACGTACTCATGGACTAAAGCTGGCCCCCAAGAAATGCCAGCTACTCAGGAGAAGTGTCAGATTCTTGGGGCATGTAGTGGATGGAAATGGCGTGTCAACTGACCCTGACAAGGTCAAGGCTATTGCTTCCATGACAGAGTCTGCCCTTATGATGGAGGATGGTGTTACACCCTCTCAGAAGAAGATCAGGTCTTTCCTGGGCATGGTCGTGTATTATCAGCAGTTCATACACGATTGCTCCAGCATAGCCAAGCCGTTGTTCGCACTGACCGCTGCACCAAAAGGAAAGAAAGGGAATGCACGAGGCGCTGCTGCATTCAGGAAGTTACATCCAAATGATTGGAGAGAGGAACATCGCAGTTCATTCGAACAGTTGAAAACTGCCCTCGTGGAGTCCGTTGTACTCGCACATCCTGACTTCAGTCGACCATTCATTCTTTCTACTGATGCCTCTCTAGATGGCTTAGGTGCCGTACTATCTCAGGTCCAGGAGGGTGAAAGTAAAGCACGCCCCATTGCCTTTGCCAGCAAGGCTCTCACCCGTGCTCAGAGCAACTACCCTGCCCACCGTCTAGAGTTTTTGGCATTAAAGTGGTCCGTATGCGACAAATTTAGCCACTGGCTAAAGGGACACACCTTCACTGTTTGGACGGACAATAATCCGCTAACCTACATCCTCACAAAACCCATACTGGATGCGTGTGAACAAAGATGGGTAGCCAAGCTGGCACCATACAACTTCAGCATCAAATACATTCCTGGCAGTAAGAACATTGTTGCTGACACTTTGAGCAGGCGGCCCTTTGTCCAAAGTCGTGTCTGCCAGAGGCTCATGAAGGAGCCTTATGAAACATTGTTGGAGGAGTCACAACAAGTCCAAGAGGGTGTAGTCCAAGAGATGTTCAGAGTCAGTGCCAACCATCAAAGTGTTGAATGCCCACCTTCACCAAAGAACTTGGAGTGCCGCTCTCTGACCGATGGCGAAGTGTCTGCTGTCTTGGCGGGCCATGTTGAGTGGGATCAAGGCCCCAAACAAAGGGTGGTCTCATGGCTTGCTGCAGACCTAGAGCAGCTAGTCCCGCCAGGTCAAGATTCCCTGCCTGTCTTCTCACTCCAAGAGCTCCTGGAGGAACAGAGTAGGGATGCCACGCTGTCACAGGTCATCCCATTTGTCACCCGTGGGAGACGGCCGTCAAGAAGAGAGAGAGCTGGGCTGTCGCTAACGGTCCTTAAAACCCTGAAGCAGTGGCAGAAGCTGAAAATGCTTGATGGCATCCTGTACAGAGTCTGTAAGGACTCAGTGACTGGAAGAAAACGCCATCAGTACATGACACCCTCCTCTTTGGTCAGCCACGTTCTGCATGGTGTTCATGACGATGCCGGCCATCAGGGTCAGACCAGGACCTTGTACCTGGCGAGGCAAAGATTTTTCTGGGCTCATATGGAGCGTGATGTCAGAGACTATGTGAAGTGCTGCAAGCGCTGTGTTGTCAGCAAGACACTGGAACCCGAGGGAAGAGCCCCGCTTGAAAGTATCAAGACCACAAGCCCCTTGGAGCTAGTCTGCATGGACTTCTGGTGTGCCGAGGACTCCAAGGGAAAGAGCGTGGATGTGTTGGTTGTGACAGACCACTTCACTAAAATGGCCCATGCCTTCAAATGCTCTGACCAGTCAGCAAAACAAGTCGCACGCCAACTGTGGGATAAATACTTTTGTGTCTATGGATTCCCACAAAGGATCCATTCAGACCAGGGAGCAAATTTTGAAAGTCAGTTGATCCAGGAGCTGTTGCAAATTGCCGGTGTGAAAAAGTCAAGAACAACACCTTACCATCCCATGGGGAATGGCCAAACCGAAAGGTTCAACAGAACCTTAGGCAACATGATCAGGGCTTTACCCCCCAGGGATAAGCAAAGATGGCCGCAGATGCTGCAGACATTGACCTTTGCTTATAACTGTACAGCTCACGAGTCGACTGGGTATGCTCCCTTTTATCTAATGTATGGACGGGTTCCCAGATTGCCAGTGGACATTATGTTCCACAATGTGGAGAGAGACAATGACATCACAGACTATAACAGTTATGTGAAGAAAATGAGTGATGATCTCAAGGAAGCCCTTACGCTGGCTCAAGTTAATGCTAGTTCCAGCCAACAGCGCCAGGCAGACCTGTATAACAGAAGGACAAAGGGCACAGACATTGAAGAAGGAGATCGAGTCCTCTTGGCAAACAGGGGTGGACGAGGTCGCAGAAAACTAGCTGACAGGTGGGAGTCTACCCTCTACACAGTGGTCTCCAAAGACTCAAGGTGCCACACTTACCGCATCAGACACCACAGCACCGGGCAAGAGAGAGTTGTCCACAGGAACCTGCTTTTGCAAGCCAACTTCTTGCCAGTCGAGGTGGAGCAGGAAATTGAGTCATCCTTTGACAGTGGTTCTGAACCAATTCAAGGACACAGCAGAGTAGACGGAAGCTTCCTGTTGACCGAATCCGAGTTTGACCAGTCAGAACGCACTGCCAGCTGGGTAGCAGAGACAACTTCCCCAGGAGGATCTCCAGATGGAGTGCATAAACCTCCTGAATCACCTCAAGTGCCTCTTGACAATCCTGGACCAGTCATTCATGTGGCTCAGACAAATGATAGCATTAGGGCAGATATAAGTGTCAATACTGAACCTGATGTTTATGTTGGAGACAATGCTACTGACGAGACAGATCTTCGCTCTGAAACGGGCCAGGACAGCAGTAGTGAAGCAGAGACTGAGCATAGTGGATCGCAGACAACACCAAGCGACGGTCAAGCAACCAAGGGAGAAACCGATGAGGTTGCCTCAGAGCCTGATAGACCACCACCAAGTAATTCAGTGGGTCACATCAGGACAAGAGTTGGCAGGATGGTAAAGCCAGTTAACAGACTGATCCAAAACATGACTCAGAGAAACATACAAGCAAGCAATCTGTTCAGTGGGATTGCCAAAACCTTATTCATGTAGATGACACCTGGTAGTTTTTAGTTCACTGTGAATGTGCCGTCATTCGAGTATGCTCAAAGTTAGGGTAACAGTTATTTAATTGTCAGTACGAGATTGTGTATAAGGCACTTTCTTCAGCAAGTAGATATTGGGAGTCTGGCCAACTTCTTTATATCACTTTCCCTTTTATCTGGGAAACGCATATGTTGCACATCGAACTGTATGTCACAGAGTAATAACAAGCTAAGCTAATGTTACCCAGGATTCAGCTATTAACCTATTCTAGAACAGTTTTGAGAAGTTCAGAGGGGAGTATGTAGCTGAGTCAATATGTTGGTTATGTTATTTTTATTATTTTCATTTTGTTTAGTGAACATTCTCAAAACTGGTGTGTTATACTTTATTTTGTCATCAATATCAGCCAAATTATCTGTATTGTAATTTTATTTGTGTTAACTTTGTATTGAGTGAATGAAACGGTTGTGTTTTTCATGGTTCCGGGTTACCTGTTGTAGCAGGGGGGCTTTAATTGTTGACGCACAAATCACACATAGCCAAAGCATGGACAGCTTGTGCACTGGTAAGATGTGTTGTGAGGCTCGTCCTCCTCTGGTTAAGCTAGCACGTTTAAAAGTTGTGTATTCTGGCTTAAACTGTATGCAAATGCAATGATGCATCGTTATCAATATGTTTCTGAGGTTGTCATTTGGTTTCGAACGGCCAAAATACGACTTTTATTTCTGTTAACTCCGTCGGAGTTTTTCGCTCATTTGCATATTCTCTGACTGCTGCAGGGGACTGAGACAGAGCCTGCCACTGAGTGTGTGTGTGTTGACTGTGCCCTGTGCTGCTCCTTATAGGTGCGTTATGTTTAATTGTTGTTTGTATATTTTTCCTGTATAGTTAGAATGGACTGCATTAGTTGAGTAGATTAATATGAAGATAAGTTCATTATTTACAGTGCACTTTTATTTTATTTTATGAAGGAATGCTTCTATTTACATGTAAACTGGAGGGTTAGAAACCTGTTAGAAGTATTACATTTAATTTCAGGTGCTATACATTTTATTTATTGACTTTTGTTGTATTTACTGATTTAAATACACTTGTAGCTTTTGTATTTTTTTATGTTTACATATTATATTTATAACTACTCTGTTATATGTGTAATGTACAAAACACACATAGCCAGAGCATGGACAGCTTGTGCACTGGGGACTGAGAAAGAGCCTGCCACTGAGTGTGTGTGTTGACTGTGCCCTGTGCTGCTCCTTATAGGAGAATAAATGTGCAGATCCTGATTCCTGGTCTAAGTGGTGTCTTTCCAATCTACGAGCAACCATTCTACAGCTGCTACACTTGGTCGGGAACACTGTTTAACAGACGGGCTTCAATAGATACAACCAAGAGGTTTTGGTGCTTTAATGTAGTTTGTGTTGAAGTCTGTACAGCGTAGCCACACGTGAGCGTGCATGGGACACCGACCCGCAATGATTCATACGTGTAAGAAGTTACAAACTGTCCCTTTAAAGAATCTACTTTTTCAGCTGCAGTGTAGTAACAGACAGGTAAGTAGAAAAGAGAAGAGGCAGGTACAGAAAGCCGATGGGATTATTCTCTCTCTCTCTCTCTCTCTCTCTCTCTCTCTCTCTCTCTCTCTCTCTCTCTCTCACCCGTCTGCCTTTGCTATTGATTTTCTTCCACTGTCTGCATTAACATCTTGCCAGAACACCCACCCCTGCTGTTACCACTGACTGAGGAGCATGTTTGAATTACTGCTGTCTCCAAGGCATGCACGACACACACACACACACACACACACACACACACACACACACACACACACACACACACACACACACACCATGATATGCACTACGGCATATACACATCAAAAAGTGTGGAGAGCAATATTACGTATGCACTCCCATGTTCTCTCCCTCGGAGTGTTAGCAACATGCACACATGACACAGCAGACAGTGAAGCTGCAGGCTGTCCTTTACCTCCGGTCTGCCACAGGCATCTTTGATTTTTATAATAACACAAAACTAATAATTTATTAGTAATGCCTCGCTCTATAATAATGAATACAAAGGTGTAAACTAATTGTGTGATTTTTATCATAAAACATTGGTTCTGGTGGTTCTGGTCAAATTGTGTGGTGTGGTAGCCTGCATTGGCGTTCTCGCACTCAAGCATGCATACATGACAGCTCCTGCTCCAGCTCCAGCTCCAGCTCACCACCACTGCCTTGAAAGAAGACTTTTTGACATGATCAAATAATGGATGAACACTGTTTCTTTTCTTTTTCTCTGTGTTTTAACATAAATTATATGCCAAAGTTCCTGTTAGATGCCAACGAGCCTGCAAGGCTCATCTCTGTAGAAACACTACTGGCTGGGAGCTGGATCTGGTTTACTGGGGTTTTGCAGTTTGTGCAAGTTGGGTTTCTATGGGAAGTTCCATCACTGACTGGGCATATTAAGGTCTTTTCATACAATAAGTGACACTCCGCCTGCGTACCCGCTTGGAACTACTGTAGGGGGTTTCACTGAGCTCCTCGTGAATAGACCTGCTCTGCGATAGACTCGCTCTGCGAGTAAACACCTGTAACCATAGAAACGCTGCTGGTAAAACTATACTTTCTTTTTAGGCTATTGCAACATATTAAAATATAGACCTATCATCGTGAAAGAATAAGTATAACTAATTAACATAAATAACTTTAAAATTTGTTCAGTTCATAAGTTTAGTTTAGTTTAGTTGAATTCAGTTCAGTTCAGTTCAGGTGAGGTGAGGTTAGGTTAGTTTAGTTTAGGTTAGGTCAGGTTAGGTTAGGTTAGTTTAGTTTAGTTAAGGTTAGTTTAGGTTAGTTTAGGTTTGTTTATTTTAGTTTAATTTAGGTTAGTTTAGGTTATGTTATGTTATGTTATGTTATGTTAGGTTAGTTTAGTTTAATTCCGTTCAGTTCGGGTTAGTTTAGTTTAGGTTAGTTTAGATTAGTTTAGGTTTGTTTAGTTTAGTTTAATTTAGGTTAATTTAGTTTAGGTTACGTTACGTTACGTTACGTTCGTTTAGGTTCGTTTAGTTTAATTCAGTTCAGTTTGGGTTAGTTTAGTTCACGTTAGTTTAGTTTAGGTTAGTTTAGTTTAGGTTTGTTACGTTACGTTACGTTCGTTTAGGTTCATTCAGTTCAGTTTGGGTTAGTTTAGTTCACGTTAGTTTAGTTTAGGTTAGTTTAGTTTAGGTTTGTTACGTTACGTTACGTTACGTTCGTTTAGGTTCATTTAGTTTAATTCAG
Source organism: Sebastes umbrosus (assembly GCF_015220745.1). Classification (NCBI taxonomy): domain Eukaryota; kingdom Metazoa; phylum Chordata; class Actinopteri; order Perciformes; family Sebastidae; genus Sebastes; species Sebastes umbrosus. The sequence continues at coordinate 3,890,388 of NC_051269.1, forward strand.
TTCAGTTCGGGTTAGTTTAGTTTACGTTAGTTTAGTTTAGGTTAGGTTAGGTTAGTTTAAGTTAAGTTAGGTTAGTTTAGTTTAGGTTAGTCCAAGGACTGTAAATACAGTACATACACACAGTGCACGAAACATGCGTCCAGTTTGCTTTCCAGCACATGCGCATTAGGTGTGAGTAATGTAGTGCTGTAGTGCCTACAGTCTGTGAAGTCCCAAATGTGAGTGACATCCGCCAACGTATTCTCATACAACGGTTCGTATGATACTCTCACGAAAAAGTTATTCCTCCTTTTTCGTTCGTTTTCTTACGAATGTCCAGCAACACGTGTGTATTTCGGCTTGTTACATATTTTCAAAATAAACTTCCGTCTTCACAGGAAACAACTTCCTTAGGATTAGGCAACAAAACAACTTAGTCAGGTTTAGGAAAACATCGTGGTTTGGCTGAAAATAACAACGGAAGTGGCGTAACTTAAAGCTTCAGTAGGCATATTGGGCATCATTGGGCAAAAAGTCCATAATAACCTTTCAGCATATTGTAATTCAGGTGTTCTGAGAGACTTCTGCTCCTCCTCATGGCTATGTTTTCATGCTTTAGAAAATCTAGCCCGTGACGGAAGACTTTGACCAATCACAGGTCAAGAGAGCGTTCCTGTTGGCTGTGCCCCGGTCATGTGAGCAGTGGTTGGTATTCCCCAAGAGATCTCAACATGACATTGTCAACCATCACACCAAATTTGAAGCTACTAAGTTAAATAGTTTCCGAGTTCTGCTCCGGAAACGAAACGGACGGAAGGACGGACACGCGTAGCGCTATATACCCCCGACTACGTTGTCGTGGGGTATAATAAACAACTGAGGAAGCCGTCATGACACAGGTAGAGTCATGTAAAAAATAACAGGCTGTTGTATTGCTGCTCCTCCTTTGTCTCGTGTTGTGGTGCTGAGCGGAGAGCTCCGGCCTTTCTCTTTCTCTCTGCCCAACTTTCAATCTCGCAAATCCGTTAATTACAAAGAACAACACGACGACTTCATGTTCATGGCACTGTTGTGGTGCTGCGCTCACGACGTTCCAAACATGGACATTACATTTTAATATGGTAACTGTTTGCTTTAGACATAAACACAAAGGAACAAATCATTTTCCAAGTTCTGTGACAGTTCCTGAGACTCTCCCGTGAGAAAGGCGAGTTCAGTGAAGTGCAATGAACCCAGTTTATCATCTGTCAGCAGGGAATAAAAAAGGGAGTGCGTTGAAAACCTCCAAAACAACAGAGCCGGTTATTCTGCTGTTCCTCGTGTACCTGCAAATATGCTACCTCGAATTCAAGGTCCTCTTTCTAAGAAAAAATTGCAGTATCTAAGAGTAGCAGAGGAGCTGAGCTCTTAAATACTGCAGTCTATTTCAAAAAGAGGACCTTGACTTCATTTTTGTCCGACTGTCAAAAGCAGCAACATCTGAGTGTGTCATTGAAGAATACTCTGGAAGAAGTGACCAATACCAACAGCGGATTGCTCCTCCGGATGTTTTTATGTGATCTAAGATGTCAACAGACAGAAAATATTTTTCTTTCTAGGATTTTAGTGGAAGCCATTCATTCATTGAATTGTACTGGACTAAGATGACCTGGTTTTCCTTCTCAGTGCACCCTTTACAAACAGCTGCAATGTTGAGACTGTCCTATCAAGAACTAGAATTACCGTCTCACAGTTGTACGCCTCTGCCAACCAGTCAAGTTGCAGTTTACATCCATATCTGTCCAAAATGTCATCACTTGATCTTTTTAGCCTATTAGACATTTGTGTGAAATTGTCATAATTAGCATATGAATTCTTAAAGCTGAAGTAGGCGAGATTGGAGCGAATATGGTTAAATAAAGATATTTTTATAAAACGGTCGCTATATCGTGACAGCACTACAAGAAACAGATAATCTAGAAAATAAATCATGTGCCTCTGTGTCCTCCGGTGCTCCTAACAGCATCTGCAAGATTTCACAGACCCAGAGGAAAACAAGCAGTAAGAGCTGATCTGAGGTCTGCTGTCCAGCTGCCGTCTATGAGAGCCGGCTGTCAATCACTCGCGAACTCCGACCAAACGGTCAAACTAGGCAGCGCTGATCAAATATGAATCAATATTATGTTACGTTAATGTCTATTTCTCTGCTCAGATGTTCTCAGAATCATCTTGTAGTGCACGGTTTAGCTGTAAAATGAGAAAGTTGGTGACGCCGCCGCCATTGTGAAATCTGGTGAAGGAACGCCAAGTTCCGGTCACATGACCGGAGCACAGCCAATAGGAACGCTCTCTCAATGAAATGACCTGTGATTGGTCAAAGTCTCCCGTCACTGGCTAGATGTTCTAAAGCCTGAAAACAGTGCCATGAGGAGGAGCAAAAATATACTGCCTACTGAAGCTTTAAGTTATGGCTAAAAACTTGTTTTGTGAGATCACAGTGACCTTTGACCACCAAATTCTAATCAGTTCATCCTTGAGTCCAAGTAGACGTTTTTGCCAAATTTGAAGAAATTTCCTCCAGGCGTTCCTGAGATACCATTCACGAGAATGGGCTGGACGGAAAATCTGAAAACATTAAGCATCTGGCCAGGGTTGTTGCCGGTGCGGAGGCGTAAAAACAACAGATGCAGTAGCAAAAGTGTAATGTTGTTATTGATGGAGCGACAAAGTGTGCAGAGGGAGGAGGTCAGGGTGGATGCAAGGACAACAAAACATCAGACTTTAAAGGACCAATATGTAATATATTTACTGTAATAAACGATGATGTCATTACAGCCGGTATGTTCTCCTGAACATTTCCATTCTGATCCGGAACTTCTGTTTTTGTTCCGGCCGCAGTGATCCCGTCCACTGCCTATTTTGACTCCCCGTTGCCATACATGAAACACATTGGCATACAAACTCTTGGCATGCCTTCTGCAGCTATGGAAGCGAGCAAACCCACTGGATCAACAGAGATAACACAACATTCAATTCTACCCGACCTTAAAAGCCTCGGCACATCTCTCTGTGGTCTCCGTGTGCAGCTGGGTTATCAAGGCAGCGAGTATTTGAGACAAACAGCCGGTGAAGTGATTCCGACTTCCATTCCCTACCCTTCACCATCTGTTTATTATTGTAACCATGACGATGGAGATCTCCTAACCTTACGAGACCTCTGACGAAGTAGTAATTGTAACCCAAACCTAACCAAGTTGTGTTTGTGCTTAAACCAAACCAAACCATGGCAATAGTGTAGAATATATATTATTGTGAAAGAGGAAAGGTGTGTGTGGACACGTAGGCAGGGTTTAAACTAAAGGTCTTTTTTCATTCTTCACACTGTCACTTTTCATGTGAGTGTTTGGGTCAGTGAGCTGAGTTTGGTCCTTGAGGAACTCTGGCTCACAGAGTCTCTGCTGCAATAAATAATAAACAACATTACTGATGAACACACGCACACACACACACACACACACACACACACACACACTCCCACACACACACATGCGCTCTCTCTCTTTCTCTGTCCCTCTCTCTCTCTCTCTCTCAAGCTCAAACTCAAACCCAGACAAACGTTTTCCACTAGGTAGACAGAGTTAACTCTACAGCAGGGGTCTCCAACCTTTTTTCCTCTGAGAGCTACTTTGACTAAATGAAAGTGATCGAGAGCTCCTCATATTTTATATTAACATTTATTCACATCGCTCAGCTCCACCCAAACCAGCTGAATAAGCTTCTTTTGGAACATTGTCAAGCTCACACTATTAAATTCACATCCGATTAATGTCATAGAAAACAAAACAATGTCGTTACTTATGTTACTCGTCCTTATTTTACTTGTCTGTCCACATATCACTGTATCACATCACATCCCTTCATCATCTGTAGTTCACATGCACGTATTACATGCTGATGGAGCCCATTGGCTCATAATAATAATAGCCCATTCATCTAAATATATAATACAAAATGTGGTGTATGTGGTATACACAACTTGCTACGCCATTGATGGATGCATAAATGACAATGATGTGACAGTACATCAGTCAGTGATGATGCAACATGATGATGATGATTCCCAAGTGTCTGAAATCTGAATCTTCTGCTCACTGTGGAGTAAACTATCGAGGGTTTATTATGTAAGGAATGGAGAATAACCAAAGTTTGATCAAACTTGACTCACCTGCTGTTGCCATGTATTGAACACAATACAGTGATAAACTGCTTATAGTGATCGCGTCTGTCCATGTCAAACTGATCACTATTATAATCAAATTGTATTTGTTTCTCTTTATTGTCATGCAGATTACCATCTAATTGACATTTACATATTTATTACATGAATACAAAGTAATGGAACGGACCGCTTCGCAATTTACTGGCTCGCTGCCAATTCTTCTGCCTTCTCCATTACCGTGTGAGAGACATCGATGAAAAATTACTTTCCTTTTCCCGTCGTGATCTCAACGTGCACGCAGCACCAGCCTCAGGCATCCAGGCAGAAAGCAGACCATCCACGAGGCAAAGGATCACGGGAGTTGGAAAAGTAAAAAACTTAAAGGGACTGTTTGTAACTTCTTACACGTAAAAATCACCGGGTCGGTGTCCCATGCGCGCTCGCGTGTGGCTACGCTGTTCAGACTCAGACTCCAATACAAACTACACGAAAGCACCAAAACCTCTTGGTTATATCTAGTGAAGCCCATCTGTTAAACAGTGTTGGCCGCGGTCGGAGGGCGCGGGGGAGAACGTAGCTTTGGTCTCCAGGACCGGAGTCTCTGCTGTACTCTGCTCCTCTGCTCCTCTGCTTGCCTTCAGTCACACACTGCGCTCGATCTCGCTCTTTCGCTCCACTCTCACGTGCATGCGCGCACACTCCACACTGCAGAAGAGTTAGTTTAGCTCTGAGAATATCTAGTGAATGTACAGTGGAGTTTGTGCAGAAATAACTGCTGCAGCTCCTCCAGACCAACAGAGGTTTCCCGTGTCTTGTGAAGTGACGGGGCTCCGCAGAGAGAAACGTTATCGTCTCCGACCAAAGCTCCGGTATCTCCCCTGTTCCTTCCGGCCGCGGTCAGGAGGCCGAGGCAGGAAAAGCCAACACTAGGATCAGCAGTGATTCATGGAGAGACCTTCGTCTGGTCAGCTAACATTACTGCCAAGCAGCTGAAATATAGAGTGATATTGTGCTTTTAGCTGACGTGTGTCGCCTCACTGTGTTGACCGTTCATGTAGAGCGAGCACAAGCGCGAGCGCGAGCAACGGGACGCTGACTTTCATTGGCCTTAAAGCTACAGGTGTTGCTGTTAACAAGCAATTTCTTATTCTTACATAGAGTCCCTTTAAATAGATAGTTTGTTGGCTTGTGTGGGTGCAGAGATATATGTTAAACAGATTGACAAGTAACTGTACCATACCCGGCCCAAACATTAATGATTTAACCAAGAATACTGAGAGATCTCCATGATCAGCATCAATATTAGATTTAATATAACCCCACTGCTTCTTCATTCTTCCTTCCACAGCCCCTCCCCCCCCCCCCATCCTAATCCTCTCCTCGCCCAAGTTGCCATCTCCTCTGGATGGATTAACAGACCCAAACCCTGATAGTGATTACAAGAAAAGCAATCACTCGCCCTTAATTCAGATAAGGGCACAAGAGTTGGCATGGCAAGGGAAGGGGGAGGGGGGGGATGAGCGGTAGCCTCTGTGTACAGTTGCCGTGGCGACCACATACAAGAGGATAAAGGGCACTGGGGAGTGTTTGTGCGTGTTTGTGTTGTCTGTGTAGTGCTCACGTGTGTACAGTCCAACTGTTTAAATGTTTCAGGAAGGAGTTTGAGGTACACGTCGTCAATACACACACACATACACACATGCATGCACACACACACACACAGGCACAGTTAACCAGTGGAGCAGGGCAGCAGCAGGTCTTTGATGAAGCACAGTTGCAGTTTATTTGGCCTTCCCTCCGTCATCTGTGTTATCAGAGCAAACATGCACAGAATAATTCAAGGGTTTCACAGCAATGCTGTGCGCTTGTACTGGATTATAAACCACAGTACACGGCCTACTGCCCCATCTTGTTTACCTTTCATCAACAGCAAGATGGGAGATAATTTACTCAGACAGACAGACAGACAGACAGAATGAGAAAAGAATTTGAGCTTACAAAGTGGAAAGAGCTGTGGAAAATCACAGGTAACGGTAACTCACATGTTTGCAATTGCATGTTCTGTCGCTCAGATAAATTGGAAATGCTGTTGGAAAATTGTAGACAAAAGGGCACAGCCTTCGCAACTGCATCTTGGCTCTAAATTTCATTTAGCAAAAGTTCACAGGGTTCTGTCACCTCCTCAGAACTGCTGCACAGGGTGTGTGAATTGTGTGGATGCACCTGGCACCTTTAGGACTCTCACGGCGCGGTTGGGGTTTGTTATTTTCTTTGTTGTGACCTATCTTTTAACCTAGAGATGCACCGATGCCACTTTTTTGGGTACTCGCCGATACGAGTACTTTTAGTCAATCCAATTATCTTTTTGTTAAATACTTTGTTGTTACATAAGTGCTTCCTGGGGGCTGAGAAAAGGTTACCTTGCAAGGCAGCTGGATTCTTGCAATGTCACGAGATCGCGCAAGAATCACGGGATCACATATCACATGAAAATGCATCTCGTCGGGCTTCAAGTAATGCGTTTTTGTCCGTCAAGCAAGTGCACAGACCAATCAGCGTCCTGTAAGGAGCTACTGGCTGCTACAGGGCGTGGCTTAGGTGTGTGTGTGACGTGACACGGATTGGCGAATGTTTCTTCTAAACAACAATGGTGGTTCCTACAGAGGTTGATGTAGATGCTGCAATAACATCAGTTCTATCAGAACTGGAGAGTATTTCTTCATGAAAGAAGAGCAAAGATTCTCCCGACTGGTTTGATAGACAGATGGTTCGTCCAATCACCTGTCAAGTATGTTTTGAAAGTGCCTGCCCAGTTTCCAATGACGGCTTCTCATATGGAATGTCTGTACCGAATTCCATGGCAATTCACTCAAAAAACAACTTCATGGTGATGCTAGATGAAAAAGTCAGAATATCATCAGTCATCGGGATTTGAACCATGAATGTCTCTACCCAATTAGGTGCCAATCCATCCAGTAGATGTTGAGATATTTCTGTCTGGACCAAAGTGATTGACTGACTGACGTTCCCTAGAGCCATGCTGCTAGCATGGCTAAAAACCAAGGTTTAAAGCTTCAGTAGGCAGTATATTTTTGGCATCATTGGGCAAAAAATCCATAATAACCTTTCAGCATATTGTAATTCAAGTGTTCTGAGAGAAAACTAGACTTCTGCTCCTCCTCATGGCTCTGTTTTCAGGCTTTAGAACATCTAGCCTGTGACGGGAGACTTTGACCAATCACAGGTCATTTCATTGAGAGAGTGTTCCTATTGGCTGGGCGGTGCTTGTTAATTCTTCAACTGATCTCAACATGGCTGCCGGGCCACAAACTTTCTCATTTTACAGATAAACCGTGCACTACAGGATGATTCTGAAAACATCTGAGGAGAGAAATAGGCATTAACGTAACAAAATATTGATTCATATTTGATCAGCGCTGCCTAGTTTGACCGTTTGGTCGGAGTTCACGAGTGATTGACAGCCGGCTCTAATAGACAGCAGATGGACAGCAGACCTCAAATCAGCTCTGATTGCTTGTTTTCCTCTGGTCTGAAATCTTGCAGATGCCGTTAGGAGCACCGGAGGACACCAGAGGACACAGAGGAACATTTTTTTTTTTCAGGTTACCTGTTTCATGTACTACTGTCAGGATATAGCAACCGTTTTATAAAAATAACTTTTTTTAATCATATTTGCTCCAATCTCTCCTACTTCAGCTTTAAGGTAAATACAGTATCGCTTTACACTGGAGGAAGCCGCAATTCGCTAATATTTGACATTTCTACTTGACAAATGATTATAAGATAAACCAGATTTTCTCCCTTCTGCTACTGGTTCACGCAGCGTTTGGGTTTTATTTGTCTAGGTTTGGAGATATCTGGTGTCTGAGATTTTTGCTTCCAGCCCAATACAATGGAGATTAATTGTTGGTGGTGCTCACAGCGTTGAAAAATGATGTTTATAAAATGAAAATGTCCTTCACTATCCCCGTTACTCAGATAGACCGTTTCTGAAAAGGGGATGTTGCTGTTGAAGTCATTTGAGTGAACTAACCCTTTAACGGATTATTAGAATTATCAGTCATTATTTTATTTTTCTATTAATTCATGGATTGACTGTTTCACCCAGTGTGTTTTCTCCAGTCTATTGTGAGCAGTTTCAGAGGCTTTCAGTGGCTGCTGACTCCACCACAGCCCCTAATGGCTGAAACCCATCTGATAAAAGGAAAGAACACCCATTCTGTTCTTCCCTCACTACATATCCGCCGCTTTGGCCTGCAATTCAATTTCTCTCCCGGCTCCAGCCATCATTACTGGCAAAGGCACATTCATCAAAAGGGATGTGCCTCGCTTTTTGACCCCGCTGCTCTTTATACGATGTGTGTGCAGTTTGTTAGAGAACAATCACCTCATCTGCTGCTCTGAGGCGTTCACCGGCCTGTTTGAAGTAATGGTACACCCAACATGGTATACAGACACATGCATGTGTGTTATGTACAAATACAATAACTTCAATTTGTTATTGGTACTGTTTAGTCTATTTTCTAGGCTGAACTAAACAAACTAGTGCTCGTGCATAACATGCCTGTTCAAAACAGGCCGAATGCTTGGCCTGGGGTGTCGTTGCTTGCAGCTTTCACAAGGCGCTTTTGGCGGTGGACACGGGTCAGCACGGGGCACCCTGACCGGTCTGCAGCTACGCAGCCCCGTACGCAACAAACTGCTCCTCACTGTGTGTTCTGACACCTTTCTATCAGAACCAGCATTAACTTTTTCAGCAGTTTGAGCTCCAGTAGCTCTTCTATTGGATCAGACAACACGGGCCAGCCTTCGCTCCCCACGTGCATCAATGAGCCTCGGGTCTGACCCTATCGCCGGTTCACCGGTTCTCCTTCCTTGGACCACTTTTGGTACAGTAGGTCCTGACCACTTCAGACCGGGAACATCCCACAAGAGCTGCAGTTCTGGAGATGCTCTGACCCAGTCGTCTAGCCAGCACCATTTGGTCCTCGTCAAAGTCGCTCACATCCTTAAGCTGGCCCATTTTTTCTGCTTCCAGCACAAAGTGTCATGTTCTGGCTGTGTCAGCCTCTTATTATTTACTTTTGTGGTTTTGGTGTATTTTGGTATTTTTCCGGTGTTTCCTGTTTTATTTTGGTAGTTCACTCCTCCTGTGTCTTGTCTGGTTTTACTTCCCTCCTTTGTTTGTTTTCCCGCCTTTTGTTGATTGTCTGCCCCGCCCTGATTTGTTTCACCTGTGTGTAATCTTGTCTAGTATTTAAGTCTGTGTGTTTCCCCTCTGTCCTTGTCGGTTCGTCTTGTCTTCCCAGCCCCGTCTACCTTGTCCTCCTTGTCTCTTGTTTCCTCCGGTTCTGGTCCTAGTGTTCCTCCTGCCCGTGTTTCTAGTCTCTTCTGGTTTGTAGCTTCTTGTTGTTCTCAGTTTGGTTTATTTGGTGTGTTTTCATTTGTACTTTGTGGTTTCTTTGTATTTTTGTTCCCCTCCCTGTTTTGGTGGTTTTTTGGATCTGTTTTCAGCTAAATTAAAGCTCGCTTTTATTTAATACCTACTTGTCCTGCCAGTTACTCTGCATTTGGGTTCTATGTTCAATTCACCCTAAACGTGACAGAACGAACCGACCAGTAATGACCCCAGCAGAGAGCTTTTATGCCTTTTTGGGCATCCGGATTCGGCCCGAGCATCAGCCTCAGCCCCGGCCTGTTGGCTTCCTGAGCGTCCGACCCCAGCATTCAGCTAGCTCTAGGCTAGCATCAGCCCCGGATCTGTTCTTGGGAACCCGCCTTGCCCTGGGAGGCCCACTGGGTTTCCAGTCTGCTCCTCGCCATGCTGGCATCCAGGACACTAGCTTCGAGCCAGATGTCATGCTAGGGGTGGGATCTCCCAGAAGGAAGCGTGGGCCTCAGAGGCGGCGTTCTCCTAAGTTGCTCAGTGTTCCATCCAAATCCAAGCCTACTCCTGCTCCAAGCGTCCTGGCGGAGGTCCGGTCGACCTCTGCTCCAAGCGTCCTGTCGGAGGTCCGGTCGACCTCTGCTCCAAGTTTCCTGTCGGAGGTCAGGCCGACCTCTGCTCCAAGCGTCCTGTCGGAGGTCCGGCAGACCTCTGCTCCAAGCGTCCTGTCGGAGGTCCGGCAGACCTCTGCTCCAAGCTTCCTGTCGGAGGTCCGGCCGACCTCTGCTCCAAGCGTCCTGTCGGAGGTCCGGTCGACCTCTGCTCCAAGTGTCCGGTCGGCGGTCCGGCCGACTCCTGTTCCACGTGTCCTGTCGGCGGTCCGGCCGACTCCTGTTCCACGTGTCCTGTCGGCGGTCCGGCCGACTCCTGTTCTACGTGTCCTGTCGGCGGTCCGGCCGACTCCTGTTCCACGTGTCCTGTCGGCGGTCCGGCCGACTCCTTCTCCACGTGTCCGGTCGGCGGTCCGGCCGACTCCTGTTCCACGTGTCCTGTCGGCGGTCCGGCCGACTCCTGTTCCACGTGTCCTGTCGGCGGTCCGGCCGACTCCTTTTCCACGTGTCCTGTCGGCGGTACGGCCGACTCCTTTTCCACGTGTCCTGTCGGCGGTCCGGCCGACTCCTGTTCCACGTGTCCTGTCGGCGGTCCGGCCGACTCCTGTTCCACGTGTCCTGTCGGCGGTCCGGTCGACTTCTGTTCCACGTGTCCTGTCGGCGGTCCGGTCGACTCTTGTTCCAGGTGTCCTGTCGGGGGTCCGGCCGACTCCTGTTCCACGTGTTCTGTCGGCGGTCCGGTTGACTCCTGTTCCACGTGTCCTGTCGGCGGTCCGGCCGACTCATGTTCCACGTGTACTGTCGGCGGTCCGGTCGACTTCTGTTCCACGTGTCCTGTCGGCGGTCCGGTCGACTCCTGTTCCAGGTGTTCTGTCGGCGGTCCGGTTGACTCCTGTTCCAAGTATCCTGTCGGTGGTCCGGCCGACTTCTGTTCCAAGTGTCCTGTCGGGGGTCCGGCTGACTTCCGTTCCAGGTGTGTTGTCGGGGGTTCGGTCGACCTCCGCTCCATGTCGCCTGTCGGCGGTCCGGTCGACTCCTGTTCCAAGGGTCCTGTCGGTGGTCCGGCCGACTACTGTTCCAAGTGTCCTGTCGGGGGCCCGGCCGACCTCCGCTCCACGTCTCCTGTCGGGGGTCCGGTCGACCTCCGCTCCACGTCTTCTGTCGGCGGTCCGGTCGACTCCTGTTCCAAGTATCCTGTCGGTGGTCCGGCCGACTTCTGTTCCACGTGTCCTGTCGGGGGTCCGGCCGACTCCCGTTCCAGGTGTGTTGTCGGGGGTCCGGTCAACCTCCGCTCAATGTCGCCTGTCGGCGGTCCGGTCGACTCCTGTTCCAAGGGTTCTGTCGGTGGTCCGGCCGACTTCTGTTCCAAGTGTCCTGTCGGGGTCCGGCTGACTCCCGTTCCAGGTGTGTTGTCGGGGGTTCGGTCGACCTCCGCTCCATGTCGCCTGTCGGCGGTCCGGTCGACTCCTGTTCCAAGGGTCCTGTCGGTGGTCCGGCCGACTACTGTTCCAAGTGTCCTGTCGGGGGCCCGGCCGACCTCCGCTCCACGTCTCCTGTCGGGGGTCCAGTCGACCTCCGCTCCACGTCTTCTGTCGGCGGTCCGGTCGACTCCTGTTCCAAGTATCCTGTCGGTGGTCCGGCCGACTTCTGTTCCAAGTGTCCTGTCGGGGATCCGGCCGACTCCCGTTCCAGGTGTGTTGTCGGGGGTCCGGTCAACCTCCGCTCAATGTCGCCTGTCGGCGGTCCGGTCGACTCCTGTTCCAAGGGTTCTGTCGGTGGTCCGGCCGACTACTGTTCCAAGTGTCCTGTCGGGGGTCCGGTCGACCTCCGTTCCACGTCTCCTGTCGGGGGTCTGGGCGACCTCCGTTCCACGTCTCCTGTCGGGGGTCTGGGCGACCTCCGTTCCACGTCTCCTGTCGGGGGTCAGGCCGACCTCCGTTCCACGTCTCCTGTCGGGGGTCAGGCCGACCTCTGTTCCACGTCTCCTGTCGGGGGTCTGGGCGACCTCCGTTCCACGTCTCCTGTCGGGGGTCTGGCCGACCTCCGTTTCGGTAGGACCGCAACCGCCACCTGCTTTTCCGGTTGGGTCGCAACCTCCACCTGCTGTTCCGGTTGGGTCGCAATCGCCACCTGCTGTTCCGGTTGGGTCACAACCGCCACCTCCTGCTCCGTCCGGTTCGCCGGTTGGGCCGCAACCGTCACCTCCTGTTTCGCCTGGGTTTCAGCCCAAAAACCTTGTTCCTGTGACTGCTGGGCCACAGTTCCAAGACCCCGAGTTTCCCGGCTCTGACTTTGCCTTGCCCCCGGGTCATCTGCCGGAGTTTCTCGGCTCGGACTCTGCCCTGCCTCCGGGTCGTCCGCCCGAGTTCCCAGACTCTGTCCCTGCCCTGCCCCCGGGTCGTCCGCCTGAGTTTCCCGGCTCTGACTCTACCCTGCCCTCGGGCCGTCCGCCCGAGTTCCCAGACTCTGTCCCGGTTCTGCCCCCGGGCCGCCCGCCCGAGTTCCCAGGCTCAGTCCCGGTTTTGCCCCCGGGTCGTCCGCCGGAGTTTTCCCGGCTCTGTCTCTGCCTTGCCCTCGGGCCGTTCGCCCGAGTTCCCCGACTCAGTCCCGGTTTTGCCCTCGGGCCGTCCGCCTGAGATAATCGGTGCCCGCGGTTCCTGGAGTCCCTCCTCCGGACCCCCCTCCGCCCACCCGGGTCTGTTTGTGGAACGTCTGGGATCCGTCCCTTGAGGGGGAGGCTATGTCATGTTCTGGCTGTGTCAGCCTCTTATTATTTACTTTTGTGGTTTTGGTGTATTTTGGTATTTTTCCGGTGTTTCCTGTTTTATTTTGGTAGTTCACTCCTCCTGTGTCTTGTCTGGTTTTACTTCCCTCCTTTGTTTGTTTTCCCGCCTTTTGTTGATTGTCTGCCCCGCCCTGATTTGTTTCACCTGTGTGTAATCTTGTCTAGTATTTAAGTCTGTGTGTTTCCCCTCTGTCCTTGTCGGTTCGTCTTGTCTTCCCAGCCCCGTCTACCTTGTCCTCCTTGTCTCTTGTTTCCTCCGGTTCTGGTCCTAGTGTTCCTCCTGCCCGTGTTTCTAGTCTCTTCTGGTTTGTAGCTTCTTGTTGTTCTCAGTTTGGTTTATTTGGTGTGTTTTCATTTGTACTTTGTGGTTTCTTTGTATTTTTGTTCCCCTCCCTGTTTTGGTGGTTTTTTGGATCTGTTTTCAGCTAAATTAAAGCTCGCTTTTATTTAATACCTACTTGTCCTGCCAGTTACTCTGCATTTGGGTTCTATGTTCAATTCACCCTAAACGTGACACAAAGTTCAAAATGTTCACTTGCTGTCTAATATATCCCCCCCACTGCCAGGTGCCATGGTAACGAGATAATCCATGTTATTCACTTCACCTGTCAATGGTCTTAATGTTATGGCTGATCAGCGTTTGCATGAAGTAGTTGATGAAAGCACGTATGCATTCGCATTTTAACTTGACAAAATGTCCAAGATTTGTCTAAAACTTGTATCTCATGTGGGACTTAAACAAACTAGAAGGATCGCACCAGAAGCAGGGGGCCCCGTTCCTCCCCGGCGGGGAGAGAGGACGCAGAGAGCACTTTGTCCACGGCCCCGGGAAGCACCTTTCGCCCTGAGCCTTTCCAAGCCGTCCTGTGGCCGGTCGCGGCGCACCGCCTCGTATGTGGGACTCCCCAGTCTGCCGTGTGTCACTCACACCCTCCAGCTGGCTGTTAACGAGGGTCTTTAGGCACAGAGAAGTACTCATATTGGTACTCGGTATTGTAGTGGTGTCGCTGCATCCCTAATAAAAACGTTCAGCATCTGGCTCATTGTGCACGGATCAGACAACAGTCACTCTACTAACGAGGGTAGCGACATGTTGCTTTGAAACACGTTGGGAGGGGGGGCGCTCCGTCTGGCTCTTCTTTAAAAGCACACAACCAGAGCCGCAGGGTGGCAAAAGATGACACTAGTGGGTCAAATCCCATTCCAGCTCCTGTAACCTGCATCTGTGCTTAACTGTTTCCAAACCAGGGTCATCTCCAGGTTACACACACGCTGCATCAGCCCGCCGGGTAGAACCACAGTCAAGACATAAGCTTGTGTGGCAAAGGATGTTTCAACATCTTGTTAAGTGGAAGCTCACAATGTGGATTAAAGGATTACCTCATAACGCCGTGGGTTTGGATTTAGAGCCCGTTCAAACGATGCGCATGTGTTAGACGCATGTCAAAAAAAATATTTGTACAGAAGTTACACTTAGTGTCACATCATCTTTTAATTCAGTGAGCCATCTGTCAGTGCTGTCAGACGGCTTTACATATGTCCAATGTTTTCCTTTTGAAAGTCTCAAAAATCACAGCCGTCTCCCAGTGAGCTCTGTTATAGAGGAACCATATGCCTTGTTGTGTGAGATTAGTTATTTAACTGTGGCTTGGTACTGTTGGTTTTTAATTGGCAGTTATTAGCAACCGAGTGCAGCTCCTATACACCAAGAGGACAATATTTACTCTCAGCACTGATAACTGGAAACGTCTCATTTAGTGGAAATGTCTTTGTTTGCTGTAATGCCTCGGCCTCCCTTCCTGTCTGCCTCCCTCTAATCACCACCCCTGTTAAAACACTCCAATTCTCTCATCCTCCTCTCTTTCCAGTTCCACACTCCAGTCCTCTTATTGCCGTCTCTTTTCTCTCATTCGTCTTTTCTGCAGGGACCTCAGAGGAACATTTATTCCACCCTTTAGTTCACCTCCTGACTTTATTATTCCATACCTGACGTGTAGTCTTTGTAAAGAGATGGTGATTAAAGACCGACTAAAGTTAAAATTATTCCATCTAAGAAAATAATTAATATCTTCTTTTGTGTTTTATTTGACTCATTTGGTCAACACTGTAATAACCAAACAGAATTAAATGATATTTATTTTCCTGCAGTGATAGCTCCCCTATGCTGGTGTTCTCCAGAAACACTTAATTACTGTAAGGTACTGTAATTTCATTGGGGCAATATCTGAACTAACTACAATTACCGCCTTGCGGTTGAATGCCTCCTGCTCCGGAGCAGGTTATGTGTTCAGCATCAGTTACCATGGCGATGCATGTCATCTAAGACAGCAAAACATGTCAACTTGACCATTGTAAATTATGACATTTTGCATGATACACTAAGTGTGAAGAGAAGCCTTACCTTTACTGTTGATTCAAACCTTTTAGTAAACTTTTTTTTCTTTTTTTACATTACAAATTCTGTGACAACAATTTTTGAGGACATCCAGGAGAGACGTGAAAATCTACATTTCAAGCTGGCCCCAGCCAGAACCAGTGGTGGGGGCTACCGAAGAAATGTAAATTCAAGTACCTTCATCCCATACATAGTGTCACTCGTCTACCATCTATCATATATATACTATTCTATGCTATCATATCACATACCTGACATCCAGCATACATCAGAGGGCTTTTTTTGCAACCCTTCCATCTTTTACACCTGACGACACACATCTGCGCTGCTGTCTTGACCCCATGGTTACCGCAGGTGTAGTTAAAGTATGTAAAGTGTAGGTAGCACATTCAGTGGCAGGCTGCTGTCTCAGTCCTGCTCAACCAAGCCCCCAGGAAGAGCGCCAGTCGTTGATCCCAACTTTCGTAGTGGCCAAACGGCGGTACTGCAACTTCAGTGTCAGTCATGCGATGCATTGGGCCCAAAAATACTTTTTCCCATAGACTTACATTAGGAAAGAGACGTCTGTAACTACTACATTTTCAATATCAAATTGCTCAGTGGGGATTAAGAGTGGCACACTAAGTGTTTATGAAGCATCTGGTCTCTCTCTCCCCAAAAAGGAAACATCCAGGAGGAATCACTGCTACTTAAATCTAAAGCTATGTGGATCTGTATGACATTCTCCAGTCAACATCATCCAACAAGTTGACATGTGTATTATCTCTCTATAAATCTGCACAATAGATGTAGTATCATCATAGCTTCAATTTTCTTACAAAAACAGTTCGGAAATTCTTCAATGTAAGGTCAATTTTAAAAGACATGGAAAATTCAACTTTAAACTGCCTTAACTTGTATGAACTATTCGTTAACATCAGTTCATCTTTCAAATGTTATTTAACTATTCTATTCTGTGTATGATTTTTAGGCATAACCGAGAATGCCTTTGCACAACTCTGTGGTCACATCATGAGCATTTGGTCCGGTAGCTACTGGTATCATAGATATATATACGTAGATGCTGCATTGGCCTTTGGATCGTACGTCAATGTTGCCACCATATTTGTGCAGGCAGGACTGGCCTGTAAACACATACAGGTGAACGGGGGAGCTGCCGTTTTTCTGGATAAAAAGCACTATAACGTCTTAATTTCTCAACAGATTTCAATGAGTCGTTTTTATATTCAAGTGTTTATGATCTTAAGTTAGACTAAGTATAAACTTTTTTTATTCAAAGCTATCTTTAGTTACTTTAGGTGTGCTAACAGGTTATATTATGCTATATTATATAGGTGACGTCTCCACAAAGAAAAATAAGCCAAAGCCATATAACGTGGGTTTTTTACAATTTCTTGTGACAAATCAATTATATGACTATCTATAAACTATTTAGTCAAAGAAAATAGCAGCAACAACAATGGCAAATAAGAGCAGATCAGACTTCTTTCTACCTAATAATAAAAGAGGGGAAATTAGAAATGAATGCCTGTCTCTAATAAAAGCCTGCCTCCTTTCATTCATAAGATCAGGCTCGTACGGCTAATAAGAACACTGCGCAGCTCTCGGATGAATCGAGAGAGAAAACCTTTCACACAGCTAGTATGTATCAGGACTTACAAATGAAAAATAGCATACATTAAAATGATAACTCATTCAGGATTGCTAAGCAGCATCACAAATGTGGAGTAACAGCCTTGCCAGCGCCAACAAGACCTCCTATTATCCCTTCCTCATGTCTCTATTCAGAGATCTACTGCAAAAGACAGCAACAGATTTCTCAGCTTACAGCTCATTAATTCAGAGTGGTTACTCCAGAAATGGCAATTGTCCATGACAAGAGGAGAAAAAAAAAGCTTCCATTTTGTGCCTCAGCATGGAAAGAGCTTTACTTAAAGATTCCAGCAAAAATGCTACAGTACCTTATTTAAAATGCTCACTTTTTGTTAACTTGACTAGTTTACAAAGTGACTCATGTGTTGATACACTTCTAATATCCGTTATGAAGCTGTAGGTGGTGTTGTGTTTGACGGTATTAAAGTTGTTTTTTAATATTTTGTCCACATCATTTACATCAATGGAGAGCAACAACTTTTAATATAATTACAATCTATTACAACACCACCCTAAACTTTAAATGTCAAACATTACCATACATTTGAATCAACATCAAACCTGAATTACCAAGCGCCGGGCTGTGAGGCAAATTTTCGTAGTGGTCAAACGGCGGTACTGTAACTTCCGTGTCGGTCATGTGATGACATTGGACCAAAAAAATATTTTTCCCATAGACTTACATTGAGAAAGAGACGTCCGTAAATCGTCGGATAATTTTTTTTAGGACCGCGGCTGGACCGAGGGCTGGGAGGCGGAGTTAAAGGAAACACTACTGCGCCTGCTCTATGGGCCCTCTGGATGCGGAAGATCGCAGGATTGAAGTTGACCCACCCCCTGTATCTAGGCAACTGTGCATATGTTTTGTCATGTGACCACAAATTCAGGAAGTACCCATCATTTCTATCTTGCTGTGATGGAGAGAAGCACATGGGAGAAGTGGTAAGTACTTTTTTACACCAAAAACAGTTTTTTGCCTGACAAAGTAAATGTTCTGCATGTCAGGAATAATGACTGTTAGGTCAAAGCAAATTTATCCAGGTCTAAAAAAATATATTATACATGTTGGTGATTTACTAACGTATAAAACCATGTGGATCACTTCGCTAAAGATTATTCTGAATTGCTAAGATAGGCCATTTTTTTCCAAAATGGTAGCTATCGGTCAAAAAGGGGGCCAAAGGCTATGATGGGGTAAATTGAGCCACTGGCTCACAGATTCACGCCCCAACCACACTGGATATGTGGCTCCTTCTGAAATTCTACCCTTACCCAAAATTCAGCAGCCCAGGAAACAAACAAACCAAAAGCATGTGAAGACAAGAATCCTGACTTATACACCTGAAAAGCAGGCAATTGAAAGAGCTCCTGAAGAGAGGAAAAATAAACAGAAAGGGAAAAAGGAAAGTACCATCCAAGAACAAGGAAAGCTGAAGAGGAAGCAAACCAAGACGAAAATCACAGCGTACAGCAGCTCTGAGGAGAGTGATGTTCCCATCCCATTTGATGACACTTCTGAGCATGAGAGTTCTAATGATGAGAGAAGTGAATCACACATCTCAGATCTGTTAGTTGGTGAATTTGTCATAGTAAACTTCGCATCCAAAGGCAGGAGCTACCATTACCTTGGCTTGGTTGAGAGCCTGAAGGGCAACGAAGTGGGTGCAAGATGAATCCGTTGGAGCACTGGATGTGAGAAGCCCACCTTTGCATTCAAGGAAAAGGATGAGGCATCTTTTCCACTGAGCGATGTGCTGAAGAAGCTACCTCAACCTCAAAAGGCTGGAGGAACTGCAAGGAGGGAGCAACAGTTCATATTCCCCTGTAGGGATGTCACGAGAACCGATACTTCGGTACCAACACGGTACCAAAATTCAAAAAATGTGACGGTACTCGTTTTCTTCGGTACCAAAGGTACCGAATGATGCCTGTAATTGTCATTTGGTACTGAAGATGTGATTCTTCCGGATCTAGTGGGGGCAGTATACACTTACAAGTGTTCTCATCTGCCGTGAAATGAAGGAAGAAGAAGAATGCCGTAACAGCACGGAAAACAACAACAACACGAGACGTGAAAGAAGGCAGTTGGCTAGTTAGCCAAGCTACCTGCAATGAACGAGAGTGAAAACGCTGAGCAACCGACCGGCCAGTTGTTATTATTTTCCGACACACTTCCAACTCCGGGTAGTTTGTGAGCTGCGGCAGAGAATAAATCCGGCTCTGTTGAGTGCAAAAGAGGAACCGATTCCAGTCTCCCTTCTTCTACAAGTTAGCCACACGCAACGTTACAATAGATTCGCAAAAACCAGTATGCGGTGCAGTAACGGTGCCGTCGTACTTTTCTTTCCGAAGGAGGAAATACATCCAATTTAGCAAAGCACCTCAAAGACAGACATCCAGACAATATGGTTTGTTTTAAATACTTGAAGGCTACATGCCACTGTTCTGTTTTACAATGTTAATAGACGTTTCTTTTTATTTATTTCTTAAAGGCTACATGCCTCTGTTTTTGATAATGTTCAAATGTTTTAATAAAGGAGTGCGTGTTGAATTACATGGGATTGATTGTTTTTTTGTTTTATTTACCGTGGTACCGAATTGGTATCGAGAATCGTGGTATTGGTATCGACTACTAGATTTCTGGTACCGTGACATCCCTATTTCCCTGCAACCTTGACGACTGGAATATTGAATGACTGTTTTGATTGTTCAATGGTCTTGAAACTCACTGGTGGTTTGTTCTCACAAGTTCATAACTGTGAAACTGTTTGTTAACACACTTATGCTGAGGTTTAAACTTAAAAACTCAGATGTTCAGTTTACCCCACGATGGCTCAACTCGCCCCTTACCTGGAGCAAGTTGAGCCACAGGAGCACTTGTTTTTGGAAAGTAATTTTTTTCAGACAGCTTTGTTATAGAAGCATGCTGATCATTTCATTTGATAGGAGGGATCCTGAAATAAAGGTTCATGCTTTCATTTTACTTCTGTCTCATTTTTCCTAACCTCGAGGACAGCATAAGTAAAAATTGGCTCATCTTACCCCACTCTCCCCTACTCAGCGGTACGCAGTACCGGCACTTCTTCATTTTACTCCTTGGCGTACTGTGACTTTTTCATGCGTACTAGAGCTTCTCAAAAGCCGTCGGTACTCTCCTCTGCCCTCTCCATATCAGGTTCTCTGGGAGATTCATAACGGCGCAATGCCAGCGTGAGCCGTGCGAGCTGAAGCCTGGCTGTTCATTTCTCTGCGCTGGTCAACAAGCGATTCTGATCCTCTGCTGTTCACTATAGAGCTCTCTGTCTCTGTGTCTGTCTGTCTGTCTGTCTGTGTGTGTGTGTGTGTGTGTGTGTGTGTGTGTGTGCTCATCTCTCTCTCCGTTTAGACAAAACTGACAAATCTGTGGAATAAGTACGTAATTTAAAACCTACTATCAAACAATTTCATTTTTTCATAAGTTTACTTATTTCATTATTTAGGCATGGTAAAGTTGTCTTCTTTCTACCTATCAGTGTATCCTTTTATAGCATGTATAACCAGCAATGTCTATCATGTTTGTCGGTATATTTCTATGGAGCCAGGTTTAATTTAGGCAAAGATAGTCCAGGCTTGAGTCAGACAGTACAGTATGAATCTGATCTCCTTTTGGAATTATTATTATTTAAATGTCCGCCAAGAATGCCTTTGGGTTTAGTCCCGTAACACTTTGGCATGATTGACAGTCTGGATAAAGATGTGCTGTTTTTGTTTTTGAGCTGCGCGGTATTCAGTTTTCCCTAACCCCCGTTTCTTGGAGTTCCTCAGTTCCTTCACTACACGCAGCGGCTTGTTCCGCTTCGGCTCTGACAGCTTGCTGTGAGGCTGCAGCTTTCTTTTGTTTGGTGTTCTTTTGATACAGTTTAAATGTAGTTTTATTGTATTTCCCTTTGTTTCAGTAAACTTTTTGTTAATAAATATCACTTTTTTGCACTAGTCCTGCTTATCAACCTGGTTCTTCAGCATCCCATTCTAAAGTTTTCCAGTGCCAAACCCCCTCATCTGCCCTTTATATGGGGTGGCGGCACTACATATAAATTGTGACCAAATCCAAATGAAGTGTATAGATAGCAACACTAAACACTAAAGCTGACATTCTTTGATTTAGAGTGGAACAATTTGTAGATCTGAAAGGAAAGCCTGTATTTAATCCTTGGATTTTCTTGCCAGATTTCTAGTGTGTTTTTCCCTCCCACAAGCTTTTCAGCTTATGCCTACAAACATTTCACAGTTTGTTTTGTCAAGTTAATTATACAGCAAGCTTTTTGTAATATTAGTTTTTCTATATCTATTGCTTCTGTGGCTCAAAACTGGTTAGAAAAAGATGGGGTTTTTTTTACCATACAATGTGTTGATTTTTAGAGATTATCTTGTTGATTCATTATCTTCCTCATGGACCTGTTTCATAACCTGAATATTTTAGAGACGAATCAGAGATGTCTAGCTGTCATGTTTATGACAATTTTGATAATCTATGAACCAGGAAACATCCCAACCATAAGCTGGTCCCAGCTTCTCAAATGTGAGGATTTACTGCTTTGTTCTGCCTCATTTCATAGTCGACGTCATCATGACAGATGTCCCTACGGAATCTTCCCGCCAAGATTCAAAGTGACAGAAAACTCTGGCGGTGATCCAGAATTTCGTAGAACCGTAGTTACATACGTAACTTTCTGTACTGGATAACAAATACCAACATATTCACAAGGAAACCCACCTCACCGGGAATGGCCTGAGGATTCCTGAAAGACCACCAACGTTACCGTTTTGTAAAAGTCTACACTAAAATGCTCGAACAATGGACCACTCTTAAGATGTTTTTTGGGTGTGAAAAACACAGGCTCAGTCTGTACACGCACAGGGTGAAAAACAAAGATGTGGTTTCTGATTTAGCCGGCATTACTGTGCTCTAAGACAGCCCCCTTCAGCCAGCGTTGGCATGAAACAGACCAGATAAAAGGATAAAGGAGCACTGACAGTGAGCAGGATTCACCCCCCCACAGTCTCTCCAGTGATGGACTGAGCTCTGACTAAAGACTGGCTGTGAACCTATAGGCCATCCTCCAGCTGCCGACAACTAGAAACATTATTACCACATCAATCTGCCTTTACAGCCCAGGTCTCTGCCCTGTTATTATCACACTTGGCATATATTAATAATCCATCCAGCCGGCACATTTTCCATTGATGCAATACCTGGCACTTAAATAGTGGATCATCTTTGTATAGTAGCCAGTCTTATTGTTCCTCCTGCATGCTCAGACTGATTCTCTGCATTCAGATTGACTAAAAAACCTGAAAGAGCCTCGACACACGTCTGATTGAATTTTATTCTGCACATGAAAAAATTGGTTTAAAAACGTTAGCTTAGCTTTTGCTCCATCTTTTTGCATTGTTTTATTATATGGTTCATATTTCTTGCTTAAAGCTTCAAATCAACACCACAAGTCCACATGCAGAGATGCTGCGGCGGTGACAATAAAGACTTAAAGGTCCCATTTTGTGCTCATTTTCAGGTTCATACTTGTATTTTATGTTTCTACTGGAATATGTTTACATGCTGTAATGTTAAAAAAAAACTTAATGTTTCTCATATAGTCTGCCTGAATATACCTGTATTTACTCTCTACCTGAAACGCTCCGTTTTAGTGCATTTCAATGGAATTGCGTTACCAGGCAACAACTTGGATCCATGTTTATTTCCTGTCATCTGATGTCATTAACATACACTGCAGCAGGAAATAAACTGGGACACATTTAGAATGTTTACATTTAAAACTATGTAATGGTCTAAATATTGTATCACAAATTGACAAAAATCCTGACGGCTTGTTTCAAAAGCACAGTTTCTGAATACGGGCTGTGTGTATTTCTCTGTGGATTGAGTGTTTTGATACTTTCAATGTATTTATACAGAACTTGAACCTACTTTATGATATAAAACACATGAAAATCTCACTTTTTACAATATGGGACCTTTAATAAAGAGTTCCTAACTTTGATTATAGAGGAGACAGCGCATGAGTCATACTTTGTTGTTTAGCTATAGCCTATAGGGCTTCAATAGTGGACTTCAGTCAATAACACTTCAGGTAGCATAGTAAATCCATAGTAATTCATATTAAACTAAATATTTTTTACAGCAAGATTTGCTGTACACAAACAAAACTATGGCCAAGACAGTTGGTAGGCTACATCATGGGTTTATTGTGGCTCTCAAGCACACAATCTTATCTACGGTGTACTGTAGATGCGGCTAATTCTGGTCAGTGGTTATGTTTTTAAGTAAAAAAGGTATGATAATGTCAAATCCATACCTCTTAAGACCGACTGACCAGGTATCGTGTCCAAACAGGTCGTAAGCTATCCTGTGGCGTAGCTACTTACAAAAAGGTTGCAATGGAGAATGGTCTATTAATAGAAGATATGCATGCCATACCATTTTGAAAAGCTGAGGTCATAGGACAGACTAACAGCCCCTCGCACAAAACAAACAACTACTATGACCAAGATGTTCGTCTGAATTATGACATGAAATAAAATGACAATTCAATCTGATCATCGAGCTAATTTTGGAGTTATTAAATTAAAAAAAAAACACATGGTAAAACAGCTTTCTTGATCTGCCCCTCAACATTGAGATTTGAGTCAAAGGACACGCTCAAATTCCCAATGAGACATTAGGCCAGAGATTGGGCATAACGTCTCAGAAATAAACAAGTGGAAAGGAAAGGTGGACAGACACACACACACACACACACACACACACACACACACACACACACACACACACACACATACTGTATTCCAAAATTCAAAGTTCCATATGATATGTAGTTGAGTACTGACCTGGCAGGCGTTATAGAGGAGCTGGTGCTCAAACTTCTTGATGCCCAGGATTTGCTGGAACATCTCGTACAGCTGGTCCTTGCTGAGGATGAGCTCGGAGGCGGCGCTGGCCGTCATCCTCTGCTGGTGCTTCCTGGGGTCCTCCTCGCCTCGGTAGATGGTGTCGAATTTGGCGATCCAAGAGCTCAGCACCGTCTCTTTGCTCAAGCCGTCGATCTCTGGCAGGCTGCGCACTCGCTTCTCTATGTGCTTCTTAAAAACCTCCCGAGAGTCGCTGGCAGAGCAGCCGCCGCTCTGCACCATCCGCGACACGCGGTCGCTTTTCAGAAAGATCTGCAATCAATTTTGTGAATTGAAAAAAAAATTGTTTTATTTTATCCCCCAAATTTCTGATTCTACTGTATGTATAACAAACTCATCATCAGGAAGGCTGGCTCCAGTCTGGGGATGGATCTTGAGAGAAGGATGCTGCTAAAACTACAGCATAACTCTCACCGTTCATGCCTTTCTGGAAGAATAGTAACACCTTCAGCGACGGACTGATACTACCGAGGTACACCAGTGAATACCATCCTCACAGTGGCTATGAGCCTGCGCTACTCCTCTCTAACTGACAACAATTACTATCATGTAGGCTACCTCACTCTACTGCTATACCCGCTCTTTCTATCCTGCTTTCCTCCTACACACCTATACTCCTATACTGCTTTCAGTGCAATGCACCACTTTTGGTTTGGGTGTTTTGAAGTGGGGTTGTAGGAGGTACTTATCCATAGTCAGTCTATTACCTAAAGTAGATGGGTGGTTGGCACGTCCCCAGTTTGGAGAAACAGACAGGGGCACCAGCACTGGGGCAAAGTAATGTTGTGGACGGGGGGCATCATCTAAACATATTTTAACCACCTAAAGAAAAATGTATATCTGTTTAAAGGGACAGTTTGTAACTTCTTACACGTATAAATCATTGCGGGTCGGTGTCCCATGCGCACTCGCGTGTGGCTACGCTGTTCAGACAGCTGAAATATAGAGTGATATTGTGCTTTTAGCTGACGTGTGTCGCCTCACTGTTTTGACCGATGCTCGTTCATGTCTATGTAGAGCGAGCACAAGCGTGAGCAACAGGACGCTGACTTTCGTTGACTTAACGGCCACAGGTGTCGCTGTTAACAAGCAATTTCTGATTCTTACATAGAGTCCCTTTAAATGTAAGTTATATTTAGAGTATTTGTGCCACGTTATCTTGCCCTTTTCAACGGGGAACAGAACTGAAAATGAAACGTACCTATGCTCTCTTTAATGCCACTAGAGTCTGTAGACAAAAACAGTATAGATAAGTTTCACTTTCAGCTCAGTTCCCCGTTGGAAATTATTCTAAATATAGCACCTTTCTTTTAGTTGTATACAATAGGGTTTGCTTCTGCCCACGTCCACAGCAGTACATTGCTTTGCTCCCGTGCTGGTGCTCCTGTCTGTTTCTCTAATCTGAGAGCATGCCAAACGCTGCTTATTGACAGTAATACACTGACTACGGTTAAGTACCTCATATAATACCACTTCAAAACATCAAAGTTATCACTTTAACACATTTGATGCATTTTTTTCCCATTCACACTTTACTTGAAACATTTGTAATTTCTGAGGTCTGAAACTTTAGTAACACTGATGCACCTTGCAGCCGTTATCCATCGCTTGATATATAAGCCAGGACCCTGCACTACCATTTATGCATATCATCGTCGTATGTATCTCCCTTTATTGCTTTATTGTATGTATGGATCTTTTTCCACATATATTTTATTTTACATACAATATATCCGTGTATATGTAATATGTACAGTATATATTTATTGTACAATGTGTACTGAGCATCTTGGACTAAAAAATGTAATCTTCTTTTGAGTCAGTGAGTTGAAAAACATGTCAAAATGCTACCTCTCTGCACAGCAGAGGGCATATTTAGGGCCAAGGATGTAATGTTTTCACTGGCATTGGTTTGTTTGTCAGTCTGTTAGCAGGATTACTCCAAAAGTCTGAAATGGATTTGAGTGAAATGTTTTGGAGGGGTGGGGTGTGGCTCAATGAACAATCCATTACATTTTGGTGGCGATCCGGATCATGATCAGGATTCAGGAATTTTTTTAAGGATTCCAATCAGCCTGTGCATTAAGACCACAGGCGCAGTGTAACTGATGACGCATTAATGACGCATGACCCAGCCTCTTTCCTTCTGCTAGCAGAGAAAGAGAGAGCGGACAGCTGTAGATTCTGCGTTCTTTCACATTAAACTCTGTGAAATTACAGTTGAGTTCGAGTTTCGTTTCTGTCCAGTTTGAATGGAGTGTTTTATGATTGCTCCGCTACGTACAGCTGACAGATTGCATGTCATTGGAGATTTCTTCACAGTGGATTTCCCAGAGTCGCAGGGACACTGTTTCTGGAAAGACACACTGCTGTTGATGTTTGTTGTCATTATGATTTTTCAATGCTGTGAAAAGCGCAAATGAAATTCCATCCACCCCGATTGTATTGATTTTTTTTCATGTTGATTTTCTACCAATTAAAGGAAACAAAGAAGAATTTCAATCACAAACCAGATCTGTTTGCATCATGTGAAAGCTGAGTCATACTTGGAAAAACTGTAGCTCGTTACTGATGGGTGGTAAATTCCTGTCACCCCCTATCAACACTTCCAGGCCATTTTTTTTCCTCTATCTTTCTATTTCTGTCCGTCCCCCGTCCCCCCTGTCTCTGTCTACCTGCAGCAGGTTTACCCTGAAGCTAAAGCCGAGCTGAGAGCTTCTGGTTTTAATTGAATTGGATAACCTGTGTGCCACCAGCTTCATCTGTTAAATATCACACCTTTCTCATTTGGCTTGCTGGTGCTGCCCCATTAACTGATAAGGAAAGTGCCAGTCAATGTGACAGCGGCGCCAACCCAACAGATACACTCCCTTGTTTTGTTCTAGCACCCTACTGCACACGCAGATCTCTAAATGTCCTCCTTTGCAACGTGTGTTCCTGGATCAGCTTTCAGAAAACACATGCACAGTAGTGATTATACAATAATGTTTGCTGTAAGGCTTTTTTTCATTTTTAAACCTTATTAAACGCACACAAATATATAGTTAACCATCAAAGGAATCACGAAAACCCAAGAATAGGGGACATCAGATTACTGCATACCATGTATATTATTTTACGAGATATTTAAGCGGGGTATTAGGGATGCTAATTTTGAAAAATGTTCTTAACCGATAACCGACCCTCGTTAACCGATTATCACCCGTTAACCGACGAGATTTGGGCCTCGCATGCAGCGGTTTACCAGCTGCAGGTTATGAGCACAACAGATATTGGTTGACGGGAGTCCCCAGTTCACCGTCCGGGAGTGTTAGCTTAGCAGCTACGATGCTGCGTGTAGTGTCGCGGACATGCAGCCACTTTCCCAGTAAAAGTCTCCACCGCACATTTAGTTTAGTTTAGCAGGTTGTCAGCTGTGTGTCTGCCCGGCGTAACGACACTCTGTCTGCCCGGCATAACTTAAGCGATTATCCAACAAACAGTGTGTGTATTTGTGCTACGTTAGCAGCTCTAGCATTGCCGGAGGCTTCGTGCTCGCCGCCGCACACGTAGTCTGTGTAACTTTAGTGAGTTTTCAACAGACTGTGTGTGTGTTGGTGGTGAGTGTGAGGTTGTTGGTGGCGTTCTAGCTGTGAACGTAGGTCTAGCAGTGTGTGTACAACTTATTTGTCGGTGAATAAATGCAATAAAACTACAACTCCTCTTAAGGTGGGCTGTTAAGGTGGACCAGCTTTTCTCCTTAAAGTGACGAGCCGCTCCTCTGAGCCGCTCAGCTTTTTAATGAATTATCAATATTTCTTTAACCGTTTTAACCGATAGCGTTAATCGGTTAAAACGCTTAATGTCGGTTAACGGTTAATTATTAACATCCCTACAGGGTGTTGTATCAAAGTCATCATTTTAGTATTGTGACAACTCTTATGCTAAGGGGTCCTGACTAAGCGTCCGTATGTGACGAGTTGGGTGTGAGAACAAAAACCAAGAACTGAAGCTTCAGCTACTCACCGTGAGTTGCTCTGGAAACTGTATGTGAAATGTGAAGTTGTAAATGAACAGTACAATCCTGTTAAGACTGTTAAGACGTGAGCTGGAGAGAAGACGCTGGCTCTTCTTTTATCCCATTTTATTTCCCTCTTCTATTCTTGGTTTGGATCCAGCCCACTGAATCCTGGTCGTTTGGGAGCATATTATTAAGACTGCCCTGAGGAGCTCAGTGCATGCTCTGCATCATTTATCAGAGCCAAGACAAGTTATCTCCGCTGAGATTTGGATACTTTTCTCCCCCATTATAGTTTCCCTGCTTGGACGGATTCATTTTGAAACAAGGAGAGGCTTGCAAGGGGAACTTAACAGCTTGCAAAAGGTAGTGTAGACATCTGAAATGACATAAAGGTTGCAGGCATTTCCTATTTCTAAATAATGATGATAGAGTTAAGTATTTAACTGATTCTACAGGGACAGAGGTCACATACAGCCACAAAAGACCAGGTTAATGTCTTGCAAAACACAGCAGTATATAATGCATGTGAAAATATATGCATTCATACCAGGGTTAAAAAAGACTACATTAAATATCCATTTTGTGTGTGTGTATAGTGGTGACAGATAATACCGACTCACCTCGTAGTAGCTCTGGACAGCGTTGATAAAGGCCTCATCAGCCACGATCTGGGTTTCTCCACCGAGGAACGCCTGGAAACGCTCTTTGACTGTTTGCAGGTGCTGCTTACTGATCTGAAGGAGACAGTAGGAAACAGGAAGATATTATGAAAAACACAAGTAAAACTTAAAAAGCTTCAGGTTCATAATTGAAATAAAAACGAAACTATGCTATATTATCGTCAACAATTTACTAAAATGCTGTTGAATGGGAACCACGCCCCTTTCATAAATGTTATGGTCTAAGGCAGTCCAATAAATCTGAGTAAACGTGAACAACTTTTTCCCAAACAGGAACATTATTTTTTTCAGGTTACCTGTTTACTGGCAGGATATAGTGACTGTTTTATAAATATAACTTTTTTTAGTCATCTCCAATCTCACCTACTTCAGCTTTAAATATTGATCCTTGAAAGCCAGGAAAATTCCGATGTCTAATCACCTCGATAGACAAAGGGCCTACTTGCCCAACCAACAGGACATGAAACAGTTTGAGGCTCACAGCACATCTAAAGAACCTTTGATGGTGTGGATCCAAGCCCTCTAACTAATGGTAACTAAACAAGAGAGCAATGTGGAGGACTGTTTCGAAACCTGGAATGGGAAGATACACGTGAGAAGCATTTTTTTTTTTGCCGTCAACTGTACGAACGGCAGAAGTCTTGGTTGAAAAATGTTGTAAATATCTGAAAAGGGAAGCCTCCCCATCGGCTCAGAGATTGGAACTAGCTGTTAGCATTAACGATCTAGTCAGAGACCCCGATTTGAATCCTGCCCAGCTCACATTGTTACTGTGTGTTTATGGTAGTTTAAAAGAGAAATTTGCCACTTTTTATGTGGACGTCCAACCAGTGTTGATGGTAAAAGAAGTCGATTGAAGCAATAAATTCCTCAGTGCGTGCTATATTGACCGAGAAAGCTGCAGTTCTACAGCTGCAAAATCTGTTGTTCTTCCGTATACCGGTGACGTGACAGTGACGTACTCGGTATACGGAAGAACTACAGAGTGCTGCTTCAGCTTTGGTAGCTGCGGGGCACAATGCCACTCAAAAACGTCCTTGTTCTCTTCTCTCGTGTTACGTTTCCATCAACGAAAATGGCATCCCATGCAGTGCAGAGGATGTTATGGGCGAGGATTTTTTTACATTGGACATTTTACAGTGTTTTGGCTGACTCACATATTCCACTGGACAGAGGCTGCTGCTGCAGCGGGGAGGATATGGCCAGAAGGAACCCTCCAAAACCTGAGCTGCCGGGAGCAAACACCGACTGGTGGAGCCTTTGCCCAAATTGCCTTCCGATGCCAACAGAAACAGAATCATTCTGCTGTAATGAATGCCAGCGTGGGCAGTTTTTGTCGGATGCTGTCGCCGATGACAAACCAGAGAAGGCAAGCCACGTGCGCATTACTATGCACGAAAGTTTTCCTCGTCACTTGGACAGAGGTGAGCTGGAGACCTTCTCCAGGATCCCGAAAATAAACTGTTTTAAAATTCAACACAGTTCAAAATTCAGTTTGAGAAAAATAATGCACTGCGTGAAAAAAGTGTGATTGTCATCAGTAATCAGCACTGTAAATTGCTGTGCAAGTTCAGGTTAACGACAGCAGCACAGAAAACTCCCAGGAACTGCCATGAACTGACAATGAGTTTCAATTTCTGGCAGTTTTACAACCCTGGGAATCTTGTCAGTTGGCCCCCTCGGCCCGGAGTCCAGGGGAGGCTGTCACATGAATATGAAAATGTTGTGAGCTATACAAATGCAAATCAGGATAGTAGGGGGATTTTAACTGACCAATGGTCCAGAGGTTACACCGTTTTCTTAAAGGTAGGCTACTAACTCCAGACTTCAGCCTGGTGTCGATAGAGAAGGAAGAAGGTAAGATTATATTCAACTATGTTATTGTACAGACTACAAGTACTGAGACCAGGAAATGCAGTTTAGCATCTAACCAGATGTGCAAAAGAAGCAGTAAAGTGCAGTGTAATGTACATATAATATGTATAATATAGGCCTGTATAAGGATTGTGTCACCACGCAGTGGAGCAGTACTGATTGTCTGACTGTTTACAGCTGCTGGAAGCGAGGCAGAGTATTAGTAACAGCAGCAGATAACATCGGCTTCTGGAGGGGCGTCACAATTGATGTCTGGGTCGACGGCTACACATCACAGACGTCCGCATTGAACCACATTCGGACAAAATGCCACCAATCACATATGACTCAGAAGCAGCAAAAAGACATTTCAGGGCTCATGTGATGCCCCAGATCAGTCTGGAGGTGCATTATTGTTCCAGACGGTGGCTGGACACTTTGAAAGCTACAGTTGTTGTTTCACACAGTCGTGTTTGTACATTTGCTGTTTCTGCAGTATGAATAAAGCTTTTACTTTGAATCAACATGTTCCTCACAAATGTTGTTTTTTTTTTCACTTAACCCCAATACATGAATGTTCATGTAATGATTATAGTGTAGCCCTTATGATAACAACAACATGAATATATACAACATATTACATATATCACATGAATATATAGTCTTCAGTTACTGCAGTATTTTTTTTATATAGGCTTACAAATTATACGCATGACTTAAATGTATTATTATTACCTCCACCCAGGCCAAAGAGAGACAACGTAGTGTAACGTTATACAGACATAACAACTTCTTCCAAACACTACTAAATGTCTGGTATGGTGACATCCCTTTGCCACAGAGCTTATTTTCTGCAATAATCTAAAACCCAGTGGAAGAGTCCCTTTTGCTTTTTGTCGAGGGAACCCGTGTAATTCTAACTTCTGGGTTGTCCTTAAAAAATAAGTCATCCCTGCACGACTCTATACGGTAAGGGAACAAACGAGAGGAACAAAGGTAAAGCTTTAAATAAACAGGCTACATTTAATTAAACGTTATTAAGCTGATATTGAAGATTGAGCTTTAGAGGTCAACATTCTGCTGGTTGGCCGTCTATGTGTCTATATAGTCTTCATTGACCTACTGTTTCTCTACAGGTGATGATAGTCTGGAACCCACTGTGTGATGGTCCCCCCCCGCACCTCCCCCAGTAACAACCATAGACACAGTGAGATTCATACATGTGCATGCTGTCATGTTTAAGTATTATTGACATTATTATATCTAGTACTGAATCATCCTTCAACAAAGACAATAGCGCTACAATGAAATGACCAATAAGAGCCTCCCTCCCTGCTAGAAGACTCCACATCCATTGGCCAGTTTCCGTCCGTAGCCCTGGTAACCATTACCATGGCCACTGCATCAGGGGAGGCAGTATGAGATTACGCCTTCGATAATGGGGGTCAAAGTTCACTGTTCAGATTAACTACAGTAGAGCCAGCTGTGTGCTACTGTTTATCCATAACACATCAGTGCGTGAGTAAATACTATATGACTATAGGTCAGTGTGTTGTCTCACTTGGTGTAATTACTCTTTCCGATTTGTCTTTAACTGAACAAAGTCATATATCTTAAAACCTCTAGCATTCTGTGACATGACTTTAGTTGGTATAGACACCAACACACTGTTCCAGGGTACCAGGCTGGCATAGTTGGTGGTGAATAACATGTAATCATTGTTGAGGACACAGGTAGGAGCTGGTCTGGTTATTTGCAAATATTAAAGATAATTATTCATATCAATAAAATTAATATTAGTAAAATAAACACACATGGTCGGAACAGAACAATAGAAATGTGAGCGGGAACTTTTGAATTTCCCCTCTGCATGCGACACACGGCAGGCTGGGGAGTCTCGCATACGAGGCTCTAGGTCGGCTTGGAAAGGCTTAGGGCGAAAGTGCTTCCCGGGGCCGTGGAGAAAATGTCACCGGGGCGGACTGTCCTTAGTTTGCCCAAACCGCGTTGTGCCCCCAGGGCGGGGCTCGGCCAACGTAAAAGGCGCCAGGGGTCTGCGGCGATGTCTGCAACCGGCCCGACGCGTCTTGAAACACGGACCAAGGAGTCTTAACGCACGCACAAGTCAGAGGGTGCAAGCAAAACCCCGTGGCGCAAGCTGAGGTGGGCGCACCACCGGCCCTGATGATGGTGATGAGAAGATAACGTCACGCTGCCGTAAAGTGGTATCGAAGCTGTTTTGAGAGTACGAGTACATGAGCATAGTATCGGACCCGATACTGGTATCAGTATCGGTGCATCCATAATTGTGTTTGTTAGACCCATCCACTTCCGCCCTACCTGGTGAGTGTCTTTTTGCTCTTTAAACTGCGTCACCACACTCCTGGCGCACTTTCTATGTGCGTTTACTGTTGCCGCAGATGGGTTTACATATAGTTAATGGAACGCCGGCACTTCAGGGCGCCTTGTGCGGCGATAACACACTCCGACGGTTGTAACAAAGCCTCAGCATTTGACGCCCCGGGAATGAGAACGGGCTGACGATGATATATGTTTTATAGCTATAGGGTTTTATTCTCCAACATGTGCAGTATCTTCAGTTATAAACATGCTTTAAAGAACCGTTTTCCTCTTAAGGCTTCCACTCTTGGGCTCTATACTCTCTTTCCTGAAGATATCGTTCCACTCCAGTTGTGCATGTTAAGAGGCATCTGTTTTAATGTAACGCTCTGTTACCACTGCAACTCCAGGGAGGAGATGACAGAGATAGAAAAAAGGGGGGGTAGATATCAAGAATGGAGGAAGAAGACAGAAGCATTCCCTGGATAACAGAGGTGGATAACAGAGGTGGATAACAGGGGGAAGGAAGGGACGGAAGTAATAAA